>NC_140015.1:3507768-4040925 GCF_964263955.1 Coregonus lavaretus | reverse complement strand
CTTTCTCGCTCTCTCTCTCTTTCTCGCTCTCTCTCTCTTTCTCGCTCTCTTTCGCTCTCTCTCTCCCTCTCTCTCTCTCTCTCTGTCTCTCTGTCTCTCTCTCTCTCTCTCTTTCTCTCTCTTTCGCTCTCTCTCTTTCTCTTTCTCTCTCTCCCTCTCTATCTCTCTCTCTCTCTTTCTCTCTCTTTCTCTCTCTTTCGCTCTCTCTCTCTCTCTCTCTCTCTCTCTCTCTCTCTCTCTCTCTCTCTCTCTCTCTCTCTCTCTCTCTCTCTCTCTCTCTCTCTCTCTCTCTCTCTCGTTTTCTCAGAGATAACCAGGAGAAGATGATCTACTACCTCCTCTTGGACAGGAAAGAGCGTTACCCCAGCTGTGAGGATGAAGACCTGCCGCCCAGGAACGATATAGGTTGGAAAGAAAACCTTTAGACAACATATGTTAGAAAGAAACAACATTCTCACCTAACCTACACTTATTGGACACTCTGATACTCCGGAGTGTCCACAGTGCACTCTGAGCACTCCCAGAAACATTCTATTTATATTCTATTCCAACATAACATTCTCAGAAGTAATTTGGAACATTCTTTTTCTAGCCAACTCTGACTTACTGATAGGTATCTGTGAAGCTAGCGACAATAAGCAACATCTGGTGATTCTGTTTCAAAATAAATGTCCTGTGACAAAACTTTGCAACAAATTAATGTTGGTCTGTAGTTTGTTTTGGAAACATGTCCAACATGTCAGCATGTCAAAACCTCCCGCCAAATTTGTGTTTTGATGCACCAGTGCTTTAAATAACATAGGTTAGAGGTGCTTTAGCCTTTCTGTGTATCTCTGAGACCTGGATTCTAACCTTTCTAAGGTCTCCCAGCAGATCCCCCTAGGAAGCGGGTGGACTCTCCCATGCTGACCCGTCATGGCCGGTGCCGGCCGGAGAGGAAGAGTCTGGAGGTGCTGAGTGTGACGGAGCAGGGCTCCCCCACACCCACGCGCAGGGCGCTGGACACCTCTGCACACAGCCAGAGGTTAGACAGATATACACACACACACACACACACACACACATACACACACACACAGCTCGCACATAAACACACACACATGCACACCGAATATGCACACACATATGCACACAGTGTTGTTACGGAAAAAACACATGATTTCACATGTGGATAATCACATGATTTCACAGGTGAAAGTTCCACGTTTTGTACAAGCAAATTCTATTTCACATGTGAAACCATGTGGTTTTGGAACACTTCACATGTGATGATAATTCACGTGAAGTTTCACATGTGATTTTCACGTGATTACATAACCTTTCACATGTGGATTCAAATATTCACATGATGCCCTGCAAACAAAAAGTTCATAGAATGTCCCCAGAACGTCACTAAATTGCTACAGTGTTTTCCACTTAGATATTTGACACACATGATTACATTGTGTATTTGTACAGTAATTATTATTCAACATGTCCTCACCTGGGATTTGAACTCACAACCTTTTAGTTCATAGCATTACGATCTTCCTGTTACGCCACCATGTCTGTGTCAATGACTGATTTCACGTATTCCTACACTTTGGACTTCAAAGTAAATCTCAGCTTTGTATAATACACTCAAGAAAAACGATTATATTGATATTCAGGAGTAACCTTAAAACAGAATAATATGCCCCACTAACATAAGACAACTATACAGAAAACCCTCAAATTGCTGAGATAAGTAAAATGAAATCAATGATGAGACAATAGTCAGATTAACTGTTAACTAAAATAGCAGTGCAGATGGCACACTTTTTCTATGTGCAGAGATGTATTATAGGTAATGAATGTGTATGTGACTTCTTAGAATGCTACAGACTTTGTGATGCAGCAGAAAGATCAGCGTAACCCAAATCCAGAGGTTGTGAGTTCAAATCCCAGGTGGGGTCATATTGGAAAGTCAGTACTAAGTGATTATGTCAAATGTAGTCATTGATGAAAGATTTGTACACCTTTTTAGTACACATTTTAGCTCAACAGCATACCATTTAGCTTAAAACCCCCATGCCATTTCATTACTTCCCTTACAAAAACACGTGAAATTTGCAGTTTCACATTATGAAGCTGAAATTGAGCTGAAATCTTCACATGAGAAAATAAGAAGCACATGTATTCAATATAGAGTTCACATGTTAACACCTTTTCACATGTGAGGAGTATAAAATGTTTTCACCTCACATGTGAATTGCAGATTCACATGTGGATTTTGCACTTTCACATGTGAAAAACTTTCAGACGTGTAAATTGAATTTGCACTTTCATATGTGACCGACCGGCTCGATTCGGTCTTATGTAGCAACATTTGAAATGGTGTTTTTTACATTGGATAAAAGTAGAGACTAGAGATAGAAAATTGTATATCATACACTACAGTTGAGGAACAATGGGAAAGTAAATCAGCTTTGAAAGTTGATCAACTTGTTACCTCACTTTTGAGAAAATGGCCTTTGAATGTTTTGGTACACCTACTGGAGAGCTCTTCTTTGTCTACACCCATTCAGCATCGTTCACACCCTCTTTCCCACCCATCTCTTTAAGGATTCACATGTGAGGCCATGTACTAAACAACCAAAGATTTCAAGACTAAAGGCTGGTTTATACTACGGGTGTGTTCGTAAATTTCATCTGGAGTGCCAGAGTGTGCTCTGGGCGTTCGTAAACTCAGAGCGTTGTCAGATTGTCCGTTCGTAAATTCAGAGCCTTTCGCTCTCGGAGTGTTCAGAGCGCACACTAGACGCTCTGGCCGAAGAATTAGGGTTGATCCGAGCGTTCTGTCCTAACAACAGTCGTCAAGCACCCAAGCTAACTGGCTAACATTGGCTAGCTTTCTAGCTACTTCCAGACACAAATGAGAGTACAGCTCACTCTGACCATTTTACTCGCCCTAGCAGAGCTGGTTAGGCTGTTTTTATGTTATCCAGAGCGTTGGTGACTGCAACTGTGCTGCTGGCAACAATGTAATTACGCTTTTTTGCCAACGTTTACTGACACCGGCCATATTCAACGGGTGTTGAGCGTTCGTAAATGTGTCAATTATTGTGCGCTCTGGCACACTCAGACGAGAGTGCTCTGAAATCGGAGTAGATAGCCAAAGTGAATTTACAAGCTATGTCTATCGACAGTTGTCGCAGTGACATCATGAACATTCTATTAAAATGGTTACTTGCATAGTGGAGTCTTTTGTTTAGACATATAGCTAGCTAGCTAAACAATTAACCATAATCCCAACTCATAACGTTACTACCCTGCATGAATCTGCAGGTACAGTGGCTTGCGAAAGTATTCCAGGTTGCCTTACAACCTGGAATTAAAATCGATTTTTTGGGGGGTTTGTATCATTTGATTTACACAACATGCCTACCACTTTGAAGATGCAAAATATTATTTATTGTGAAACAAACCTTGAGCGTCAAAGTCAATACTTTGTAGAGCCACCCTTTGCAGCAAGTACAGCTGCAAGTCTCTTGGGTTATGTCTCTATAAGCTTGGCACATCTAGCCACTGGGACCTTTGCCCATTCTTCAAGGCAAAACTGCTCCAGCTCCTTCAAGTTGGATGGGTTCCGCTGGTGTACAGCAATCTTTAAGTCATACCACAGATTCTCAATTGGATTGAGGTCTGGGCTTTGACTAGGCCATTCCAACACATTTAAATGTTTCCCCTTAAACCACTCAAGTGTTGCTTTAGCAGTATGCTTAGGGTCATTGTCCTGCTGGAAGGTCTCAAATCTCTGGAAGACTGAAACAGGTTTCCCTCAAGAATTTCCCTGTATTTAGCGCCATCCATCATTCCTGCCGATGAAAAACATCCCCACAGCATGATGCTGCCACCACCATGCTTCACTGTGGGGATGATGTTCTCGGGGTGATGAGAGGTGTTGGGTTTGCGCCAGACATAGCGTTTTCCTTGATGGCCAAAAAGCTCAATTTTAGTCTCATCTGACCAGAGTACCTTCTTCCATATGTTTGGGGAGTCTCCCACATGCCTTTTGGCGAACACCAAACGTGTTTGCTTATTTTTTTCATTAAGCAATAGCTTTTTTCTGGCCACTCTTCCGTAAAGCCCAGCTCTGTGGAGTGTACAGCTTAAAGTGGTCCTATGGACAGATACTCCAATCTCCGCTGTGGAGCTTTGCAGTTCCTTCAGGGTTATCTTTGGTCTCTTTGTTGCCTCTCTGATTAATGCCCTCCTTGCGCCTGGTCTGTGAGTTTTGGTGGGCGGCCCTCTCTTGGCAGGTTTGTTGTGGTGCCATATTCTTTCCATTTTTTAATAATGGATTTAATGGTGTTCCGTAGGATGTTCAAAGTTTCTGATATTTTATTATAACCCAACCCTGATCTGTACTTCTCCACAACTTGGTCCCTGACCTGTTTGGAGAGGTCCTTGGTCTTCAAGGTGCTGCTTGCTTGGAATACCTGGGATAGGATAAAGTAATCCTTCTACCCCCCCCCCCCCCCCAAAAAAAAAAATTGTAAAGTGGTTATCCCACTGGCTATAGGGTGAATGCACCAATTTGTGAGTCGCTCTGGATAAGAGCGTCTGCTAAATGACGTAAATGTGCCCTTGAGCAAGGCACTTAACCCTAATTGCTCCTGTAAGTCGCTCTGGATAAGAGCGTCTGCTAAATGACTAAAATGTAAATGTAAATGTAAAATGTGATGCCCCTTGCTTGGTGTGGTGTTGCAGACTCTGGGGCCTTTCAGACAGGTCTATATATACTGAGATCATGTGACAGATCATGTGACACTTAAGATTGCACACAGGTGGACTTTATTTAACTAATTATGTGACTTCTGAAGGTAATTGGTTGCACCAGATCTTATTTAGGGGCTTCATAGCAAAGGGGGTGAATACATATGCACGCACCACTTTTCCATTATTTATTTTTTATAATTTTTTTTAACAAGTTATTTCACTTCACCGATTTGGACTATTTTGTGTATGTCCATTACATGAAATCCAAATAAAAATCCATTTAAATTACAGGTTGTAATGCAACAAAATAGGAAAAATGCCAAGGGGGATGAATACTGGCACTGTAGCTAACCAACCAGGTTCAATGTTAGCTAGCTAACATTAGGCTATAACTAGCAATGCAAATGGCTCTGAGATACGAATAATATTAGTACACAGATCATACACGTAACGTTAGCTAGCGAGCCAGCCAGCTAATGTTTGCTTGCTAGCTAACAGTACACGTTAACTTTAAATGAAAACAACTTTCTGATAAAATTAGAAATGTGTAATATCTGAAAATGTAGCTAGCTAGACTATCTTACCCGTATACATGGATGGATGCTTCTCCCCATCCGTCACGGATGCCTTTGGTTTCCCTTAGTTTGAAGATGTAATCCGGAGACAGGTGTGTTCTCCTTTTGACTCCGTCTGCATATTTGCAATCAAACGCCAGAATTTTCTCCATCTCCTTAGCTATCATACTCTAATTCCACTGATTTCAAAACTCGGTCCTCCAGAAAGTGGAAAGCAACACTTATGCAGTTCTGCTACGTGACATCTTTAAAAAAAGTTGCGTTAGAAAGGATTACCAATACATACTGACCAGCTCATGTTATAGACAGAAGCGTGCTACATGGCAGACCAATCTGAACTCGTCTCTCGGCATGTCCAGCCCACTCATTATCTCAGCCAATCATGGCTAGCGAAAGGTTGCTGTGTTTTTCCGTGGCTAAACCAACTAGGCTCGTAATTTAACAATTGTATTTGTATTTACAGATGGCATACAAGTTTGTTATTAAGGCACATGAAAGTTCACATGTTCCAGAAGGCATTTCTGCCAAAAAACGCATTTTGATTTTTAAAAAAGTTTACGTTCTCCTGTGAAGTAGTGACGCGCGACATATGCCTAGATTCCTGAAGTGAGTGACATATGTGAACAGTTCTCACATGTGGATTTGCATTTTCACATGTGAAAAACTTTCACGTGAATATCGGATTTGCACTTTCACATGTGAAAAACGTTGAAATGTTGTGACACGTGTAGTTTCATGTTATCACATGTTGCTTTGACATGTTTTCACGTTATCACATTAACTTAACGTAAGATCACATGTGATCACGTGAAATTTATGTGGTTTTTCCATAAGGGGGACCATGCTATGTGTTTCTGTACCAGTGTTGTCTGATAGTGGTATTTTGTCCTCCAGGTCTCGTTCTGTCAGTGGAGCTTCAACAGGGCTCTCGTCAAGTCCCCTCAGCAGTCCCAGGGTAAGTCACGATTGGCCAACTCTTATCTTATCATGCTTGGCCAACTCTTATCTTATCATGCTTGGCCAACTCTTTTACAAATGGACACACATTTACACTACCTGATTATAATTATAAAGGTAGTTCTACTGTAGAATTGATAAAATACCATACCTGTAATATCAGTATATTTTTGTACATAAGTATATTTTGGATTTGATGAACTCACATTCAGATGAGACTACCTTTTGTTCATGGTGAAATGTGCTTACTGCACAGCTACACTACTGTGATTTGATTGCGTTTCTCTGTACTGAACTGAATTGTAATTGTACCTGTTCTTCTGAGACTGTCACTTGTCCTGACTGTCCATCACCCTCATACTGTCCCATTCTGAGCCATTACCCATACCATGGACACCATCACATACACACACACACAAATGCACGAACGGACGCGTGCACACACACACACACACACACAGCAATAGTAAGGGAGTCACACAAGAGACACACACAGATAAGATCACATATTAGCCCTCAAATTGAAAGGGCCTCTGGACCTATATTCAAAATGGACTCTATTCAATTTACATAATAAGATAAATAACAGAATATTCATAATTTGATAAATCTCTACAATTAGAAATGTAATTACAATCAGAAGTCTACAGTTTATTCATAAATCATAACTCATGACCATTGCTCTCTTCATCTTTCCATCTTTCCTTCCCTCCTTCCCTCCTCTCCATCCCTCTGTCCTTTCTCTTCCCACCCATCAGAGCCCAGTTTTCACTTTCAGCCAATCAGAAGTCACCTCCGCCTCCACCACCCACTCCAAAGACCCCAAACCAGGAAGTGCAACCACTCCCCGGCCGACACAACGGACGACCGTGCCCGACCCCAAAACCCAGACCCTACCCTCCAAAGGGCTCTCTGATCGCCCCCACTTTCAGTCCATGAAGTCACTACCTCTCCAAGCTCCCCCCTCTCCGTCCCCCTCACCCATCCTCTCCCCCATCCCTCGCTTCTTCTTTTTCCCCGCCCCCTCCGTCTTTAAGTCGGTCACTAAGAGCACCTATCCTAACTCTGCCCCTGTGCCACAGGTCACCCCTCAGGGGTCTCCACTCCCCACCCCCCTGGGCACCCCCGTCCACCACCCCCAGCACCCTCCGCCCACTCCTCCCTCTTCCTCCTCTTCCTCTTCCTCCTCGCGGGCGGAGGGAGGCGGCGGGGGCGGGGGTGGATCCCTCTCCCTTACCCCACCCTCAAGCCCCGGAGGCAGCGGGGGGATGGCCGCCAGTAGCTCCGCCCACTGGAGGACACGCCTCAACTCCTTCAAGAACAATCTGCTGGGATCGCCACGCTTCCACAGACGCAAACTGCAGGGTGAGAGAGAGGGGGGAGTGTGGGCAAGCTGCAGTGTGAGAGGGGAGGGGGGGGGGGGTATGGGCAAACTGCAGGGGGAGAGAGGTGAATTCTATTTCAATTTAGGAATTTGGCAATTCGATGTATTTCATTTCATTTGATGGAGTCAAAACGGAATTGGGCCAAACCTTGATGTTTGGATATCTAAACTAGATTATATGATATAAACAATTATATGCATTGTGATTCATATTTTAAATCAAATCAAATCAATTGATTACAGTGCAGTATACCTAACAATACAAAACAATAAACACAAATCCCCAAACTAAAAATAAAGAAATTAAGAAATATCAGAACAAGCAATGTCAGAGTCCGGAATATAAATATATATGGATATAATGGTGTGTATAGACAGTATGGACAGTATATGAATAGGAAAGGTGTGTTACAGCCTGAATTCAAAATGGATTAAATATATATTTGTTCTCACCCGTCTACCCCCAATAACACATCATGACAAAGTGAAAACATGTTTTTGTAAATTTATTGAAAATGAAATACAGAAATATCTAATTTACATAAGTATTCACATGTTAGAATCACCTTTGGCAGCGATTACAGCTGTGCGTCTTTCTGGGTAAGTCTCTAAGAGCTTTGCACACCTGGATTGTACAATATTTGCCTATTATTATTTTATAAATTCTTCAAGCTCTGTCAAATTGTTGGTTGATCATCGCTAGACAACCATTTTCAAGTCTTGCCATAGATTTTCAAGCAGATTTAAGTCAAAACTGTAACTCAGCCACTCAAGAACATTCACCTTCTTCTTGGTAAGCAACTCCAGTGTAGATTTGGCCTTGTGTTTTATGTTATTGTCCTGCTGAAAGGTGAATTAATCTCCCAGTGTCTGATGGAAAGCAGACTGAACCAGGTTTTCTTCTAGGATTTTGCATGTGCTTAGCTCCAATCTGTTTCTTTTTTTAATCCTGAAAAACTACCCAGTCTTTAACGATTACAAGCATACCCATAACATGATGCAGCCACCACTATGCTTGAAAATATGGAGAGTGGTACTCAGTAATGTGATATATTGGATTTGCCCCAAACATAACACTTTGTATTCAGGACAAAAAGTGAATTGCTTTGCCACAATTTTTGTAGTATTACTTTGGTTCCTTGTTGCAAACAGGATGCATGTTTTGGAATATTTTTTATTCTGTACAGGCTTCAATTAGGTTAGTATTGTGGAGTAACTACAACGTTGTTGATCCATCCCCAGTTTTCTCCTATCACAGCCATTAAACTCTGTAACTGTTTTAAAGTCACCATTGGCCTCATGGTGAAATCCCCTAAGCGATTTCCTTCCTCTCCGGCAACTGAGTTAGGAAGGATGCCTGTAACTTTGTAGTCAATGGGTGTATTGATACACCATCCAAAGTGTAATTAATAACTTCACCATGCTCAAAGGGATAGTCAATGTCTGCTTTTTTCCCCCCATCTACCAATAGGTGCCATTAGAAAACCTCCCTGGTCTTTGTGGTTGAATCTGTGTTTGAAATTCACTGCTCGACTGAGGGATCTTACAGATAATTGTATGTGTAGGGTACAGAGATGAGGTAGTCATTCAAAAATCATGTTAAACACTATTATTGCACAGAGAGAGTGAGTCCATGCAACTTATTATGTGACTTGTTAACCACATTTTTTCTCCTGAACTTATTTAGGCTTGCCATAACAAAGGGGTTGAATACTTATTGACTCAAGACATTTCAGCTTTTAATTTTTAATTAATTTGTAAACATTTCTAAAAACATCATTCCACTTTGACAATATGGGTTATTGTGTGTAGGCCAGTGGAAGAAAAAAACCTCAATTTAATCCATTTTAAATTCAGGCTGTAACACAACAAAATGTGGAAAAAGTGAAGGGTTGTGAATACTTTCTGAAGGCACATAACTAGAATACAGTATATACATATGAAGTGGGTAAAACAGTATGTAGACATGATTAAAGTGACCAGTATGTGCATATTCTCTTCTCAAAGTAGCCACAGTCTCTTCTACCATTGCAGAAGGACCGTAGTGTACTATACGGTGCTCAAATTAATTAGACAGATTGGTAATTAAATCAATGAAACTGAATCTCATCAAGTGATGTCATCAAGTTCTACTTCCCTCTCTCCCTCTCCACCCTCTCTCTCTCTTTCTCCTTCTTTTTCTAACTTTCCCTCTATATATAACTCCCCCATCTCTCTCTCTCTGACTCTCTCTTCTTTCTCTCTCTCTTTCTTCCCGCCCCCTCTCTCTCTTTCTTTCTCTCTCCATCTCTCTCCTTTTGCTCTCCTGTAGTTCCAACACCGGAGGACATGTCCAGTCTAACTCCAGAATCAAGTCCAGAGTAAGTAGATAATCATAGACATACACAGTTAGTCTATCTATATCCATCAGTATGACTGTCCTGCCTGTCATGTAAAATGCTATCTATCTGCTAGCCTGTAACACGTTTCTATGCTGCATGTTTCGGTAACACTTCATATCAACTTCCTTGAATAAGCCATTATAAATACTTATAAATGTTCATAAGCATCTATATCTAACATGCATTTTAAATGTAGACTCTTAAAAATATAAAAATATGAATATATAACTATTAAGAATGCTTCTGAATTGCAGGCTGGCCAAGAAGTCGTGGTTTGGGAACTTCATCAGCCTTGAAAAGGAGGAACAGATATTTGTTGTCATTAGAGACAAACCACTTAGTTCCATCAAAGCTGATATAGTCCATGCCTTCTTGTCTGTAAGTATCTCTCCTCTATCCTCATTCATTCTTCCTCTCTATCTCTCTCTCTCTGACAACTCTCTCTTTCTTTTTCTCTCTCGCTCTCGCTCCCTCTATCTCCTTCTCTTTAATTCTGTATCTGCACCTTCCCGTCACTCAGTTTCCGTGAAAGGCCTGTACAGCCATGATGCAAAGATACACAACCACATTCATAAAACATGAACAAATAAACATTGATGAACATCTTGTAAGGCTTGTAAAGCTGTTTCCACCTCTGTTTCCAATGCTGTGTTTTTACATGACATCTGTCCAGATCCCGTCCCTGAGTCACAGCGTCGTTTCCCAGACCAGCTTCAGAGCAGAGTATAAGTCCTCTGGCGGCCCCTCCGTCTTCCAGAAGCCCGTTAAGTTCCAGGTGGACATCGCCTTCTCTGAGGGAGAGAGGGAGAGAGAGAGGGAACGAGCCGAGAGGGAAGGGAAGAGAGAGAATGGCATCTACAGTGTGACTTTCACCCTTATATCAGGTAGTGGTTCCCAAACTTGTTTGTGATACAGTAAGACTTTTTTAAAGTGTTCTTGCGACCCACCAAGGGGCAAATCCTAACTTTCACTTAAGGTGAATTGTCACTTAGTTATGAATTGATGTCAATGGGAATAGGATTTTCAAGTGAAAATTTGACTTAAGCGGAAGTTAGGATTCTCTTGAAGTTACAGTTTAATTAGTCTATGAGACTTTTGTTGGCAAAAATGTGTAATCAGTGTTTGGCATGATTTTATCCTATATTTTATCCTATAATATATCCCCAACATATACCATGAAACTGTCAGGAGACAGTTAACAGAACTCATTATACATGTAGGTAATTCATCTTAAAGTGATGCGGGGCAGTGTATACCTTGACTGAGTGTTTGTCTGTCTCCTTAGGTCCAAGTCGCAGGTTCAAGAGAGTGGTGGAAACGATTCAAGCCCAGCTACTTAGTACTCATGATCAGCCATCTGTGCAGGCACTTGCTGGTGGGTCCCCTCACACACACACACACACACACACACACACACACACACACACACACACACACACACACACACACATACACACACACACACTAACACACACTATTTATATCTCTGTCTTCATCAAACTCATGTCTTTCTATCTTTTTCTCCCCAGATGAGAAGAATGGGCAACTGACCTCGCGTCCGCCCGGCACCCCGACCCGGCAAAACTCCCGACGTTCGGAAGGAGGTGGGGACCGGGGGGAGAGGTGTGAGCGTGGTGACGCAGGGATAGGGGGCAGCGGGAGCGTACTTCAAAGGAGGGGCTCGGGCAAAGACAAGACCAGACTCCTTTCCTCCAACGGGACACAGTCCCAGCCCTGAGGGAACATTGTGGAAACAGACATCAACAGGACACGATAGGGCAGAAAGATAAAGAGAGATGACCCTAGAAAACAACACAGACAAACCCCCTCAGACTACCACCATCACCACTACCACCGTCACATCTACCGAACCATCTGACCCAGCAATCATCATTACAAACCACTGCTTCAACCTGAAACGGGCCCAAGAAGATAGTTGGCCACCAAGATAGAAGAAAGAAAAGACGAGAGGAAAACGCAGTGTCGCTCATAGATTCGCTTCAGAAGAGAAGCCAAGCTCAGAAGAATGTCTAATTGTGCATTTGAAGTACAGTGCATCATGCAACTGTCAACAACAATATGTAGCCAGTAAAATAATCAGGCAGACTTATATGGGGAATGGCAGGCTCTGAATGGTTAAAAGCTAAATAGATTTTTTTTTTTAAGTTATCCGGTCTACAACCAATAAAATCAAAGCTCTTTGTGGAAATTCAGAAATAATATCAACAATTATAACAGTGTTTCCCAGTTGACGCGGATCCACTTTTAAGTTTTACCTAACATCGCTTTTTGAGTCAGTGAGAGTGAAATATTATGGGTCAAGTCAATTTAGTGGATATCAAGAAAACAGACAGGTTGGGTCCTTTAACTGGATTCTCAGTAACGATAAGTTACGAGAACAGAAACATGGTAGAATTTAAGATAATGATGAGGAAGACTGCATCAAAATCAGAATGAAGCGTCCAAATGCATCTTTGCAACCAAGTAGCTCCAAAGATGTCAATACAGCTATTTGAACAAAATAAAGACAAATATCTGTTTTCTCTATAACTAAGCACCACACTTGTATGATTCCTAAAATACAATTCAAACAAACCATCTTGCCTTTAAATTAGGATTAAGCAACGGATATCTCTACAGATATCACCCAAGTTGAAGAAAAAGAACAGACAAGGCATGGAAGAAAGTCTCAACGCCCCCACTACAACTGACATCTGGAACATGGAGAGATTTCAAACAGATAATGGAACGATATAATTAGAATCATTAGAGTAATTCTAATACTATGAATGGAACCCTCAGCAGATCCTTTGAATGATGAGCACTTCAGCCCAATGGAAGATGAAGATGTTGTAGTTCACAGCAAGTTACCTTCATCAGTTGTGTTCATTCCAAGAGGACTGAACCAAGCCCTCCACATCCATTATTGTCTTCTACAGAAACCAACCAACCCTCCCTACTCCCTTCCATTTCCAATATGGCCGACATGGGGCACTGAATGATGCGGCTTTTGAAAAGGCCTACACATCTAAAATGACTTGTTCTGTCCAGAGAGCAGAAAGAGGGAGGTGAGGAGGTAGAAAAGCTAATTTCAAGAAACAAAAAGAGAGACTTTGACTTAAGGATGACAGAGAGAAAAACATTGAAACCGCTGCATACTCATTCCCAGGAGAGGAAAGAAACAGACCACACACAAAAAAGAATGAAATCCATTTAGTTTTTTGTTTCCTTTTTCCTTTTGTTTATGTGATTTGAGCGCAAATGAGTTTGATGTTTGCCGCCAAACAAAATGGAGGATAACGCTAACCAAGTGAATGTCAAAAACAAAAAACACTATTGTAAAAGTAATTATTTATTTTATTTATGTCATAGATTTATTTAATATTTATTTGTTGATTTATGTATTGTAAAGAGGAAAGATAGTGGAAAGGGAAGATGCTAAAGAATAGAGGTTAAAGTTCTGTTGGAATATTGGAACAGCATTGAAACTGACAAAATGGCTGCTGTAGTTGAAACCAGATTGAACCGTCTTTTCCACCTTTTGTTGTATTTTTTTTTTTTCTGTCTTTGTTTGGTATAATGAAGATGATTTCACATTTAAAGCAACAAAACACATTTTAAGAAATGAACCAAGGATAGATTTGATGCTTAGGGAATTTCTGGGATGGCAAAAAATATGAAAATCTTCCATGAAGTAAATAAAATATAATCTCATAGACACTTGAAAAAGCAGAGGAGAGCAGGAAGGGTGGGGGTAGTAATCTCCAATTCCTTCCCTGTCATATTCTGCTAGAATGTTGTTACTTAAGGGTACAAAGATATGGACACACCACATAAAAACACTGACTGAGGGCCCAACCCCACGTGCAGAACACAAGCAGTATTCACACACACACGGACCCTCCGAAAACAGAAACCCTCCTGTTCTTTCAGAGAAAAAAAACTATTAAAAACTGGACCTTAAAATTGGAATGCACTGTCCTAAAAGACACAAAACAAATAAAGTAGTTTCCCCCTACCATCCCTTCGCCCTTGGCCACTGACATAACCCCCCCACCCCCTTCATTACGACCCCCCTCACACCCCTTCCCCTTGCACAGAGCACCAAAAGAAAAGGCAGGTTTCGTTCTAGTCACTCCCTAGTCCCTCGTCGTCAGTCGACACCTTGTTGTTTCATGCCACTGCCTTTAAGCCCCTATTATCAATCTCACCCTGCCGCCCCTATTATCAATCTCACCCTGCCTCACCATTCCTTGGCTGTGACCACGACACAGTAACTAAGACTCATCGCCGCACGGTATACCACGTCCCCATCAGCCATCATCACACTTCATATCAGTCAGAGTCAACACACTGCTACCATAGCACACAGCTGCTCGTACAGCAAACAAGGCGATTCTGTAGCTAGGAGACGTAGAACAGTAGGTTATTGTAACTCTTTACTTAGCATAATCTCTGTCTATATCGGCTGTACTGTACACTTCATTGGTGTGAAACAGCTATTTACCATGATAACGAAAAGAGTGGGAGGAAGTCTTCCTCTATTTCCTTACCTGGGGCTTGTCTCGCTCCCCTTCCACACAGCAAAGAACATGATTATAGGTTGTTGACTTGAGTAGCTCACCTCTCATTGTAGCTCACCCTTCACTCAAGGACTTTTGGCAGGAATCATGTACCCATTTTCCTACTATCGTGCCGACCTGGACCGTACTGTGCTGTCTTAGATATTTTCCTTTCACATTGTCCTTTCCAGCATGGTTCCAGGAACTATTGTGAATGTGTAACCAGGCTAGCCGAGCTAGTCGCCAATGAAATGCTGCATGACCCTACTGGAAAGCAATGTGGCCCCATAGGTGATGATGACAGTGAATGTTTTTTTACTGCATTAATATAGGTGGCATATGAATCCAGCACCGTCCTGCACAGAATAGTAGTAGTAAGAGTTTGCATAGCCAGGAATGAGTTTGGGCGCCTTAAGATGATGCGTACGGAGGGAGGTACATGCCTGTTATATTTGCTTGACCTGTCCGTGTGTGTGTCCCATGTCTGTGTGAGTGTGTATGTGCATGACTTCTCCGAGCCCTCATCCTCCCACCCGCCACATTCTAATGCTAGGTCAGAGGTCAGGGGTCATTTGAATGGGAGTGAGATGTGACACAAGTTTTACCCACGACCTCACAGTCTTTCATTCTCCATTAGCCCGTGCTAAAAACAAGAGAGGGATAGTGGGAGACAGTGTTACCCCTAACATTGTATAGGTGGGGTAGGCCTCTCCCTGCCTAGCTCTGTTGCTCCACGTCTAAAAGAGTTTGGCTTCTAATGGTTTCAATTGGCGTTGTTGAGGCCAGAGGGCCTGGACGTTGCTGTTACTGAGAGCTTTTACGCCCGGCCTTGCCTCGCCTGAAAACAAAAACTAGGGGAAATACTGGCTGGAGACACAACTAGAGCGAAACCCTTCTTAGACATTCTGTGTAAATAACCGTTCAAAGTAAACAATGGGATGAGGGGGAGATGTTTCACCCCCATTGTGGGTGAATCTTACAACGAAAAGGTCCCCTCTCTCTCCAACCACCCCAACTCCCTCCTTGCCCCCTCCTACACCCTCATTATCTCTTTGTATCTCTTCTTGAACCCCCCCACCCTCTCATCCAGATGAAAATACCTCAACCCCACCCCATCCTTATATAATCACACCCCTCCCCATGTCTCTGTCCATTGTATACAGTAAGTATGAAACCATATCTTGATTCTTTATTCACACTGTACTCACAATATGATTATTGTTGTCATCATTATTGATCTTTCCAAGATTGTAAAGCCCCCCCCCCCCCTTCATACACAGTTGAACAAAACAATTGTTAAACATTTAAAACAGAAATTTGGGGGGGGAACAACATGATGAGGATGATTAAATAAGAAATGTCTGTATTATTTAAAAAAATGAAAGTGCACTATTATTATTATTATTATTATTATTGCCTGTTATAAATAAACAACAATAAACTACATCAGAAATTAAGAAACTGTGCCTCAATTCCTACTGTTCTTTAATTAGGATTACTGACCATAAATTGTTCAACATCATCTGCATTTTGTTATGGTTGAACAGAATAATTTTCTTTAGCAAAAATAGTATTTAAAAATATATATATTGCCAAATGTAGCCTACACGACAGCTCCCGGGTCTGTTTTTTGGATGTGTAAATGTATTGATAATTTACTGTATTGACTCTATTGGTAAATGCGCTCGCAAAGGGTGTTCACCGCGGGCCATATGACAAAAAAAGAGGCGGTGTTGTGAGAGTGATGTCATCCATGTATGTGGCTCTGGCGCGGCTGCCCACCTACTCCAGTCTGTTTTCACTGGGAGTGAGAGGAGTTGTTGGATGAAAGAAAGAGATTCGGTGTTTGAATAACTCCGTCATTGGTGTGCTTTTCCGGCAAGGCATTTCAAGACTAATACAGGTATTTCTAGCAAATGTTTGTCTATTCAGTGTACTTGGATACATGTTCTCCCAAACGCACATTTAATTGCCGCGCCCACAGTGTTGGCTTTTGTTTGTAGAGAGCGATGGATGTGCGATATTGAATGAACCCTCCATTCGTTCGAGGGACGCGGAACATAACAGTTTCTGACGAATATACGATCCAGTAATTAAATAATATATTGTATTCCAATGGAACAGTAGGCTACTTTGTCAGTGCTTCATGAGTGTAGCATGCTTTTGGACCTCTAACAGACAGGTGAAAGAACTATAGAGTCGTTAGTTAAAAACATTACTTTTAATTAATTTGTTATAGGCCTATTTTTCATTTGTCTAAGTGGGTCTATAATATAATCATAGTCATACACATTATGCCTGTAATTAATTAAGAAAACTTATTTTTTCATGCTTCTTGGAGGAAATTGAGATGGATATGACAACCTGTCGCTAATGGAAACTATAAAAGCCGATACGATTAATTGCTGTTGCCCCTTCAATAACTGGCAACACCTTGCAACAAGTGGTGTAAAGTAGGCTACTTAAGTACATATACAGTACTTTGAAGTACTACTTAAGTCGTTTTTTGGTTTATCAGTACTTTACTTTACTATTTATATTTTTGAATACTTTTACTTTTACTCCACTACATTCCTGAAGAAAATAATGTACTTTTTACTCCATACATTTTCCCTGACACCCAAAAGTAGTCGTTACATTTTGAGTGCTTAGCAGTACAGGAAAATTGTCCAATTCACGCACTTATCAAGAGAACATCCCTGGTCATCCCTACTGCCTCTGATCTGGCGGACTCACTAAACACAGTGTTGCCAACTAATTTCCAGGGGAAGTTGCTAGAGGCAGGTCGATTAGTTGCTAAAAGACGTTGTAATGTCATTGCGCGATGACGTCATTACGTAACAACGAAAAACTGCGTCATTACGTAGAATGCACAATAATGTTACTCAAATTGACTGGCCATCTCTGCAACAAATATGATTTGACATTTGTTAGTTTAGATTTGTTTGTTATCACATCGTTTTATTTGTAAAAGTAATATAAACACAACACATTTTATATGATCAGATATTTTTATTTTTAAACACAACACATTGAATTATTGAACAATTACACATTACACATGATTGAACAATTATAGTTTAATTTTCTTATAAACTAGTAAACCTACACATTCTGATCAGTTATAGTTTATAGTAGTTAGTTAACATGCTACCTAACTGATCAACAATTATAGGTACAAGCTAATAACAAGGTGTATATATGCTATCTTATTGAACAAGCAACTTAAATCAAATGATGTGTGCGCTAGGCATCTCTCTCCAGCTCTCTCCAGGTTGTTGTGCTGCTTGGCTGGCCTGCTGCTGCCTGTGCACGAGCTGAGCGCCTGCTGCTGACATCACTCACAATGCACTTTTGCAGCCAGGCACGTGTGTTGTGACTGAGTGTGTGACAGAGAAAATCGTTTTGTGTGTCATTTAGAGGGAAAATGTGTGCAGTTTAGCGTTTGAGTCACTTTTCAAAAGTTGCTAAAAGTTCCAAATACATTTTTAAAAGTAGCTACATTTGTTGCTAGGTGCTGTTTCAAAAGAAAGTTGCCAGGGTAGTCTGAAAGGTTGCTAAATCTAGCAACAAAATTGCTAAGTTGGCATCACTGAACACAAATGCTTTGTTTCTAAATTATGTCTGAGCGCTGGAGTGTGCCCCTGGCTATCGGTAAAATAATATATATATTTTAAATTCGTGCCATCTGATTTGCTTAATTATAAGGAATATGAAATGATTTTTACTTTTGATAGGCTACTTAAGTATATTTAAAACCAAATACTTTTACTCAAGTAATATTTTACTGGGTGACTTTCACTTTTACTTGAGTCATTTTCTATTAAGGTATCTTTACTTTTACTCAAGTATGACAGTTGGATACTTTTTCCACCACTGCTTGCAACAAGTTGTTTTTTGGCTAAAACATATAATAATTCCCTAGTTTGTAGGAATGTTGCATAAGATTAGACTACTGGCTACAAGTAGGCTAGGGCCGCAGTAGGTCTGTAGTTTTCCTATAGAAAAGTCATAACATAACTGAAAGGTGTTTGCTGTTAGGCCTACACACAGGTAGGAAGTGGATGGGCAACTGTTTAGCCCTAAATGTTAAAAGAAATCGTCCCTTCACTTGAATTTCATGCACACTTCATGTCACTGCAATCAGAGATGGGTGGAGGAAGTAGGCCTCTCTTTTATATTCTGTATATGCAGACCTACACATACAGTTAATTAGTTAATTGTTTATCAATTAACATGTAGTATAAACAACTGTATGCACACCACATGTTCCCACAGTTTTGGAGTCTGCGCATTGTGAATAGAGTATTTGTAACATCGCGTTCACGTGCAAGTGAACTCCCGGAGCGAGTTCTTTATTTTCACCCAATGATCACGCCAAACCTGCTTTACCACATAGTATTTCATTTTCAAGACTCCCGTTTGCAGGTTACTGGGTACAAAGGTTATTTGTAGACATGAAACTTGTTTCACCACCTTGCCAGGAAAAGTAGCCTACTTTATAGTTGTATTTCCATAATTGTATTCAGTGCTGTTTACAATGTAAAGCTTCCAAGACCCCACCTAGAGAGCTATATCTGGGGGGCTATACACACAGTATTAAACCAGTGTTCTGTGAAACTATTCCCAATGACTTTGCGACTGTAGATAACTCAGTAACTCATCTGGTTTGTTTGTAGACTATAGAATTCAATGTTTGAACCTATTCAGGCTTTGTGGATGCAGAGCAGGCATGTAGTCTTTCACTTGCAGAGGAGAGGAGCGGGAGGCATGGCAGCTGCCTTCCCCTGAGCATGGAAGATTCTTATGCTAAACAACAATCCTCTCCTTCATTCTCTCAATACCTCAATTGTTGTTATGCTCTGTGTGTGTCACATGCACATTCTTTGTGTATTTCATCAGTGTGTGCACACCTCCACATTTGGTGTGTGCGCATGGATTCTTTGTAATTTACTGTGTCACCTAGATTGAACACCCACTCCCTCATTCCTCTCAATCTCTTTTGTAACGTCAGGAAGCAGGTACAGGGAGTGAATTGAATAATAAATAATACATGGAACAAATAAGAAACATGAGTAGCGTACAACCATGAAACACAGGAACAGAATCAATAATGCCTAGGAAAGGAACCAAAGGGAGTGACATACAGTGCTATGAAAAAGTACACTGCTCAAAAAAATAAAGGGAACACTTAAACAACACAATGTAACTCCAAGTCAATCACACTTCTGTGAAATCAAACTGTCCACTTAGGAAGCAACACTGATTGACAATAAATGTCACATGCTGTT
This sequence comes from Coregonus lavaretus, assembly GCF_964263955.1. NCBI lineage: Eukaryota > Metazoa > Chordata > Actinopteri > Salmoniformes > Salmonidae > Coregonus > Coregonus lavaretus. The sequence goes on along the minus strand of NC_140015.1, from coordinate 4,021,035 downwards.
GTGCAAATGGAATAGACAACAGGTGGAAATTATAGGCAATTAGCAAGACACCCCCAATAAAGGACTGGTTTTGCAGGTGGTGACCACAGACCACTTCTCAGTTCCTATGCTTCCTGGCTGATGTTTTGGTCACTTTTGAATGCTGGCGGTGCTTTCACTCTAGTGGTAGCATGAGATGGAGTCTACAACCCACACAAGTGGCTCAGGTAGTGCAGCTCATCCAGGATGGTACATCAATGCGAGCTGTGGCAAGAAGTTTTGCTGTGTCTGTCAGCGTAGTGTCCAGAGCATGGAGGCGCTACCAGGAGACAGGCCAGTACATCAGGAGACGTGGAGGAGGCCGTAGGAGGGCAACAACCCAGCAGCAGGACTGCTACCTCCGCCTTTGTGCAAGGAGGAGCAGGAGGAGCACTGGCAGAGCCCTGCAAAATGACCTCCAGCAGGCCACAAATGTGCATGTCTGCTCAAACGGTCAGAAACAGACTCCATGAGGGTGGTATGAGGGCCCGACGTCCACAGGTGGGGGTTGTGCTTACAGCCCAACACCGTGCAGGATGTTTGGCATTTGCCAGAGAACACCAAGATTGGCAAATTCGCCACTGGCGCCCTGTGCTCTTCACAGATGAAAGCAGGTTCACACTGAGCACATGTGACAGAGTCTGGAGACGCCGTGGAGAACGTTCTGCTGCCTGCAACATCCTCCAGCATGACCGGTTTGGCGGTGGGTCAGTCATGGTGTGGGGTGGCATTTCTTTGGGGGGCCGCACAGCCCTCCATGTGCTCGCCAGAGGTAGCCTGACTGCCATTAGGTACCGAGATGAGATTTTCAGACCCCTTGTGAGACCATATGCTGGTGCGGTTGGCCCTGGGTTCCTCCTAATGCAAGACAATGCTAGACCTCATGTGGCTGGAGTGTGTCAGCAGTTCCTGCAAGAGGAAGGCATTGATGCTATGGACTGGCCCGCCCGTTCCCCAGACCTGAATCCAATTGAGCACATCTGGGACATCCTGTCTCGCTCCATCCACCAACGCCACGTTGCACCACAGACTGTCCAGGAGTTGGCGGATGCTTTAGTCCAGGTCTGGGAGGAGATCCCTCAGGAGACCATCCGCCACCTCATCAGGAGCATGCCCAGGCGTTGTAGGGAGGTCATACAGGCACGTGGAGGCCACACACACTACTGAGCCTCATTTTGACTTGTTTTAAGGACATTACATCAAAGTTGGATCAGCCTGTAGTGTGGTTTTCCACTTTTTGAGGGTGACTCCAAATCCAGACCTCCATGGGTTGATAAATTTGATTTCCATTGATAATTTTTGTGTGATTTTGTTGTCAGCACATTCAACGATGTAAAAAAAAAAAGTATTTAATAAGATTATTTCATTCATTCAGATCTAGGATGTGTTATTTTAGTGTTCCCTTTATTTTTTTGAGCAGTGTATTTGCCCCCTTTCTAATTTTCTCAACATTCAGTATCACAAATATGCAAAAGTAATCAGATCTTCAACCAAAACCTAATATTAGATAAAGGGAACATAAGTGAACAAATAACACAACAATTACATATTTATTTCATAAACAAAGTTATGCAACACCCAATTCCCCTGTGTGAAAAAGTAATTGCCCCCTTACACTCAATAACTTGTTGTGCCACCTTTAGCTGCAATGACTCCAACCAAATGCTTCCTGTAGTTGTTGATGGGTCTCTCACGTCGCTGTGGAGGAATTTTGGCCCACTCTTCCATGCAGAACTGCTTTAACTCAGTGACGTGTGGGTTTTCAAGCATGAACTGCTCGTTTCAAGTCCTGCCACAACATCTCAATTGGGATTAGGTCTGGACTTTGACTAGGCCATTCCAAAACGTCCAATTTGTTGCTTTTTAGCAATTTTCATGTAGACTTGATTGTGTGTTTTGGATCATTGTCTTGCTGCATGACCCAGCTGCGCTTCAGCTCACAGACATATGGTCTGACACTCTCCTGTAGAATTCTCTGATACAGAGCAGAATTCATGGTTCCTTCTATTAAGGCAAGTCGTCCAGGTCCTGAGGCAGCAAAGCATCCCCAAACCACCACCACCATGCTTGACCTTTGGTATGATGTTCTTACTGTGGAATGCAGAGTTTGGTTTTCGCCAGGCATTACTGGAACCATGTCGTCCAAAAAGTTATACTTTTGAATCATCTGTCCATAGAACTTTCTTCCAAGAGTCTTGATGATCATCCAGGTGTTTTTTGGCAAACTTGAGTCAACTTTATGACGAGATGGGTCCCATTATGCCTGGCGAAAACCAAACACTGCATTCTGCAGTAAGAACATCATAGCAAAGGTCAAGCATGGTGGTGGTGGTGTGATGTTTTTATATATCCACGAATATTGACCACGGAGATCGCCATACTCCCATTTACTATAATTGGGAATCCTGCTTTCTGAAAACATTCCCTGCAGTACCCTGGTCAGCCTTGAACTGGAAGATGTAGACCAGAGCTCTCCAACCCTGTTCCTGGAAAGCTACCCTCCTGTAGGTTTTTCGCTCCAACCCCAGTTGTAATTAACCTGATTCAACTTATCAACCAGCTAATTATCAGAATCAGGTGCGCTAGATTAGTGTTGGAGTGAAAACCTAGAGGACTGTAGATCTCCAGGAACAGGGTTGGAGAGCCCTGAGGTAGACCATCAGTAGAATATTTTATGCAGCTGTGTGGTCCTGTTACTATAGTGAGGGTACTGTAGCTGTAACTGTGATTTCCTGGTTAATAGATGTTTGTATGTGACTCTGTGGTCCTGTTTCCATAGCGATGGCAGACGCCCACCAGGTGGTGGCATGTGTGACTAGTCTGCGACTCCAGACCACCAGAAGAGTGAAATATGTGAAAGTGACTAAATAGAGCAGATTATTGTATGTAACTCTGGTCCTGTTTCCGTAGCGATGGCAGAGGCCCACCAGGCAGTGGCGTTCCAGTTCACCATCACCCCAGAGGGGATCGACCTGCGCCTTTCATACCAGGCCCTGTCCCAGATCTGCCTCTCTGGCCTGCGCTCCTGGAAGAAGAGGATCAGCCGCATGAGGGTAAGGAAGGGGGGTGAGGGTGGTTGTGGGTGTGATAACAAGATGATGCCGAAAGACGTGGTTGCCCTATTTTTTAGCTCCGAGACAACTTTGCAGTATTCTTTTGTGTGTGTTATTTCTTACATTTATTTGCTCAGAACGTTTCTTGCATTATTACCTACAGCCACTGTACAACAGGAGTATAGCCTGCCTGGCTGGCATGAAAATGAACCACGGAAAAAGCGTCCTCCATTTGCTATTTAAGTCCATAGATGACATGTATTTTTCCCCCCTGCCCTGTGCAGAGACAGGTGCATGATAATGATTCATTCTAAATCAAAATAAATTTCACACATATTATTTAGTATATGTAAAGACAAAGATTAAATCAAGAACTGATGGGTGACAATATTAGTCTATAACTTGTGAATGATATATTATCACTTGTGAATAATGCCCAGCGTGTGCAGTAAGGCAAGAAACAACGCATGCCTTTTTTTGCAACATTTTCAAAACATAGTTGCACGCCTCATGTAGCCTAGCCCATAGGCCTATATGTTTTGATAAGGTTTGTATCACAACTAAAGTGGCCAAATAACTTCTTAAAATGAAGCACATTAATCCGCTTTCAACCGGTGTAGAGCCTAACTGGCATACAGTGAGGGGAAAAAAGTATTTGATCCCCTGCTGATTTTGTACATTTGCCCACAGACAGACATGATCAGTCTATAATTTTAATGGTAGGTTTATTTGAACAGTGAGAGACAGAATAACAACAACAAAATCCAGAAAAACGCATGTCAAAAATGTTATAAATTGATTTGCATTTTAATGAGGGAAATAAGTATTTGACCCCTCTGCAAAACATTACTTAGTACATGGTGGCAAAGCCCTTGTTGGCAATCAGAGGTCAGACGTTTCTTGTAGTTGGCCACCAGGTTTGCACACATCTCAGGAAGGATTTTGTTCCACTCCTCTTTGCAGATCTTCTCCAAGTCATTAAGGTTTCGAGGCTAACGTTTGGGAACTCGAATCTTCAGTTCCCTCCACAGATTTTCTATGGGATTAAGGTCTGGAGACTGGCTAGGCCACTCCAGGACCTTTAATGTGCTTCTTCTTGAGCCACTCCTTTGTTGCCTTGGCCTAGCCAACTCCATGTTTGACAGTGGGGATGGTGTTCTTGGGGTCATAGGCAGCATTCCTCCTCCTCCAAACACGGCGAGTTGAGTTGATGCCAAAGAGCTCGATTTTGATCTCATCTGACCACAACACTTTCACCCAGTTCTCCTCTGAATCATTCAGATGTTCATTGGCAAACTTCAGACGGGCCTGTATGTGCTTTCTTGAGCAGGGGGACCTTGCGGGCGCTGCAGGATTTCAGTCCTTCACGGCGTAGTGTGTTACCAATTGTTTTCTTGGTGACTATGGTCCCAGCTGCCTTGAGATCATTGACAAGATCCTCCCGTGTAGTTCTGGGCTGATTCCTCACCGTTCTCATGATCATTGCAACTCCACGAGGTGAGATCTTGCATGGAGCCCCAGGCCGAGGGAGATTGACAGTTATTTTGTGTTTCTTCCATTTGCGAATAATCACACCAACTGTTGTCACCTTCTCACCAAGCTGCTTGGCGATGGTCTTGTAGCCCATTCCAGCCTTGTGTAGGTCTACAATCTTGTCCCTGACATCCTTGGAGAGAGCTTTGGTCTTGGCCATGGTGGAGAGTTTGGAATCTTGATTGATTGATTGCTTCTGTGGACAGGTGTCTTTTATACAGGTAACAAGCTGAGATTAGGAGCACTCCCTTTAAGAGTGTGCTCCTAATCTCAGCTCGTTACCTGTATAAAAGACACCTGGGAGCCAGAAATCTTCCTAATTGAGAGGGGGTCAAATACTTATTTCCCTCATTAAAATGGAAATCAATTTATAACCTTTTTGACATGCGTTTTTCTGGATTTTTGTTGTTGTTATTCTGTCTCTCACTGTTCAAATCAACCTACCATTAAAATTATAGACTGATCATTTCTTTGTCAGTGGGCAAATGTACAAAATCAGCAGGGGATCAAATACTTTTTTCCCTCACTGTCTATAGGTGTCAAGTGAGTTTCAAGTTTGGGGAAGATCATTTTCACCATAAAAATGCACCTTTATAGTAAAGCATTACATGCATAATCAGATTTCTTTCTCGCACAAAAGGACAAGTTGACCAATAGAATAGGTAAACTTTTGTACTATTGGGGATAGTAGATTGACATAGGCTAGTGCTTTTGCTCTTCATTAGGCCTACTCATCTTGTTGGCTGACAAAAAGTAAATGTGGACAGTTCTTCTAACATCTTCAATATGCGCCTCGGAACTCGATAAGAAGGACACACGCAGTTACGTCCCAGATGTGTCTGTCTCCGCATTGGATCTGAGATGCCTGTGAGAAGGATCCGATCACTTGACAGGCATTGGCTAATAAGAATTGAGATACACTACCGTTAAAAAGTTTGGGGTCACTTATAAATGTCCTTGTTTTCGAAAGAAAAGCAATTTTTTTGTCCATTAAAATAACATCAAATTAATTAGAAATACAGTGTAGACATTTAATGTTGTAAATAGCTATTGTAGCTGGAAACGGCTGATTTTTAAAAATGGAATATCTACAAAGGCGTACAGAGCCCCATTATCAAATACCATCAGTCCTGTGTTCCAATGGCACGTTGTGTTTGCTAATCCAAGTTGATCATTTTAAAAGGCTAATTGAACATTAAAAAACCCTTTTGCAATTATGTTATCACAGCTGAAAACTGTTGTGCTGATTTAAAGAAGCAATAAAACTGGCCTTCTTGAGACTAGTTGAGTATTTGGAGCATCAGCAATTGTGGGTTCGATTACAGGATCAAAATGGCCAGAAACAATTAACTTTCTTCTGAAACTCGTCAGTCTATTCTTGTTCTGTGAAATGAAGGCTCTAGAAATATAAGCATTTCACTGCACCTGCATTAACAGCTTTAATATGTGTACGTGACCAATACAATTTTATTTCATTTGGGTGTGCGTGTGTGTGAGAGATACAGTGCATTCAAAAAGTATTCAGACCCCTTGACTTTTTCCACATTTTGTGACGTTACAGCCTTATTCTGAAATGGATTACATAGTTTTTTCCCTCATCAATCTACACACTACCCCATAATGACAAAGCAAAAACAGATTTTTAGAATTGTTTGCAAACTTCTTTAAAAAAAAAACTATCACATTTACATAAGTATTCAGACCATTTACTCAGTACTTTGAAGCAAATTTGGCAGCGATTACAGCCTCAAGTCTTCTTGGGTATGACGCTACAAGCTTGGCATACCTGTATTTGGGGAGTTTCTCCCATTCTTCTCTGCAGATCCTCTCAAGCTCTGTCAGGTTAGCTGCACAGCTATTTTCAGGTCTCTCCAGAGATGTTCGATCGGGTTCAAGTCTGGGCTCTGGCTGGGCCACTCAAGGACATTCAGTGACTTGCCTTGAAGCCCCTCCTGCATTGTCTCGGCTACGTGCTTAGATGCTTAGGGTCTTTGTCCTGTTGGAAGGTGAACCTTCGCCCCAGTCTGAGGTCCTGAGCGCTCTGTAGCAGGTTTTCATCAAGGATCTCTCTGTACTTTGCACTGTTAATCTTTCCCTTGATCCTGACTAGTCTCCCAGTCCCTGCTGCTGAAAAACATCCCCACAACATGATGCTGACACCACCATGCTTCACCGTAGAGAGGGTGCCAGGTTTCCTCCAGACGTGACGCTTGGCATTCAATCTTGGTTTCTTGGTTTCATCAGACCAGAGAATCTTGTTTCTCATGGTCTGAGAGTCTTTAGGTGCCTTTTGGCAAACTCCAAGTGGGCTGTCATGTGCCTTTTACTGAGGTGTGGCGTCCGTCTGTCCACTCTACCATAAAGGCCTGATTTGGTGGAGTGCTGCTGAGATGGTTGTCCTTCTTGAAGGTTCTTCCATTTCCACAGAGGAACTCTGGAGCTGTATCAGAGTGACCATTGGGTTCTTGGTCACCACTCTGACCCCGATTGCTCAGTTTGGCCATGCGGCCATCTCTAGGAAGAGTCTTGGTGGTTCCAAACTTCTTCCATTTAAGAGTGATGGAGGCCACTGTGTTCTTGGGGACCTTCAATGCTGCAGAATTTTGTTGGGTACCCTTCCCCAGATCTGTGCCTCGACACAATCCTGTCTCAGAGCTCTACGCACAATTCCTTCGACCTCATGGCTTGGTTTTTGCTCTGACATGCACTGTCAACTGTGGGACCTTACGTAGACAGGTGTGTGCTTTTCCTAATCATGTCCAATCAATTGAATTTACCACAGGTGGACTCCAATGAAGTTGTAGAAACATCTCAAGGATGATCAATGGAAACGAGCTCAATTTCGATTCTCATAGCAAAGGGTCTGAATACTTATCTAAATAAGGTATTTCAGTTTTATTTTAAATACATTTGCTAAAAAACAACTCTTTTCACGTTTTCATTATGGGGTATTGTGTGTAGATTTAATGAGGAAATTGTTTTATTTAATCCATTTTAGAATAAGGCTGTAACGTAACAAAATGTAGAAAAAGTCAAGGGGTCTGAATACTTTCTGAATGCACTGAGAATGTGTGTGTATGAGAGAATGTATGCATGTGTGTGCTCATGTTCTGTGAAATGCAATATGTAGGTGCTACAGAGCCTGATGCAGAGGTAAACGAGCTGCACTGATGTGTATAATATGTCAACAAATACCTTTTTGTTAGCACATTACTTATTTTGCCCTGCTCATGATACAGCTCTGCAGATAAGTGTTCCTGTTTTTTTGTGAGCTTGTGTCACATCGGTTTTTTCATGCAATGTCACTTCCGTCATGTTGTCTATGCTGTAGTTCTCAACTAGTTTAGAAAACTTTAATGTCCTCTATGAGGCAATTCATTTTGCAGCAATCGTTACATACAGACAAAATCACATTTTAAAACAACAATGACAGATATCAAAGGATATTTACAAGGAAGAAGGCTCAATAATGGCTAGGCCTACATGTACGTTAAAGTATTGAACTAGTGTTCAAGCCGACAACCTGATTTCTATGGGGTCCCTGTGCACGCTCAGACATTGTTATGGGATGTTGACTTGAAGCAAAGCCGCACCCGTTCTTAAAGTTTTTGTTTCAATTCCAACGTTGGATTGTTTACTTTTGTGTGCAACAGTTCCTTCTTCAAACTCCTGCTGAACTAATCCCAGGCATGTTTAAGAGTTTGAATTGGGGGATGTTGAGATTAAGGGTTCTCTATGTACAGTATGTACCACATCTTCCTCTACACCAGTCTATCTATCGATCGATTGATAGTGGGCTCCAAATTGACTGGGACCCCTGACTGGCAATGCACAAACAATACTTAAAAATTTATAAACAATATAATTATGGAGAGAAACTCAAAGTACCAACATGTGAGAAATACTGTACTATATTAATGTTCCAATGGAACCCAGCAAAATCATTAATTGATTTAATAAAAAATCAAAGTCCTCCAAATCAAGGTTTCACAATTAATGGCACCCTTAAAGATTAATGTAAATAACATCTACCAAAATTAAACCAGGCATTAAATTCCACTTATTGAAGTTTATCAAAGTCTTAAGGAACTATATTGAGCCATTTCATCACTTCCTGTTTCACTAGGGTATAAAAACGAGGTAACACGCATGCAATATCCCTTTGTCACCAACACCATGAAGAAAACAAAAGAACTGGCAGTTCAAAAGAGACAGATGGTTATAGACCTTCATAAATCTGGTAATGGCTACAAGAAGATCCACAAATGATTGAATATACCACTGAGCACTGTCAAGGCAATAATTAAAAAGATATGGAACAGTTGAAAACCTCACGGGTAGAGGATGCAAATGCATTTTGCCTCCCAGGATAGGGAGGAGGATGGTGAGAGAAGCAACAAAATCTCCAAGAATCACTGTGAAAGAATTGCAGGCCTTGGTGGCGTCTCGGTTTCAAAAAGCACCATCAGACGCCACCTCCACAACCACAGGCTCTTTGGAAGGGTTGCCAGAAGAAAGCCCTTTCTGACCCCAAGACACAGACGCAAGCGCTTGGAGTTTGCCAAACGTCATTTAAATTATGACTGGAAGAAGGTGCTCTGGTCAGATGAGACCAAAATTGAATGTTTTGGTCAGATACAGCATCGGCATGTTTGCCGTCGAAACAGAGATGCATACAAGGAGAGAATTCCAGAGGTCCAGGGGCACTGGTTAAGATTGATGGCATAATGAATTCCACCAAGTATCAGGCAATTTTGGCTGACAATCTGGTTGCCTCTGCCTGAAGGCTGGGACTTGGCCGTAGGTGGACTTTCCAACAAAACAATGACCCAAAACATACCTCAAGATCCACACAGAAATGGTTGTGTGACAACAAAATCAATGTTCTGCCATCTCAGTCGCCAGACCTCAACCCATTCGAAAATATGTGGGCTGAGTTGAGGAGGGCAGTTGATAAGCGCAAACCCAAGAATGTGAAGGATCTTGAAAGGATCTGCACAGAGGAATGGTCCAAAATCCCTCCAAACATTACAGGAAAAGACTCCATGCTGTTATCCTTGCCAGAGGTGGTTGCACTTAGTACTAAATGAGGAGTGCCAATAATTATGAAACCTTGATTTTGGTGACATTTATTTTGTATTAAATAATTGTATGATTTTGGTTGGTTCCATTGAAACATTGATAAAGGACAGTATTTCTCACATGTTGGTATTTTGAGTTTATCTCTATAATCATATTGTTTTATATTTTTTTAATTATTGTTTGTGTAATGCCAGTCAGGGGTGCCAGTAATTATGTATGTCTGTCTGGTATATTCATATCAATATATAGTATAACACCTTCTCTATGGGTTCTTCGCTATTTCACCCTTATTCATATTTACTACTTTCTTTACTCTTCCTCAGGTAACAATATCCAATTCATCCTATATACTGACACTATGTTTTTCTACTGGTCTTTAAGGATCCTGTACACTGACCTTTACCTGTATATTTTCTACCAGTCCTACCATTTCATATTCTATGTACAGTATATTCATACTGTGCTCTTCTTCTGTGATGACAGAACAGGGTGATCAAAGGGGTGTACCCTGCCAGCCCTTCCTCCTGGCTGTTTGTTGTCATAGCGATCCTGGCCACCATGTACACGCGCTCTGACCCCTCCATGGGCCTCATTGCCAAAATCCAGGAGCACCTGCCCGTCAGGTAACTAGCTACATCACTCATTACCTCTCCCTGTGAGGTAACTACATCATACACTGTCCTAGGGAGGAAGAGGAGGAAGAGAGAGGCAAGTAGGGGGAGGGAGAGCGTGTGAGAGGGAGGGGGGATAGTTACTTTGTGTAGTAGATGCTATACACGTTGACTGACTGACTGACTGACTGACCAACTACAGATAATGTTAACTAGCAAGTCAGAGAGTCAAATAAAAGAGGAAGACAATTAAGCAATAAGGCACGAGGGGGTTTGGTATATGGCCAATATACCACGGCTAAGGGCTGTTCTTAGGCATGACGCAATCGCCTTATTGCTATTATAAACTGGTTACCAACATAATTAGAACAGTAAAAATACATGTTTTGTCATACCTGTGGTGTAAGGTCTGATATACCATGGCTTTCAGACAATCAGCATTCAGGACTCAAACCACCCAGTTTATAATTAGTGTTATACTACACATGACCTATCCTCTTATTAAAGCTACATCCTGGGCTTAGCTGACTATAGTCATGGCTGACTCACTTTACCATTTATGTATACTCACATTCCTGCGCACTCCTCCCTTTCTCCTCCCATGATAACATTCATTGCGTTCAATGAGTAAATGTGAAGTGTGTGTGTGAAGTATTTCTTCCCCTGCCCCTGTTCCTGCCATTTAATAATGGGCCATTCTAAATAGAAACACATTTTATATATTTGTAAAGACAAGATTCAATTGAGAATAGTCTGATGGGTGAAATATGATCACTTGATGAGAGAAACACTGTGCAGCCTGAAGCAAGGAACTGAGAGCAAGCATTTTTGCGACTTTCTCAAATCAAAAATAGCCTATAGTCGCATCATGCAGCCCATATATCTTTTGATTTCTAAGACATTCTAAGGTTTGTATCATTCATAATTAAAGTTTCCAAATAACTCTAAATCTAGCATATAGCATCATATAATATAAAAGAATGGCATGGGACTTCTAAGCATATCTTGTCAGCTAAATGAACAAGCCTACAGCCTATGGCATGGAGCATAGCCAGATAACATACAGAAGGCCAACAAATATTATTTTCTTCTGAAATACATTTTCTTAATATCATGTTTCTTTAGACCTGACTAAAATAAATAATGGATTTATTGTGATGGGGTATATTAAATTGATTTATTATACTTTTTTTTAAATGTAGATGTTCCAAAGGCGTGCATCAGTGGCTTGTATGCATGGAGGCTTGGAGATGCTAAATGTGATTATGTTAATTAACGGTCAATTACCGTGACACTGGCAGTCTTTTTCATGACAATAACTGGCTGACATGGGTAGGGCTCGTTCTTAAAATTCCTGCCAGTACAGGGCTCTAATCTTCTACATTTGACCAATAGAGGTCCCCATATTACTTTTTCTTTTATCCAGTGATGATTTCTTAGCCTCTCACAGACCTACAACCATACTGACAACCAGTCTACTACTATCATGTGTTAATTTGATGTATTCTCTCTCTCTCTCTCTCCCCCCCCCCCCCCCACCTACCAGTAGTCTGTCTCTGAGTGCCCAGGGCCAGACCATGCTGTCAGTGCTGGTGTTCAGTACCCTGCTGTGGCTATCTCTCATCCTGACCCTGAGGTTCTGTCTCAAACTGCTGCTCTCCTACCACCGCTGGATGTTCGAGCAGCACGGACGCATCTCCACCACCACCAAAGTCTGGGTGGTATGTATGCTATGCCAGAGACGGTGGAAACCTTAATGAGGAAACACTCTTTGTACTTCTCACTCTAGCACTTGTTCGTTTTTCTGTAGTAAATGGATGGATGGATTAATAGTGGTATTGTAATTGCTGGTAATGGTATTTGTTGTGGCAATAGTACAGGCAGTGGCAAAAGCATTAACAGGAGAGGTAGCTGCAGTTGGACCACAGATAGAACAATGAGACAAATATTTCACTGGAGGTATAAATGTTAAGCATCTGGTTTGTGTTTCCACTCACTACCAAATATGGTAGTGCAAAGGCTAATTGAGTTATTGCACACACACACTTCAGAGTAGGCGTTCCCTAATGGAAATATGCAGATACGTGCTAGAACGGGCAAATAGGATCTCGCTAGGTCGTGCTTGGCTCTGCCCACCTCCTTGCTTGTTCTGCCCACTATGACTTATTTGTTCCCATTGGAAACGACAGGCTGTGGTCTATCTTGGTTTAGTTATACAAATATTTGGTTGTACTGTGATTGAAGTGTTAGTAGATTAATTTATGTTCCCTCTCTCTCAGACCCTGGTGCGTCTGCTGTCTGGCAGGAAGCCTCTCCTGTACAGCTATCAGACCTCTCTACCTTGCCTGCCCGTCCCGCCCATCAAAGACACACTGGAGAGGGTGAGTGTGCACCGATCCAGGATCAGCTTCCCCCAAATGCATAACCAATCTAAGAGTGTCCAGTTCACCCTAGTGGCGGAGATGCAGTGCCTTCAGAAAGTATTCACACCCCTTGACTTTTTCCTAATTTTGTTGTGTTACAGCCTGAATTTAAAATGGACTAAATTGAGATTTTGTCACTGATCTACACACAATACCCCATAATGTCAAAGGTGATTAAAAAATATATATATTCATTAAAAATGAAAAGCTAAAATGCCTTGAGTCAATAAGTATTTAAACCATTTGTTATGGCATGCCTAAATAAGTTCAGGAGAAAAATGTGCTTAACAAGTCACATAATAAGTTGCATCGACTCTCTGTGTGCAATAATAGTGGTTAACATGATTTTTGAATGACTACCTCATCTCTGTACCCTACACATACAGTGCCTTCGGAAAGTATTCAGACCCCTTGACCTTTTCCACATTTTGTTATGTTACAGCCTTATTCTAAAATGGATGTAAAAAAAAATCCATCAGTCTACACACAATATCACATAATGACAAAGCAAAAAGAGGTTTTTAGAATTTTTTCCACATTTATTTTTCCAAAATAATGGAAATATCAATTTACATAAGTATTCAGACCCTTTACTCAGTACTTTGCTGAAGCACCTTTGGCAGCGATTACAGCATCAAGTCTTCTTGGGTATGACGCTACAAGCTTGGCACACCTGTATTTGGGGAGTTTCTCCCATTCTTCTCTGCAGATCCTCTCAAGCTTTGTCAGGTTGGATGGGGAGCGTTGCTGCACAGCTATTTTCAGGTCTCTCAGAGATATTCGATCGGGTTCAAGTCCGGGCCCTGGCTGGGCCACTCAAGGACATTCAGAGACTTGTCCCGAAGCCACTCCTGCATTGTCTTGGCTGTGTGCTTAGGGTCGTTGTCCTGTTGGAAGGTGAACCTTCACCCCAGTCTGAGGTCCTGAGCGCTCTGGAGCAGGTTTTCATCAAGGATCTCTCTGTACTTTGCTCCGTTCATCTTTGCCTCGATCCTGACTAGTCTCCCAGTCCCTGCCGCTGAAAAACATCCCCACAGCAAGATGCTGCCAACACCATGCTTCACCGTAGGGATGGTGCCAGGTTTCCTCCAGATGTGACGCTTGGCATTCAGGCCAAAGAGTTCAATCTTGGTTTCATCAGACCAGAGAATCTTGTTTCTAGACATTTATTTTTTCGGGACCTAGCGGAAGTTTTCCAATAAACTCTTGTTTATTTTAACGGTTTCCGTTGCAGAACGTTTTGCTAAGGTGCTATACGTTTTGTTAAGACACTGCTTTGAACCGAGGTGTGTGTCTCTCTCACGTAGTACCTGGAGTCTGTGCGTCCATTGCTGAGCAGTCCAGAGTTCGAGCGGATGACTGTGTTGGCGGCTCAGTTTGAGAACAGTCTGGGGAACAGGCTGCAGCGCTATCTCAAGCTCAAAGCTCTGTGGGCTACCAACTATGTGAGTAGACTCACTGCTGCACACACACTGTTTGTTTGTTCACACACACGCACACGCACACAGTTCGCTCACTCACTTAGGCTCATAGTTGTTGTCGTGTAAAGATTTCACTTCTAATCTCTCGCTCTCTCTCTCGCACTCTCTCTCTCTCTCTGTCTGTCAGGTGAGTGACTGGTGGGAGGAGTACATCTACCTGAGAGGACGAGGCCCCATCATGGTCAACAGCAACTACTATGGCATGGTACTGCTCTTCCCACGATACACTATAGATATACACTGGGTATACAAAACATTAAGAACACCTGCTCTTTCCATGATATAGACTAACCAGGTGAATCCAGGTGAAAGCTATGATCCCTTATTGATGTCACTTGTTAAATCCACTTCAATCAGTGTAGTTGAAGGGGAGGAGACAGGTTAAAGAAGGATTTTTAAGCCTTGAGACAAATGAGACCTGTATGTGTGCCATTCAGAGGGTGAATGGGCAAGACAAAAATGGCAAGTGCCTTTGAAAGAGGTATGGTAGTAGGTGCCAGGCACACCGGTTTTGTCAAGAACTGCAACACTGCTGGGTTTTTCATGCAAAGCGGTTTCCCATGTGTATCAAGTATGGTCCACCACCCAAAGGACATCCATCTAACTTGACAACTGTGGGAAGCATTGGAGTCAACATGGGCCAGAATCCCTGTTCTGAGGGCAAAAGGGGGGAGGGGTGCGCATGCAACTCAATATTAGGAAGGTGTTCCTAATGTTTGGTGTACTCTGTGTACACTTTAAATGTACTGTTATACTGTCTATGTGATACACTCTCTACTCTCTCCCGCAACATATACCAATCTCCTTCCCTCCTTCATGCCTTCAGTTATCAGACCTTCACTCTTACCTTTCTCCTTCCAACCCTCCCAAAACCCTATAGCGCCCTCTCCCTCCCCTGTCCCTCTCTATTGGCTTATTGTGACATTCCAGAGACGGTGCTGGGGCAGGAATTTCCTCGACTACCAGAAATGCTGGGAATGTTGCCCCCGGAAACCTTCTCTAGTGCCACATGTCCTTACCTGTCTCTGTTTGTTTCTGTCTCGCCCTCTGTCTCTCACTCTCTTTCTAATTATTTTTCTCTCTCTCACCTCCATCTCTGACCCCTCCCCTCTTGTCCACTAGGACTTTCTGTATGTGACTCCCACGCCCATCCAGGCAGCGAGGGCCGGCAACACCATCACTGCTCTGCTGCTCTACCGACGCAAGGTCAACACTGAGCAGCTCAAACCTGTGAGTGCTGCTACTAGTACTAGGACACACTGCACTACACCACCACCAGTACAGAGCTACACCCTTTTCTCACTACTAATCCGAGCCAAGCTGTACTGAGCTGACCTGGTTATGCACGCTATTATTCAATGAGTAATTGATCAAGTTAACGATCCAAGGAACCCACTGGAATAGTAGTGAGATTCCCCTAACTGTCTGTATTGGACTGCTGTTGCTGCAGACATAGTTTATATGAATAGAACTGACGTCACTATGGGAAATAATAGTCATTCATAAAGGGTTTGTCCAAAATGCCACCCTGTTCTCTATATAGTCCGCTACTTTTGACCAGAGCCTTATGGGCCCTGTAGTGACCTATAGTAGTAGTGCACCTAATAGGGAATAGGGTGCCATTTGGGACGTATATTGTTATTGTATGAATCAAATTCATATTAGGCAACCGTCTTGGGTGAGTCAGTGGGGTAAAGGTCACAGAGAATATAGGCCAGTGAAGAGGTTTATGGAAAAGGAATCTCCCCATTCCAGGTGTGGTTCTTCAAGCCTGTGGCTCTTCAAACCAGATTCTGTCTTACTGTCATTTACAACATTTTGTCAGTTTGTAGATGTGGGTGTGGGTGGGTGTTGTCAGAGAGGAAGAGCGAGGCCCAACTTGGTGCAAAATCGGTCTCCCTCCAGCAGGTGGCGCTCTTTCATTGTTTCGCCCACCAAGCAAGGAGTTTTTGTATGGAGGTCAATGAGAGTTTCAAATTTGGTCAAAGGAAAAATGTATGACATATTTGCTACATTAGGTTTATTTGATCTAATAGAAGTTTCGTAATGCTTAAGTTGTTACAAGTGTACTGATATAAGTAGGACACGTGACATCCCGGCAACTTTTGAGAAAAAACACTTTATACCAGACTTGTCTCGATGGCTATGCATATTCATAGCATGAACATAACATCTCTCTCCATTGAATACAGTTGGTTGACATCAACAACCTCATCGAATATTCAAAAAAGTATTACAATAATGAGATGTATCCACCAATCTAAAGAAAGGAGCTAGAAAGCCCGGCGTGCCGCTTTGTGGAAAACGACTCCCATTGGGCTGAGAAACATGTATCTTGTCAGTATATCCATAATCTTATGTGTTGTTGACATCTGTGACATGAATTCTACAGTATCTTACCAAACTGGAGCACTAAGTTATTAGTTAGATAATAATTAAAACAAATATATATATATATAAATAATAATAGATCATAAATCTCAAGAGTTCATCCTGCAAAATGTCAAATAAATAAATTAATAATAGCCAGCCAACTTTGTTAAACACTCTTTTCTTCTAATTCCTCATTGTCCTCCTTTCCTCAATTCCTACTTCATGAAGGATACTGAAGTTGAACATGGGTTGTTTTCGTGTATCTACTCATATTAGCTGGCTATTTCATCGAAGCAGCTGTGTGAAAGTGTCATTTGAAGGATCTTTAACCGAGTTCTGTAGAATTTTTCTGCTGATATGGTCTTTTTTTGCGGAACTCTGCCTCTGACTGTCGTCAATGAATATTCCACTTCCTCTCTCTTTCTCTCTCTCTTTCTCTCTCTTGCTCTATCTCTCTCTCTCATTCTTAAATTCCAAATTGTCATGGATGAAATTAATGGCATTTGAGGTTAAACAATGTGAAGATACTGTAACTACCAAACCGTTTTTCTCTCTTTTCTCTCTCTCTCTCTCTCACTCAGAGTCGTGTTCCAGGTACAGTCATCCCTCTGTGTGCAGCTCAGTGTGAAAGGATGTTCAACACTACTCGCACTCCAGGAGAGGAGACGGGTAATAAACACACACACACACACAAACAAAAGAGACTGAGTGGCAAGAAAGTCTGTTTTGGAATCTTTATTTGATAGCATTGACAAGGAAATGAGACAACGGTATAAGTAGAGTTCTGCATCAGCCACTAACCAACTCGCGCGCTCACTCTGTCTCGGTCTCTCTCTCGACGTGTGTCTCCTCTCCAGACGTGCTGCAGCACTGGCAGGACAGTGAATTTGTGGCAGTCTACCACCGGGGGCGCTACTTCAGGCTGTGGGTCTACAAGGCGGGGCGTCTCCTCTCCCCTAGAGAGATAGAGTACCAGATCCAGAGGATCCTAGATGACCCCTCACTCCCCGGACCTGGAGAGGACAGGCTGGGAGCACTGACTGCTGGAGACAGGTGTCTAGTGGTGGGGGGAAGAGGGGTGTGTGTGTGCGTGAGCGCCTGTACACATAGGTGTATGTACCCACTGCAAATACAGTTCTCTGCATTTTTACAACCCGGACTTCCCCCTAAATATGAAAGTGTAGAGTTTTGCATGATCTGATGTATGGCTAATAGATGGCCCTACGGAGCTGATGTTCATTATGCCTGAGACAGCTGTAGATTTGCAGACTTTGGCTTGAGAGATCAGACAAGGATAGCACTGCAGGATAACAGACATGGGTTCAAATATGATTTGAAATCTTTCAAATACTTTGACCGTTCACTCTAGCCAGCCTGGAGTGCCAGGTGGACAGCGTTTTCGTTTTCGGGACTATTGTATTGGTCCATTGAGCCAAGCACGCTCAATCAAGCACAACTAAAGTATTTGAAATTATTTCTAATAGTATTTGAACCCAGGTCTGCAGGATACCACAGACAAGTAGAGCTTCCATCGATCAGTTATGGTCTATGTATACCAACAGTGCTTTTCCGGGCTTTGGTTGTGGTAAGTAGGAATAATAATCATGAGTAGGACACTCTCTCTCTCTCACACTCGCAGACACATAAAACGACTCTGTTCATATCACAATTATTGGTACACCCTGGTACTCCTGTCTGTTTTTGTAGAACTTTACACACAGTAAATAAACACATTCTTTCCTGGGGACGTGGTTGTGTTAGCAGCACACCCTTGTCCTCACCATTGTGTCTCTAGTCAATCCTCAGCTCGTCATGATGACAGCTAATAGGGTTCAGCTGTTGAGCAAGAAACATTTGCAACCACAAGGTTGAATTAGTCTGGTCATGGAGTGTTTTGTCCTGGCATGTCCCATGGGATCACTTTCACACTACTGTCAAGTATTCTACAGTTACATTATCACTATACATACTGTTCTGCAGTGAGTGGGTTAGAGAAGGGGAACATATTCCCATATGTTTAGTAACAATGGCAGATTCTTGCCAGATTTGGTTGCTGTTGATATTAATGTATTTCTGTAAGTAAAAAGTACAGTAGACTTTGTTGAGTCTACCTTTTTAAATAAAGTTTGGTGTGATTTGGATGGGGTTTGTCCCAGGGTGCCGTGGTGGACCGTAAGAAAGCAGTACTTCAGCTCAGGGGTGAACAAGCACTCGCTGGACTGCATCGAGAGGGCCGCCTTCTTTGTCACCCTGGACGATGAGGAGCAAGGCATGATGGGAGAAGACCCAGTGGGAAACCTGGACCGCTACGCCAAGTCCCTCCTCCACGGAAAATGTTACGACAGGTGTGTGACTGTGTGGTGCAGGCGCATTAAAATAAGCTTTTATTTTGTAGAAATGTATAATCGTGGTCGAGCTTCTACCTAACACCTTACAGATCTGTGAACATTGACAGGATAGGGCCAACGGGAAGGGCTAGGGAGTGAATTAGAACCAGTTAATAGAGTGTCCAACTCTGCCTTTCCCAGTTTCCACGCAACAAGAGAACATTCAATCCATCTCACTTCTACAGGGGGGTCTGGTACTAGGGCTGCGTACCAAATGGCACCCTATTCCTTATATACTGTAGTGCGCTACTTTTGACCAGGGCCTGGGCCCATAGGGCTCTGGTCAAAAGTAGTGCACCATATAGGGAATAGGGTGCCATTTGGGATGCGGCTTAGCTGTTAGTGAAGGACATCTGCTCTTCAGCTCTATCGTAGTCTACCGGTATCTAGATTGAGTTGAATTGTGAACAGATGGAGTCTTCATCTGGTCCATTTAATCCTCTCTTCCTTTCACACGTGCTGTACTGTAGGCCTGCACACACACACAAACATGGTATGACAACCTGATTGAATTAGCAGCAAATGTCCAATAGCACCAGTTGCTTAAGTGAAGTAATTGACGGATATATCCTATCCAGGGACATGGTTCTGGTTGTTTAGAATCATCAACATCAGGCCCAAGTTCCTCTTGTACACCCTCTTCTCCCCCTCCAAATCAAGTGCTTCACATCTGTGTCTAAGTTCCAGTGGTTTCCTGTCTGTATGGCACTCTCAAACAATACAATACAGTATTGAACTCTCAATTAGATTGATGAATAATGAGTAAATACAGTGGGGGAAAAAGGTATTTAGTCAGCCACCAATTGTGCAAGTTCTCCCACTTAAAAAGATGAGAGGCCTGTAATTTTCATCATAGGTACACGTCAACTATGACAGACAAATTGAGAATTTTTTTTCCAGAAAATCACATTGTAGGATTTTTAATGAATTTATTTGCAAATTATGGTGGAAAATAAGTATTTGGTCACCTACAAACAAGCAAGATTTCTGGCTCTCACAGACCTTTAACTTCTTCTTTAAGAGGCTCCTCTGTCCTCCACTCTTTACCTGTATTAATGGCACCTGTTTGAACTTATCAGTATAAAAGACACCTGTCCACAACCTCAAACAGTCACACTCCAAACTCCACTATGGCCAAGACCATGTGATTTGGATGGGGTTTGTCCCAGAAACAAAATTGTAGACCTGCACCAGGCTGGGAAGACTGAATCTGCAATAGGTAAGCAGCTTGGTTGGAAGAAATCAACTGTGGGAGCAATTATTAGGAAATGGAAGACATACAAGACCACTGATAATCTCCCTCGATCTGGGGCTCCACGCAAGATCTCACCCCGTGGGGTCAAAATGATCACAAGAACGGTGAGCAAAAATCCCAGAACCACACGGGGGGACCTAGTGAATGACCTGCAGAGAGCTGGGACCAAAGTAACAAAGCCTACCATCAGTAACACACTACGCCGCCAGGGACTCAAATCCTGCAGTGCCAGATGTGTCCCCCTGCTTAAGCCAGTACATGTCCAGGCCCGTCTGAAGTTTGCTAGAGTGCATTTGGATGATCCAGAAGAGGGTTGGGAGAATGTCATATGGTCAGATGTAACCAAAATATAACTTTTTGGTAAAAACTCAACTCGTCGTGTTTGGAGGACAAAGAATGCTGAGTTGCATCCAAAGAACACCATACCTACTGTGAAGCATGGGGGTGGAAACATCATGCTTTGGGGCTGTTTTTCTGCAAAGGGACCAGGACGACTGATCCGTGTAAAGGAAAGAATGGGGCCATGTATCGTGAGATTTTGAGTGAAAACCTCCTTCCATCAGCAAGGGCATTGATGATGAAACGTGGCTGGGTCTTTCAGCATGACAATGATCCCAAACAAAGTCCGTGTTGCCCAGCGACAGCCCCAAAACATCACTGCTCTAGAGGAGATCTGCATGGAGGAATGGGCCAAAATACCAGCAACAGTGTGTGAAAACCTTGTGAAGACTTACAGAAAACGTTTGACCTGTGTCATTGCCAACAAAGGGTATATAATAAAGTATTGAGAAACTTTTGTTATTGACCAAATACTTATTTTCCACCATAATTTGCAAATAAATTCATTAAAAATCCTACAATGTGATTTTCTGGATTTTTTTCTCTCATTTTGTCTGTCATAGTTGACGTGTACCTATGATGAAAATTACAGGCCTCTCATCTTTTTAAGTGGGAGAACTTGCACAATTGGTGGCTGACTAAATACTTTTTTTCCCCACTGTATTAGTCTGATGTTTTGGCTGGACCAGGACAGTGGTGGGTGGTCTGGGGATTGTGACAGATCAGGGTGTTGGGTCAAGACGTTTACACAGATCAGACACGGACAGAGTATGATTAGCTCGGTTTCAAGGGTGTTTATTAATAAAATAATCAAAAGAAAAGGTTAGGTCTCCACCATGAGATCCTCTCCAGGATACAGTCTCCAACTACACGGAAGTTACCTTACTGCCCCCAGTCCTCTCTCCTGTGCTGCCTTTCTGGCAGCTTTATGGGCCTTGCACAGCTCGTGAGCAATCCGCCCTCAGTGCAAAGTCTGTTTCCCTTCTCGATAGGGCATCCGCGTTTCCATGCTTCGCCCCTGACCTGTGCACAACAGAAAAAGAGAAGCATTGAAGGGACAAGAACCACCTGGTGACCCGATCATTTGTGTCTTTTCCCCTGGCTACTAGTCTACTATTACCAAGATGTACCTGTGTCCTCGTGCAGTCTTTACCAGGGGTCACACTATGTCCATGGCGACGCGTTCAAAGGGCACCCCGATGATCGGCAGGGGGACCAGAGGCTTTCGGAAGTGTGCTTTTGGGGCAGTGAGTTGACACTCCGGGCAGCTGCGACAGTAGTCTTCCACGGCCCTCCTCATCCCGGGCCAGTGGAACCGGGCGGCGACCCGTTTCCGGGTCTTCTCCATTCCCAGGTGTGCCCCCAACAGGTGGGTGTGGGCCAGCTGAAGAACGGTTCCTACGTACCGTTGTGGCAGCAACAATACCTCTCAAAGTTCCCCCTGTTGGCGCGACACCTGATACAAATTAATTTGGAAATGGGGGTATCGCCCGCCAGTCACTCACCCCCGGAAGTAGCTGTCCATCCACCGCTATCACTTGGGCTGCGGTAGCTTTCAAATTCGGAACCTCCCAGTGGGCCGTCCCGAATTGTCCCCTCAGTTGGCCCCCAACGGGGGTCTCGACTGGCCCCTCGAAATCAAGAAGGGGGAGGCTGGGCTCCTCCTCCAGTGGTTCCCCAGGGGGTTCGGGTTCCGGCTCCCCCTCCGACTCCGGACCCGTAGAGTCAGGTGGGTTAACCGGTTGCGTCCTGGCCGCACAGGCGAGGGGTCATCCCCGCTCTCTTCTTCGGCCGGCTCGTATCTTTTTTTCAACTCATGCCCCCATAGGGCTGCGAACAGCGGACAATCCCATCCCACTAGGATAGGTACCGGCAGCTCTGGTACTGCACCCACCATCAGCTGGCAGCTCCCTTGTGGTGTCACGATGTTGGTCCATACAGCGGGATACCGCTTTGTGTCACTGTGAACACAGGAAATGGACATCTCCCTATCCCGTTCGGTCTCCTGGTTCAGCAGGCTCGTGGTTACGAGCGTAACCATGCTTCCGGAGTCTAATAGGGCTTCCGTGTCATGTCCATCAACCTTCACCGGGACCATGGGTGCCGTTGATTCACGGTGCGCCCAACAGGAGGTGACATAGTTCACGGCATGACCAACCTGGCCTCCGGTGCTAGCTGATGACATCGACTCCTCTCGAGCAGGGCAATTCCAGGCAATGTGCCCCTGGGCGCCACACTCAAAACACCTCCGTTGGTCTCCATCTACCTGGGGTCGTCGGTGGCAGGTCGGCCCTTCCCCAGCCATCTCTCCATGGGTTTGCGGTCCCTTGGCCCTGCCGACTGTCGGTTCGGGGTAAACCGCTGTGGGGTTGTCCTTCCGTTCCCTCGCACAGGTCGCCGACTCTCGTCCCGGCTCCCCCTCAGTGGGGTCTGAGTGTTCTGATGCATCTCCACTGCTTCCAGGAGGCCCTCCAAGGTCTGGGGCGCGCATAGGCTCTCTGCCCTCTTCATGTCATGGGGTAGCGCCCGTACGAAGCGATCCAGGACCACTTTGTCGAGGAGGGAGAGGGTGGATATGTCGGTTAGGAGCCATGCCCTGGTGACGCGCAGAAGGTCACTCATCTGAGCTCGGTGGGAGGCGTCGGGTACGAACCTCCAGCCCTGGAACCGTTGAGCCCGATGGGCCAGGCTGTACCCGTAGCGGCTGAGTATCTCCCGTTTGAGTATGTCGTAGTTAGCCGCCTGTTCATTGTTCAGGTCCCAATATGCCTCCAGAGAGGAACGGGGCCAGCAGACTTGCCCACTTCGGACGTTCAAACGTACAAATGTGATCGTCTTCCGTTAGCTTGATTAAAAACTGGTTGGGATGGGATTCAGGAGACGCTCCTCCTTGCAGCTTCCTGACTTCCTTCACGAGGCGGACGTTTTGTAGTCACTGTTCCTCCAGCGTTCGTTCCTGAACCGCCCGTTGTGCTTGTTGGGCCCGGATGAACTGAGCTATCAACACGTCCATGCTGATGCTGTGTAAACGTCAACCCTGATCTGACCACGTTATCAAAATGCCTACATTCTCCACCACTTGTGGCAGATCAGGGTGTTGGGTCAAGACGTTTACACAGATCAGACACGAACAGAGTATGATTAGCTCGGTTTCAAGGGTGTTTATGAATAAAATAATCAAAAGAAAAGGTTAGGTCTCCCCCATGAGATCCTCTCCAGGATACCGTCTCCAACTACACAGACGTTACCTTACTTCCCCCAGTCCTCTCCCATGTGCTGCCCTTCTGGCAGCTTTATGGGCCTTGCACAGCTGGTGAACAATCCGCCCTTAATTACTCACCAGCTCCCAATCAGCCCCAATTAGTCCTGTCCGGAGAGCCCGTTCGAGACCTGGCACGTCCAGCAGATGGAGCCACCGCCTCGTGATGTATACTCCATCGAGTCTCCCCCTGGTGGCTGACCTGCTGTACGCCACAGGATATATATTTCTGCTTTGATAGTGTGTGGTCAACTCTCAAAACTAAAAGCACTAAGCTAATTTATCTAGTTCTCTCTCTCTCTCTCTCTCTCTCTCTCTCTCTCTCTCTCTCTCTCTCTCTCTCTCTCTCTCTCTCTCTCTCTCTCTCTCTCTCTCTCTCTCTCTCTCTCTCTCTCTCTCTCTCTCTCTCTCTCTCTCTCAGGTGGTTTGATAAGTCCTTTTCTGTGGTGGTGTACAAGAATGGGAAGAGTGGGCTGAATGCAGAGCACTCCTGGGCCGACGCCCCAACAGTGGCACACCTGTGGGAGGTGTGTGTGTCTATCTGTCAAACATAGGCATAATCAAATGGCACTTTTTTAGGACCTTTTCTTCTGATATTTTTAGCTACAGAACATAGAAATGTGCCGTTTTCACATTGTGTAGACACTAGTATGGTGCTGGAGATAAGAGGTTAAAAGGATGGGGGAATTCCCCATGACAGCCCAAATAACCTGTCCTCAATGGAGATAAAGCGCTTGGTTTTATTTAGAATAATCTGATCTTGCAGATGTTAGTGTACGTGTGAGGTAGACTACATATGGCCAGATATGTGGCTAAAAGTGCCTGTGGTTAAAAAGAGGTTAGCCAAGTTCAGGATGTTCCAGTTATTATCCATATGGGAAGTGATAAACATATTTGTTATTCGTTCTTGGCAGATAAAGTTTCTGTGTGTTCTAAACTCTGAACTTTGCGAGTCGGCTTTTAAGTGTGTGTAACGGCAGCTCTCTGTCTGTCCTCAGTTTACCCTGGCCACAGATGCCTTCCAACTGGGTTACACAGAGGACGGCCACTGTAAGGGAGAGGTGGAGCTCTCCTTACTGCCTCCTCAGAGACTCACCTGGGACATCCCTGTGGAGGTGAGAGTGCTGTGTGTGTGTGTGTGCATCGTTCCCTAACACATCCTCAGACCAGGGTTTCCGTTAGGAAAATGTGGCGCCGGAAGATTCAAATTTACCGTTCATTTGAGAAATGTACAGGCATAACCCATTAGGGTGTACACAGAATGACAGAAATCACATTTAGATTATGGTAATGCTCCTTAACAGAACATGTAACTCATTTAATGAAGCAGCCAATAAAACGTAATTTTCAAACATTTGCCAAAATGCAATTAGCGGGAAAACACCATTCTAAACAGCGCACCTGGGAAAACACCATTCTAAACAGCGCACCTGATAGCTGTTCCATATGGGACAGAGATGAAAATCTCTGTTAGAAATGTAGAAAGAGGGGGACTCTAAAGATGCAACAACTAGGATGTGCTACTAATATGACTAGGATTGTGCCTTTGGCTTCTGGACAACAAAATAACATTGATATGAAAACCAATAGAACAGGAGAGTAATGGCATAGCGGTGGGTCCAATAGGGAAGTCAATGGAAATACATTAGCCAAAATTATATAATTACTCCTGTCTATATATAAATAATTAAAATCATTCAAAATAGTTCACCAGAAAGCGTGACTTGGCCACAGAGGAATCGAGGATTATTAGCTTCTTTAAAAAAAATAGCTCGTAGGCCTATGACTATTTGGGAAGCCCGCAATTTGGGCAGCGCGCGTGGCAATAGGCCTAGCTGATTATTGTGTGTGAAGATAATGTGTCTTGAATATCATTAAAAATGTTGAGACAAGAAGAAGGGAGGGGTGTGTGGTGAAGATATAGACAAATCACCCGCCAAATCAATTCCCCATTACATATGTCACCAGTAGTAAATGTACCATTAATCCCTGTAATTTGGTTACATACATTTCTCTTAGTGCATGTATCAATTACAGTCATTTACCGTTGTAATTCTCGGAGTGGAAACATTGTTTGCGGAGTTCACAACCTGCTAGACTTGTGAGAAACAAGTTTTGGTTTATTTCATCATTTCTGAGATTTGTAAATGTTTTCATTGTCTTTTGTTTGGAATGCTCCATGAGTATATCTCTGTCCTGATCATGTTGAGGGAGGGCGTGCGCAGTACCTGGCCTGCTGCATGGAATTGTAGGGAAGTTCTTTTTTAACATCATTGCGAATTATACTATATTAAAACTATAGCTCCTCACAGTAAGCTATTTGAAATATCTTCCAATCTCCCCCTTGATAATCACCAATCCTCGGTGTGAAAGAGAAATGAAAGTTATAGGCCTACTGATGTATTGGCTATGAGTTCCATGTGCTCATTTCTATAGCCGCCAATGGATCACGGTGTATCAATGTGTCCATATGGCAGAAGCTAGTGATCTTTCGTTAGTTGACTTTTTTGATTTTTGTCATGTTTTTAAGAAACGAAAACATTAATGAAATGAAGCTGTTCCATGAAAATCTGCATATGAAAATCAGAACTGGAACTCAGAACGGTAAAAGTGGTAGGATAAATTGTAAGCTTGCCCAAACTTTAAACTCACACGCTGCCTATTCAATTGCATCCACATTTTCATGGTTGGATTTTGCCTATAGGCTAATTTGAAGCAAGGTAAGAGATGCCTCATAATATGAAATAAAACATTCAGGTTTCAAACAATTAAGTATGTTTTCTAAATGCATACTGCCTCCAGCTCACATTGTAAAGTGGTGGGTGACGCGCTGATAGCCTGTTGCCTGCACTTGAATGGTGAATGGTAGGCGCGCTTCAATTACTAGTTGAGAAATAAAAATAGTAGCTCTTTTTAATTGTGTACCAGCTGAGGAGGTGCAGGAGAAATCTCACTCAAAATATGCTCTGTATGCTGACTAATGAAAATACACACAGGCCAATTTAATTCCACTAAATTAGGCAAATTAACCTATAGACTAATCAGCTTTACCGGTCAAATGTATTTCCATCGACTGCTTTTTCCATCAATTAATAAAAAGCATACATTTGCATTGGGATTTCTTTTCTCCACGCCATTTTTGCCGGCAACAGCTTTATTGATATACTTTTTTTATCTAACTAACGGAAACCCTGCCGCCGACATCCTTTGGGAGGGGAGCATGTCTGTCTAGTGTCACTTGAAACACCCTGACAACATTGTCCAGCTCCCTCTCTCCTCTTCCTTTAGGGCTTGGATCAGTTCCTCTCTCTGTTTCATTCCAAGACTTCATGTCCATTGAAAGTTCTGAACCACAATTAATACATGTTGAGGAACCAATTCAGTGGCTTAAGTTGAATCTTTTAGTCAAAGTATGATGCAAAGTGTTAGCATGACCTCCGTGAGCCACAATTGGGTGAAAGTAGGGCTGTTGCGGTGACTGTATTACCGCCAAACCAGCAGTCATGACCACAGTAAAATTCTATGTGACCGGTAATCTCCTCTTATGCCCTCTGGACATGCATTGGTAGTACCCAACTCGCTAATGATCATCAAGTCACTAATGGCCTGGTACTCAGGACTCTTGTCCCTTTAACTACACTGACATCAATTCAAATGCAATCTAAAATCACATCAAACACTTATCATCAAAACAGTATGTGCTTTTAAAACTCCCCTCACTGTGATTGATCAATTTGAAGAAAGAAGTTCAACAACAGGTTGAAACTGAGTGGGAAACATGGTCGTTGTGGATATTGTTTCAAAGCCTAACACAACAAAATGGAAAATGCTTTCTAAGGTGATGATTGCATGACAATAACCGGCTGACAAGATGTCATGACCACCACAGCCCTAGAATAAAGGCCTTCTCTTTTTGTCTTTCATCTGCTTCTTGTCTTTCATCTGAGAGAAGTGGCATTTCTCTCGCTCTCTCTCTCTTTCTGTTTGTTGCGGTTGGAGTTTTCCGTTTCCTCCTCTGCTTCTACCAACATTCAGAGAGTCAGGGAAACCCCCCCCCCCCTGCTCTACCTCCTCCACCTTCTACCTATATCTCCAATTTCTCTACCTACTTCTACCCCAGCAGTGCAGTGCTCTCCTACCCTGGCCTCTACTGTGTTAACTGCCTGTCTGTGGGAACACTGGGGAGTTTCACTCCTGGAAATTACCTCAATGTGCAGCAATGACTGACTGGCTGGTTGACAGTTACAGAGCTCAGAATTTTGCCTACATAATATACACACACACTGCCTGGTCGCCTAGTGACCGGGGAGTTTTGGGGGACTTTGCCCCCTGTTAATTATTAGATGCTCAAACATACTATCAGCATTCCTATGCTTATTAGAATAGTGACGCCATCACATTGATAACAGTATTGTGTGGAATTAATTACTTTCCAGTGTTTACCTTGAGGCTTGACTCAAACGCAAACAAAACTAACTGCCACTGCCCACTCTCCCTCTCAACCATTCCTGTACTCCCACTTTCTCTGTCTCTCTCTTTGCCTCTGTCTCTCTTAAATTAAAAAGTCTTTATTTTTATGGAAAGTGTTTGCCAAAGAAAATATAACAAAACAAGGAGGACGAAGAAAATCTTCATATAATTAAAATGCCTTTATTGTTATGGCGTGTTCGATGACGCGTTTCAGCATAGGCCTTCGTCAGGGTGTATCAACCTGCCTCACTCACACTCTGCTTTACTCACGCTCTGTGACAGTACCCTTAAGGATGTGTAGCATTGCATCTTGTTACAGTCAGACGTTATGCTGGTATGTTAAATAGGTTAAACACACACACACAGGTGCATCTGAACATCACATAGGATCAAAGGTCAAGTCGAGTCGCATTGCATCCCCCCACTGAGACGAGACATTCTCTCTTTAACTCAATCACTCACTCAAATCAAATCAAATGTTATTTGCCACATGCGCCGAATACGACAGGTGTAGACCTTACAGTGAAATGCTTACTTGCTCACACACCTGGACAGTGTGCCACTACCAACACGTTGTCTTCTTTATCTGTTCCTCTCTCTCTCTCTCTCTCTCTCTCTCTCTCTCTCTCTCTCTCTCTCTCTCTCTCTCTCTCTCTCTCTCTCTCTCTCTCTCTCTCTCTGTCTGTTCTTTCATTTCCCCTTCATGCCATCTCCAGTTGTCTCAACTCTCTATCTGTCTGCTTCATGAGGGCTTCCGTTTCTCAAATTCCCCTTATTAGTAACCCTCTTATTCCTTCCTCTTACCCCTTCCTCCTCTCCCTACGCTTTCCTCTTCTCCCCTTCATTTCCCCATCTCCTTCTCTCTCTCTTGTTTTTGGAAGTGGCCTCTGTCTCTGAACTGAAAATAAAAAGCACATGTGGTCTACTCTGCCCTGGCTGGTTGGATCGAACTCTTAAGTACTTGTGTGTCATGCCACTGCAAAGCAAACTACTCTCGATAGTAATGTCGACGATACTACAGACCAAAGCATTGGCTTTACTGAATGTTGTTGTCCATGCTCAAGTCTACTCTCCACTTTGATTGAGTTCCATTGCTCTGCAAGAGTAGCTTCCAGTTTGCAACCCAAGGAAAGAACAGAGGGGTATCCTACAAATCAGGTTTAAGGAGTTAGTGAGGTAACTTTAATAAACTCCAAGTTCAACCGGTCATGCTGGAGGATGTTGCAGGCAGCAGAACGTTCTCCACGGCGTCTCCAGACTCTGTCACGTCTGTCACGTGCTCAGTGTGAACCTGCTTTCATCTGTGAAGAGCACAGGGCGCCAGTGGCAAATTTGCCAATCTTGGTGTTCTCTGGCAAATGCCAAACGTCCTGCACGGTGTTGGGCTGTAAGCACAACCCCCACCTGTGGATGTCGGGCCCTCATACCACCCTCATGGAGTCTGTTTCTGACCGTTTGAGCAGACACCTGCACATTTGTGGCCTGCTGGAGGTCATTTTGCAGGGCTCTGGCAGTGCTCCTCCTGCTCCTCCTTGCACAAAGGCGGAGGTAGCGGTCCTGCTGCTGGGTTGTTGCCCTCCTACGGCCTCCTCCACGTCTCCTGATGTACTGGCCTGTCTCCTGGTAGCGATTGTATAAGCATTAACAGGGCATGCTGAAAATAGTTTCAACATCTTTAGTTACTAATATATACTAATGATTTACTTAAATTACTCAGTCATCTTATAAACCAAAACCAAATTAATTATTCCAACTAAAGTTAGAATGACAATTCATAGTGATTCATATTGGTCCTACCACACAAAATGAAAAACCCTCAACTTAGCACACATTACCACTGTCAGAATGTACACGTATATTAACATACAGTATAACTATCCAGAATTCTAGTAAAGTGGTTATCCCACTGGCTATAAGGTGAATGCACCAATTTGTAAGTCGCTCTGGATAAGAGCGTCTGCTAAATGACGTAAATGTAAATGTAGTATTACCTTCCTCATCATGAGAATAACTGCAGATCATTATCACAATGCATTCTTAGTCCAAATTACTATACATTTAGTAGTGTATATACCTCCTACATCAACCTCCAAATTAATTATGTACACAGCTGACCAACCCCGTCCTTCCCCGGCACTCAAATCTTCTGGCGTCTCTTCATTATGTTCTTCAGACATCTTCATAGTTCAACTTGGATTGCCCATGACAATGTCCCAATTTCAATGTCTCACCCGAGCAGCTACCATCTCTACCCCCCATTCTGTCTCGTCCATTTGCCAACCAGCAACATGAGAAATGTTGTATTTGAACGGATATCTCTCCATGCCCACTCCACGTGGACTCCTGCCCCACTCCCGAGAGACATGCATGAGAAAATAGCAGTTGATAGCTTCGATTGGATGCTGTACACCGGTTGCAGGTAGAAGTGGTGCTGGCCAGGACCGTATTCAACGCCTTTGTTGCTTATCTTCAGCCGGTTTAGAGGGGTTTTGAGGTTTACACCGTTCTTGACCGAATTATCCCTGCTATGCATCAAGACACCATCTGTAGTTAGTTAGAGAGAGAGCGAGAGAGAGGACAGATCATAACAGTTTAGTTGAGTTCATATCTGATCCAAGAAATCCATACAGTCCCTTGTAGCTCAGTTGGTAGAGCATGGTGCTTGCAACGCCAGGGTTGTGGGTTCGTTTCCCACGGGGGGCCAGTATGAAAATGTATGCACTCACTAACTGTAAGTCGCTCTGGATAAGAGCGTCTGCTAAATGACTAAAATGTAAATGTAAATAAAAGTATTGATTAAATGACAAATTATTATTTTTCACCAATTATTCTTAATACCATGTTCTAATATACTCCCCTTATCACACTGTCGATTACACCTCAGAGTCACAGGATCCGGAACCTTTTACCGCCACAAAGTCTCCAGGGCGCAGACAATGCCCAGATTCTCCTGCTAGGTTGCGCATAGAAGCCTTCACCCGGGAAGAGAGTCTTAAGAACATTGTTAAGTGAGACACAGTAGTTTCAGAAACAGGCCCCCTTTGTACTTTGTCTCTGGCCACTAATACATTTGCACATAACATATTCCATCTAACCCATAACACATTAATTACTACTGCTCATATTCTTAATACAATTTGCATATTTGCCAAAAGGCACTAGGGGACCGGAAATTCCCCCTTTGGACACAGCTCACAACATGATTCATGCAGTCAAAAAATAAATAAATTAACAACACTGCCTGTTAAATCAAAATAACAAATCAAATTAGAATGACACCCCTTGATAACATCTTAACTTAATTGTATCTCATAATGGGGCGGCAGGTAGCTTAGTGGTTAAGAGCGTAGTGCCAGTAACCGAAAGGTCGCTGGTTCTAATCCCCGAGCCGACTAGGTGAAAAATCTGTCTGTGCCCATGAGCAAGGCACTTAACCCTAATTGCTCCTGTAATTCGCTCTGGATAAGAGCGTCTGCTAAATGACTAAAATGTAATTCAAGGAATAGTAAAATTGACTAGCAACAGGTGTCCCTCATTCAGGGCTAGCGCTCTCGCCCTGTCCTTGTCATGGTCCAAATCTCATATACGACTATTGCTAAATAATAAACTTCTTCCTAATCATTAGTGTTCACCGATTACATTTAAATGTCACCCAATGTTTGTAGGCTTTCTAGTGAGGGTGATCAGGCCCCACGGGAAAGTCAGAACAGAGGTCAGAGGTCATTCAAATCCTTCAAAGAAATGTTTCATTCTATAGTAAGCCAGTGACTCAGCCACCTGTAAAAGTGTCAGAGGCAGAGAATCCCAGTGGAAAGAGGGGAGCCATCCAGGCAGAGACAGGAAGGGCGGTTCATCACTCCAGTGCCTTGCCGTTCATCTTCGCACCCCTGGGCCAGACTACACTCAATCATAGGACATGGATAGGCAGACTATTCCATAAAGATTGAGCTCTATAGGAGAAGGCCCTGCCACCAGCTGTTTGCGTAGAAATTCTAGGGACAATAAGGAGGCCTGCATCTTGTGACCATAGCGTACGTGTAGGTATGTATGGCAGGACCAAATCATAGAGATAGGTAGGAGCAATTCCATGTAATGCTTTGTAGGTTAGCACTAAAACCTTGAAATCAGCCCTTAACAGGAAGCCAGTGTAGAGAGGATGGCACTGGAGTAATATGATACTTTTTTGGGGTTCTAGTCAAGATTCTAGCAGCCATATTTAGCACTAACTGAAGTTTATTTAGTACTTTTTGCGGGTAGCCGGAGAGTAGGGCATTGCAGTAGTCTAATCTAATCTAGAAGTGACAAAAGCATGGATTAGCTTTTCTGCATCCTCTCTATCTTTCTTTATCTCTCGCTGTCTTTTTACCTCTATCCACCTCTCTCTATTTCTCTGTCTTTCTCTCTCTTCCTCTATCTCGGGCCTCTTTGGCCTTATTATTGAAGAACTGAGACAAGGGCAGAAGATTAGGACCAGTACGGAGAAAAAAGTATGAAATGTATGCACTCACGACTGTAAGTCGCTCCAATAAACTGATGGGTTTATTGGTGTTAAAATACACCAGTTATGCTATTTTGGACCACCAGGCTGCTGATTTCATGCAACCTGTCGTTTTTGTGTTTATACTTTTTCATAACGACAACGACAAGTTTGATGTCAGACGACAACTGTATACAGACGTGTCGATAGGCATAGTATAAACCAGTCTTTAGTCTTGAAATCTTTGGTTGTTTAGTACACTACCCTACTCACTATGTTTAGCACATGGCCTCACGTGAATCCTTAAAGAGATGGGTGGGACTAAGGCTTAAGAGGGTGTGAACGATGCTGAATGGGTGTAGACAAAGAAGAGCTCTCCAGTAGGTGTACCAAAACATTCAAGGGCCATTTTCTCAAAAGTGGGGTTACAAGTTTACCAAGTTTGAAAGCAGAATTACTTTCCCATTGTTCCTCAACTGTAGTGTATGATATACCATTTTCTAGCTCTGAGTCTCTTCAAATTTTGCTACATAAGATCGAACCGGTCGGTCAATCCAAGATTCTAGCAGCCGTATTTAGCACTAACTGACGTTTATTTAGAGCATTGCAGTAGTCTAATCTAATCTAGCATGGATTAGCTTTTCTGCATCTTTACATTTACATTTACAAAAGCATGGATTAGCTTTTCTGCATCTTCTCCATCCTCTTTCTATCTTTCTTTATCTCTTGCTGTCTTTCTTTCTCTCTCTTCCTCTCTCTCTCGGTCCTCTGTGGCCTTATTATTGAAGAGCTGAGATGGAGGTAGAAGATTAGATAAAGGGAGAAGTACTCTTACATCAATATGAAAATCTCTCTCGCTCCCATGACTTCCCATGATCTCAACCAGATGTTGTCAGACGGGGAGAGACTGGGAAGCAAACTTTTAGTGGCACTTTCACATCTGTTGTGTCACCCCCGTCCATGAGCAACCCTTACAGCCTACTAGTGAAAGGTGATACCTAGTCAGTTGCACAACTGAATGCATTCAACCGAAATGTGTCTTCCGCATTTAACCCAACCCCTCTGAATTATTAGGCACTAACCTTGTGGCCTGGCTCGAATTGCTGGCGCGTAGAGCCTGGTAACAGTGTGGGACTGTTTGGGACTTTGGGGGGGGGGGGGGGGGGGGTTGATTTACTGAGTGACATTCTGAGCGAATCACACGACTGAGGCATGGGTCCAAATCGAGGTGGAAAAGTGTTTGCTATGGTGCACCATGGAAATAATTCCCCATAACCCGAGGTAGTAGGAACATATCGACTTTCATTCTAATAGCTAGCCAGCATAACTCTGCTAGCTGTCCTGTAACATATGGTAGAGCATGGCGTTTGCAACGCCAGGGTTGTGGGTTCGATAAAATAATGTATGCACTAACTTTAAGTCGCTCTGGATAAGAGCGTCTGCTAAATGACTAAAATGTAAATATGATGTGCACTGTCTTTAAATAGAAAAAGTAAGGACACGCCATCAAAGGCGTGGTTGTACAGAACGCTATCCCATTAAAAAGTACAAGCACAGTATTTTCTGTACCAATGGCAATGATGCAGAACGCTACGACTATTGTAAAGCACTGGAGGAGATTGTTGGACCCATCTCTGTGGGAGATGGCTTGCCACTGGCAGTTTGAGAAAAGTGTCGAACTCTTCTTAGAAGATACTACAAAAGCAGCTGTGAATTGGCAAGAATAGGCTGTTTATTTTGAGAAAGAAAATATCTGTGTTGCACAAGCTAACCCAGTTCTCTTTGTTTCACACGAACACATTTACATTTACTTTTAAGTCATTTAGCAGACGCTCTTATCCAGAGCGACTTACAAATTGGTGCATTGAATTTAGGATAGCCAGTGGGACAACCACCCTTTTTTCCCCTTCTTTTTTATGGGGGGTTGGGGGAGGGGGTAAGAAGGATTACTGTAATACTATTCCAGTTATTCCTTAAAGAGGTAGGGTTTCAAGTGTCTCCGGAAGGTGGTCAGTGACTCCGCTGTCCTGGCGTCGTGGGGGAGCTTGTTCCACCATTGGGGTGCCAGAGCAGCGAATAGCTTTGACTGGGCTGAGCGGGAACCGTGCTTCCGTAGAGGTAGGGGGGCTAGCAGGCCAGAGGTGGATGAACGTAGTGCCCTCGTTTGGGTGTAGGGTCTGATCTGAGCCTGAAGGTAAGGAGGTGCCGTTCCCCTCACAGCTCCGTATGCCAGCACCATGGTTTTCTAGTAGATGCGAGCTTCAACTGGAAGCCAGTGGAGTGTGCGGAGGAGCGGGGTGACATGAGAGAACTTGGGAAGGTTGAACACCAGACGGGCTGCAGCGTTCTGGATAAGTTGTAGGGGTTTAACAAAAACAAAAACAATACTGGCCCCCGGATACAGCACACTTACGGGGAGGTTCTAAGGGTTATGCTAGATGGGGATGGACAGAGATCAGCCAATTAAAACCAGCCGTTGTTTCGTCCGCTCCTGCCATAGGCTTCCAGTCAAGTCCAGTTCTGAGGCGCTTGGAAACCAGACGGTTCGACAGGGAGAGATTAACTAGGCACAAGATCTGAAAGGATTGTCTGGCCAGTGACCAAGATGAAAAATAACTAAAAATGAACAATCTTGAAAGTGTTTCTCTCTCATTTTCTCTCTCTCGCTCGCTCTCATTCTCGCTCTCATTCTCGCTCTCATTCTCGCTCTCATTCTCGCTCTCATTCTCTCTCTCATTCTCTCTCTCTCTCTCTCTCTCTCTCTCTCTCTCTCTCTCTCTCTCTCTCTCTCTCTCTCTCTCTCTCTCTCTCTCTCTCTCTCTCCATGTCTTTCCTCTCTCCATCTCTCTCTCCTCAGGTTCAGGAGCAGGTGTCCATCTCTCTGTCTGTGGCACAGGCCCTAGCTGACGATGTGGACTGTCATGTCTTCCCCTTCAGGGACTTTGGGAAGGGACGCATCAAGAAGCTGAAGATCAGCCCAGACGCCTTCATTCAGTTGGCTCTGCAGCTAGCTTACTACAGGGTGAGTTAAAGGGAATGTCCTTCACTCAGTTGGCTCTGAAGCTAGCTTCAGTGCCGTGCACAGACGCTGGTGGGGACGCTGGTGCTCTTGGGGGAGGGGGTAGTTTCTGAGATTCAAGAGCATATGAAATTAGCTAGTTTGATGTGCAATTCGTTACATTTAAAATTAAAACAAAACATTTTATGAGACTTAAAATAACATTACAAAGTATTTCATTAAATTGTCAAATCCACCAGGCTACGAGGGCACTTTTTCATCGGAGGGCAAAAGGGCAGGTGCCCAGACACTGATTGAGCTCTATCTGTGCACGTGCCTGAATAGCTTACTACAGGGTGAGTTAAAGGGGATGT
Organism: Coregonus lavaretus; assembly: GCF_964263955.1. Classification (NCBI taxonomy): domain Eukaryota; kingdom Metazoa; phylum Chordata; class Actinopteri; order Salmoniformes; family Salmonidae; genus Coregonus; species Coregonus lavaretus. Next base: position 3,984,902 of record NC_140015.1, on the reverse strand, counting down.
CCTTCATTCAGCTGGCTCTGCAGCTAGTTTACGACAGGGTAAGCAGGACATTCAAGATCCAAGATGGCGTAGCAGTGCGGTCGTGTACTCTGTTGTGTGTCCTGTAAATAGCCTGTTTTTTCTTTTTTTTGTCTTTTGTTGTATATATTCCCCTATCACACTTTTCATCCTTCTACTAAATATACTTCCTGCAACCCGCCTCACTCAATGTGGAACGGATTCTGTTATTTACTTACCTTTTATCTAGAATATCCAGTTGAAACTAGCTAGCCAGCTAACTAGATGCTTGCTATTAGCCACCATTAGCGGTTTTCACCCAGAACATCAGATTTTCTGCCAGAATAACTGAATCACTGGACCTTAACACCGGATCGCAACCAGCTAGCCGCAACCGAATGGATGTTGCTGTTGGCTAATCACCACTGCACCCCGAAGCAAGCACCAGTTAGCCTTGAGTTAGCCTCGAGCCAGGCCCATATCCCGGCTATCTACCTCTCTGTCTACCGGACGGGAGTAGCCAGCTAACTAGCTACTTGCTATTAGCCACCGTTAGCAGGGTTTTTTCACCATTGTCCTTGGCCTGCACTACCTACCAACCAGCTTTAGCCTGGATTATTATCGGCCAGTCTGCACAGCGTGTTATCGACTCAGAACATATCGGATTCTCTGCCGGAATCACTGAATCACTGGACCTTTTAACACCGGATCATCACAACTAGCTAACTGCAACCGAATGGATGTTGTGGTTGGCTAATCAGCTTGAGCTAGCCTTGAGTCAGGCCCATCTCCCGGCTAGCTACCTCTCTGTCAACCGGACGGGACCTCCTAGTGTCGACACAGAGCTCCGCCGATCCATCACGACTGGTCTGCCGACGTAATCGTCTGTGGTTCAACAGGCTTCCCGTTGCGACGACCACGAAGATCCATCTGCTAGCCCCGGCCCGCTAGCACACGCAATTCAACAGCCGTGCTTCCTGATCACCTGTGCTGTAGCACCAATTCGAACTGCTCTCGGACTCTCATTGCTGTTCACTGGACCTTATGATCACTCAGCTGCACAGCTGATGCCTGCTGGACTGATCCTTTACACGGTACCCTGTTTATTCTGTTTAGCCTCAGCCCAAACTTTCATTGCCATTACCAGTTGTTGTCTTAGCTCTCTCGAATAACACCTGTGATCGCTTTATGCCTCTCTCCCATGTCAATTTGCCTTGCCTATTGCTGTTCCAGTTAGTTCTTATTATACAATTTCACTGTAGAGCCCCAAGTCCCTCTCAAACTGCCTCAAATAGCTCCTTTGTTCCACCCCCCATACACGCGGAGACCGGCTCAATCGGTGCCTCCAGTGATGCTATCTCTTTCATTGTTACCTAACGCTTAGGTTTACCTCCACTGTACTCATATCCTTGTCTGTACATAATGCCCTGAATCTATTCTACAACGCCTGGAAATCTGCCCCCTTTATTCTCTGTACCCAACGCACTAGAAGACCAGTTCTTAAAACCTTTAGCCGTATCCTTATTCTAGTCCTCCTCTGTTCCTCTGGTGATGTAGAGGTTAACCCAGGCCCTGCAGCCCCCAGTATCATTCCTACTCCCCAGGCGCTATAATTTGTTGACTTCTGTAACCGTAAAAGCCTTGGCTTTTTGCATGTTAACATCAGAAGCCTCCTTCCTAAGTTTGAGTTATTCACTGCATTAGCATACTCCGCTAACCATGAGCAGTGTTTGAATCCTGGCTTAGGAAGGCCACCAAAAATTCAGAAATGTCCATCCCCAACTACAACATTTTCCGTCTAGGTAGAACTGCCAAACGGGGTGGAGATGCAATCTACTGTAGAGAGAGCCTGCAGAGCTCTATCATACTATCCAGGTCTGTGCCCAAACAGTTTGAGCTCCTACTTCTAAAAATCCACCTTTCCAGAAATAAGTCTCTCACTGTTGCCGCTTGCTACAGACCCCCCTCAGCCCCCAGCTGAGCCCTGGACACCATATGTGAATTGATTGCCCCCCATCTATCCTCAGAGTTTGTACTGCTTGGTGACCTAAACTGGGATATGCTTAACACCCCGGCCATCCTACAATCCAAACTAGATGCCCTCAATCTCACACAAATTATCAAGGAACCTACTAGGTACAACCCTAAATCTGTAAACATGGGCAACCTCATAGATATCATCCTGACAAATTTACCCTCTAAATACACCTCCGCTGTCTTCAACCAGGATCTCAGCGATCACTGCCTTATTGCCTGCGTCAGTAATGGGTCTGCGGTCAAACGACCACCCCTCATCACTGTCAAACGCTCCCTAAAACACTTTAGCGAGCAGACCTTCATAATTGACCTGGCCCAGGTATCCTGGATGGATATCGATCTCATTCCATCAGGAGAGGATGCCTGGTTGTTCTTTATATGTTCTTTAAAAGTGCTTTCCTCTCAATCTTAAATAAGCATGCACCTCCTCCCAGCAGCCAACTGCACTGAGGCTAGGAAACACTATCACCACTGAAAAACTACAATAATCGAGAATTTCAACAAGCATTTTGCTACGGCTGGCCATGCTTTCCACCTGGCTACCACTACCCCGGCTACCAGCTCTGCACCCTCCGCTGCAACTTGCCCATGCCCCCCCCCCGCTTCTCCTTCACACAAATTCAGAAAGCTGATGTTCTGAAAGAGCTGCAAAATCTGGACCCCTACAAATCATCTGAGCTAGACAATCTGGACCCTTTCTTTCAAAAAATTGTCGCAACCCCTATTACTAGCCGGTTTCCGAGCTGGTCATGGGTGCACCTCAGCCACGCTCAAGGTCCTAAACGATATTATAACCGCAAGCGATAATAGACAGTATTGTGCAGCTGTCTTCATCGACCTGGCCAAGGCTTTCGACTCTGTCAACCACCGCATTCTTATTGGCAGACTAAATAGCCTTGGTTTCTCAAATGACTGCCTCGCCTGGTTCACCAACTACTTCTCAGATAGAGTTCAATGTGTCAAATCGGAGGGCCTGTTGTCTGGACCTATGGCATTCTCTATGGGGGTGCCACAGGGTTCAATTCTCGGGCCAACTCTTTTCTCTGTGTATATCAATGATGTCGCTCTTGCTGCTGGTGACTCTCAGATCCACCTCTACGCAGACGACACCATTTTGTATACATCTGGCCCTTCATTGGACAATGTGTTAACAAACCTCCAAATGAGCTTCAATGCCATACAATACTTCTTCTGTAGCCTCCAACTGCTCTTAAACACTAGTAAAACTAAATGCATGCTCTTCAATCGAACGCTGCTGGAACCCACCCGACTAGAATCACTACTCTCGGCGGGTCTGACCTTGAGTATGTGGACAACTAAAAATACCTAGGTGTCTGGTTAGACTGTAAACTATCCTTCCAGACTCACATTAATCATCTCCAATCGAAAGTTAAATCTAGAACCGGCTTCCTATTTCGCAACAAAGCCTCCTTCACTCATGCTGCCAAACATGCCCTCGTTAAACTGACTATCCTACCAATCCTTGACTTCGGCGATGTCATTTACAAAATAGACTCCAACACTCTACTCAGCAAATTGGATGTAGTATATCACAGTGCCATCCGTTTTGTCACCAAAGCCCCATATACTACCCACCACTGTGACCTGTACGCTCTTGTTGGCTGGTCCTCACTACATATTCGTCGCCAAACCCCACTGGCTCCAGGTCATCTATAAATCACTGCTAGGAAAATCCCTGCCTTATCTTAGCTCATTGGTCACCATAGTAGTATGCACTCCAGCATGTATATCTCACTGGTCATCCCCAAAGCCAACACCTCCTTTGGCCGCCATTCCTTCCAGTTCTCTGCTGCCAATGACTGGAACGAACTGCAAAAATCTCTGAAGCTGGAGACTCTTATCTCCCTCAATAACTTTAAGCATCAGTTGTCAGAGCACCTTACCGATCACTGCACCTGTACACAGCCCATCTGAAATTAGCCCACCCAACTACCTCATCCCCATATTGTTATTTATTTTGCTCATTTGCACCCCAGCATCTCTATTTGCACATCATCTCTTGCATATCTATCATTCCAGTGTTAATACTAATTGTGATTATTTTGCACTATAGCCTATTTATTGCCTTACCTCCATAACTTGCTACATTTGCACACACTGTATATATATTTTCTGTTGTATTTTTGACTTTATGTTTTGTTTTACCCCATATGTAACTCTGTTGTTGTTTTTATCGCACTGCTTTGCTTTATCTTGGCCAGGTCGCAGTTGTAAATGAGAACTTGTTCTCAACTGGCTTACCTGGTTAAATAAATGTGAAATAAAAATAAATAAATAAACATTCCTAGAACATAAACTCAGCAAAAAATGAAACGTCCCTTTTTCAGGACCTTGTCTTTGAAAGATAATTAGTAAAAATCCAAATAACTTCACAGATCTTCATTGTAAAGGGTTTAAACACTGTTTCCCATGCTTGTTCAATGAACCATAAACAATTAATGAACATGCACCTGTGGAACAGTCGTTAAGACACTAACAGCTTACAGACGGTAGGCAATTAAGGTCACAGTTATGAAAACTGAGGACACTAAAGAGAAAGATGCCCAGGGTCCCTGCTCATCTGTGTGAACGTGCCTTAGGCATGCTGCAAGGAGGCATGAGGACTGAAGATGTGGCCAGGGCAATAAATTGCAATGTCCGTACTGTGAGACGCCTAAGACGGCGCTACAGGGAGACAGGACGGACAGCTGATCGTCTTCGCAGTGGCAGACCACGTGTAACAAGACCTGCACAGGATCTGTACATCCGAACATCACACCTGCGGGACAGGTACAGGATGTCCACAACTGCCCAAGTTACACCAGGAACGCACAATCCCTCCATCAGTGCTCAGACTGTCCGCAATAGGCTGAGAGAGGCTGGACTGAGGGCTTGTAGGCCTGTTGTAAGGCAGGTCCTCACCAGACATCACCGGCAACAACGTTGCCTAGGGGCACAAACCCACCGTCGCTGGACCAGACAGGACTGGAAAAAGTGCTCTTTATTGACAAGTCGCAGTTTTGTCTTACCAGGGGTGATGGTCGGATTCGCGTTTATCGTCGAAGGAATGAGCGTTACACCAAGTCCTGTACTCTGGAGCGGGATCGATTTGGAGGTGGAGGGTCCGTCATGGTCTGGGTCGGTGTGTCACAGCATCATAGAACTGAGCTTGTTGTCATTGCAGGCAATCTCAACGCTGTGCATTACAGGGAAGACATCCTCCTCCCTCATGTGGTACCCTTCCTGCAGGCTCATCCTGACATGATCCTCCAGCATGACAATGCCACCAGCCATACTGCTCGTTATGTGCGTGATTTCCTGCAAGAGAGGAATGTCAGTGTTCTGCCATGGCCAGCGAAGAGCCCGGATCTCAATCCCATTGAAGCACGTCTGGGACCTGTTGGATTGGAGGGTGAGGGCTATGGCCATTCCCCGCAGAAATGTCCGGGAACTTAAAGGTGCCTTGGTGGAAGAGTGGGGTAACATCTCACAGCAAGAACTGGCAAATCTGGTGCAGTCCATGAGGAGGAGATGCTATGCAGTACTTAATGCAGCTGGAGGCCACACCAGATACTGACTGTTACTTTTGATTTTGACCCCCGCCTTTGTTCAGGGACACATTATTCAATTTCTGTTAGTCACATGTCTGTGGAACATGTTCAGTTTATGTCTCAGTTGTTGAATCTTGTTATGTTCATACAAATATTTACACATGTTAGGTTTGCTGAAAATAAATGCAGTTGACAGTGAGAGGATGTTTCTTTTTTTGCTGAGTTTATATACAACATTGAGAATACCCTCTATCCTATGGCTTGCCCTATTCATAGATTCCAAGTGACGTAACACAGCGTTGCAGCGCCATCTTTAGGACTCTGTCATCCATTGGGGTCCATTGTCTAAAACACACTGAATTAATCAACGCTAAAACAATACATCTGAAAATAATGTAGCTTTTTTAAATAATTATTTTATATTAAAACATACAATCTACTTGCAGTGAAGCCGCTCAACATTTACATTACATTCAGTAATCTAACAGACTCACATCCAAAGCGACCCACAGATGCAACCTGGGTCAACGCCCTGCTCAAGGGCACGTCGACAGATCTCCCACAAGTTGAAAAACAGCGACCTATCAGCCACCGGCCCAAGCTCGCAACCGCCAGGCCACCAGCACTCCAAGATCCCCCCCCCCCCCCCACACAGTTCCCCGAGAGCTGCCCCTCAATCATCCAAGTTTTTTCATAATAAAATGAAATAATTCCATTCTCCAACCCCAAGATATATGCATGTGTACATGCGTACAAACACCTGCGCGGCATCAGCCTCAGGCAAACATGCATTAGATGTAACAACGTTGCCCCTCAGTGTCATTCAAACTTACTTTCTGTATTTTTTTACGCCGCTGTATTTTTTTACATCCCTTTTACGCCGCTGCTACTCTGTTAAGTATTTATGCATAGTCACTTTAACTCTACCCACATGTACATATTACCTCAACTAGCCGGTGCCCCCGCACATTGACTATGCAACGGTACCCCCCTGTATATATAGCCTCCCTACTGTCACTTTATTCTATTGTATATATAGCCTCCCTACTGTCACTTTATTTTTTACTTCTGCTCTTTTTTTCTCAACACTTTTTTGTTGTTGTTTTATTCTTACTTTTTTGTTTAAAATAAATGCACTGTTGGTTAAGGGCTGTAAGTAAGCATTTCACTGTAATGTCTGCACCTGTTGTATTCGGCGCATGTGACCAATAAAATTTGATTTGATTTGATTTATTTTGTATTTTGACTGTATTTTTGACTTTTAAAATAGTTTACATTTTTTGATGAGCAAGTCTTAGTCGTACCAGTTTTTGTGCACCAATGAGCAGTATTTAAGAAGTTTGACAATGTCACGAAAGCTAGCATATTTGTCCAACATTAGCTAACTAGCGTTAGCTAAGCTAAGTTAGCTAGCTGAGCCAGCCAGTCATACTTCATGTGAAACTAAATGGATGCTGCTAACCAGCTAACCCAGTGCATCACACACAATGTTGAATTCTTCAAACAAAAGCTAGCTAGCTTCTGTTGCTAAGTTAGTATCTAGCTGACATTATTATGAGTTTTCACGAAGCAGCTGCCTGTTGCCGCGACTCAAATGAGTCAATGCAGTAGCCTCCCATGAGCTGCTGCTGTGCACAGCTGATCAAAAGTAGCAATCGCGGAGAAACATGCTGATCTACAGACTGATTTCTGATCATTTAATTTAGGGGCAGCATGTCTACAACTTTAGGGTAAATGAAACAAGCTAAGCAGGCAGTTTGTCAGAAGAGGTAGAATTAGCTTGCTTAGTAGTAGCTAGTAGCTATGTCAGTAATGTCACATTCATGTTAGCTAGCTACATCTACAGTATGTGGGAGGGATTTTCTTGCTAATTTAAGTGCTGTGAAAAGCTCGCTAGGAGCGAGATATGGAGCACAACCGAGTATTTCAATCTTGTCAAGATATCTTGGTTTTCCAGGTGCAGTTAGATGGGAGATCTTGGCGTTACTTGCCGTCTTTGTGACCACACTAGTTGCGCCAGAATGTGCGGTCCTAAAGATGGCGGACTCAACAAAATTTAACAAAATGGAACTCAAAGTGAAGTCGCTGGTCCCTATGAATATTATCTAATCTAATACAGTTTTGGATTCCCCTGGCAAATGTTCAACTCTTTGAAAGACACATTCAGAATGCAGATGTGGATATTACCCAAGAATAAAGATTTCCTCCATCACACATACTGTTTCTCAAGCACATTCAAAAATACCTGTAGCTGATTTATTTGGCCGCTTTACATTCTTATTTATCTATTTTAATTTAATCTCTGAATTCCATGCATGCTTTGTCTTGGGTAAGTAGCTACATTTGCCTTCTGAATCCTTCTCTGCCAGCTTCCTACTAATACCACTTGACATGATATCTTCCCCAGTTCTCATTTTACATTTTACATTTTAGTCATTTAGCAGACGCTCTTATCCAGAGCGACTTACAGTTAGTGAGTGCATACATTATTTTTTTATACTGGCCCCCCGTGGGAATCAAACCCACAACCCTGGCGTTGCAAACGCCATGCTCTACCAACTGAGCTACACCCCTGCCGGCCATTCCCTCCCCTACCCTGGACGACACTGGGCCAATTGTGCGCCGCCCCATGGGTCTCCCGGTCGCGGCCGGTTACGACAGAGCCTGGATTCGAACCAGGATCTCTAGTGGCACAGCTAGCACTGCGCTGCAGTGCCTTAGACCACTGCGCCACTCGGGGACTCCTATCCCCTCTCACTATTCAAATATGATGTCAAACTGTTAGGAATTTTTGGAAAGACCAGGGACTAGTTGAAGTCATGCCACTGGTGTCAGTGGCCTCTAGTAAAAGTCTCTTTAATTCCTTCTGACAAGGAAACGATAATTCCTCTCCTACTCTTACTGGTGTTTGTTTAAGAGGTTGCTAACATTACTAGACTGAATAAAATGTGTTATAATACAAGAACACTTTTAGTTATCTTGCAACTAGGAATGGAATTGGAGTAAGCTACCACATAAATTGGCTATTGCTGTATAAAAAAACGGTCATATAGTGCAGTATGCTGAGCTGTACAAAGTTTGTAATTACCGTCCATGAACAGTGAGAAGAATACTGATAATTTCAGCTAATTATACTGATAATGTTCCCTTCTCCTTTGTCTCCCAGGATCGTAAGACGTTCTGCCTCACTTACGAGGCCTCCATGACACGGCTGTTCCGAGAGGGGAGGACTGAGACTGTACGATCCTGCTCCAATGAGGGCTGTGCCTTTGTCAAAGCTGTGGAGAGCGGAGAGGTAGGTTTAATGACTGGGGTTGTTTTAACAGTGCTCGTAAGTTCTTCTAGAACCTTCCTAGTGGCTCAGTGAAAATAGGTTTCACAGGTTTTACTGTGTTATCGATGCTGAGTCGCGTTCACTTCGGAATGAATGTGTTCACACTTGATAGTGAAACGGATTTCACTCCAGTATGAATAAGGTAATTTAGGAAGAAACGGGTTTCACTCGAAGTGATTTGCATTCTTTCTTCAGACCAGGAATGACACTTTCGGCTGCAAGATTAATTGAATTCAAATTGAAATTGTGATATTGCCATGTGCAATATCCATATGTCAAGAGGTTGCAATATTAGCCTTTCTTTGACACTATGTTAATGTGTGCTCAGCGATATGACGTTGCCACGAGCAGCAATGCAGATATTGACATGAGTGCGATGCAAGACTTTTCTCTCACACAGTCACACAAAGAATTTGCATGAGGGGTGTGCTTCATGCCAGTGTTTCCTCTGCAGTCATTTAACTGTGGCACTGCACAATCATTGCAGCCAATTCCCATTTGGCAGGTTACCCCATGTTACATTTTACATTTTAGTAATTTAGCAGACACTCTTATCCAGAGCGACTTACAGTTAGTGAGTGCATACATTTTTCATACTGGCCCCCCGTGGGAATCGAACCCACAACCCTGGCGTTGCAAACGCCATGCTCTACCAACTGAGCTACACGTGGCAATAAAACCTTGCCTGGAAATGCAAGACAGATGACTATAAGCACGATTAGCAGTCATACATTCTGTAGCACTCGATTGCTCCACATTGAACGGCCCACTTCTTTCAGACAAAAAATGCAGTAGTGCTGCTGTAGTAATAACAAAATAATACAAAAATAACAGCAAATATGATCACAAGAGGGGAAAAAACTAACACAAGTTCTGGTGCTGATAGGAACATGTTCTTTCCAAACTCTAAAAGCTAGGACTACGAATACAACATTTATCAAATACTCCAAGTGCAAGATATGTCCACAGTCCACTATCTTACCTAGATATAAACAACTATGTTCTCAGAAATAAAAACTACTTCAGGCCAAACTGAGCCGCTTTGAACTTGTGGTCAAGTTCCTGGAGAATGTCAAGTTCGTGGCAGGGGTGTACTTCAAGTGTTTAAGTAACTATTGTTCACATTCACACTCAACCCAATCACTCTCACACACACACAAAAAAAAAATACAATATATTCGCATAGTGGTCCTAAGGTTACTAACAGTATAGCCTGTACGACCTACAAGGACCAGCCTAGAAACACATTTGGGCCATGGCTGCCCTAAAGACACAGGTAGTAACATCTGGACCAGGGATAAAGCACACCAACCACTGGTCCACCAGAAAAATAAGAGCCAAGCTATCAATAGGAAAATAAAAGGAAACCAAAAAGGAAACCGGAGGCATCAACTTTCACTGCATGACAAGCAGAAACATATTAAGCTTAAGGAGTCACTAGACTTTTAAAAACACAGTTCATAGATTTAGTACAAAGGTACTAAAATGTATTGTAAGTTTAACATCTGAGTAATGCATGACTTAAAAGTCACCCCTTCAAAATAAAAGCTTGTCTAAGATTACCCCAAAATATTCAGGTAAAGTCATGAGGAAAGCCAGCCAAAGCCTCGCGGGGGAAATGGACACACACGCACACACTCTTCAACCTCTATCTTGGAAATGCATATATTCAAGCATTAATACAAAAAAATATCCATGAAGTATATACGCATGTTCTCTGAAAAAAAAACAAATAATGTATGAAAACATCCCTGCTATCATGTCTCTAAATACAACACTTCTACCAATAACTTGCTTCAGTCTAACAAGAGAAGTCATTTTTCCTCTTTCTTTTGGTTACCCTAACAGATAGGCCTACATTATATTCACTGTGTTTCCACAAGTTTTTTGGGACATACATTTCATCAATAGGATGCTAATTAGTCTAAAGTTTATATTTGGGATCTGGCTAAAGATAATGTCCAGTTAGCACAGCATGTAAACTCAGCAAAAAAAGAAACGTCCCTTTTTCAGGACCCTGTCTTTCAAAGATAATTCGTAAAAATCCAAATAACTTCACAGATCTTCATTGTAAAGGGTTTAAACACTGTTTCCCATGCTTGTTCAATGAACCATAAACAATTAAAGAACATGCACCTGTGGAACGGTCTTTAAGACACTAACAGCTTACAGACGGTAGGCAATTAAGGTCACAGTTATGAAAACGTAGGACACTAAAGAGGCCTTTCTACTGACTCTGAAAAACACCAAAAGAAAGATGCCCAGGGTCTCTGCTCATCTGTGTGAACGTGCCTTAGGCATGCTGCAAGGAGGCATGAGGACTGCAGATGTGGCCAGGGCAATAAATTGCAATGTCCGTACTGTGAGACGCTTAAGAAAGCGCTACAGGGAGACCGGACGGACAGCTGATCGTCCTCGCAGCGGCAGACCACGTGTAACAACGCCTGCACATGATTGGTACATCCGAACATCACACCTGCGGGACAGGTATAGGATGGCAACAACAACTACCCGAGTTACACCAGGAACGCACAATCCCTCCATCAGTGCTCAGACTGTCTGCAATAGGCTGAGAGAGGCTGGACTAAGGGGTTGTAGGCCTGTTGTGCTCTTCACTGACGAGTCGCAGTTTTGTCTCACCAGGGGTGATGGTCGGATTCGCGTTTATCGTCGAAGGAATGAGCGTTACACCGAGGCCTGTACTCTGGAGCGGGATCGATTTGGAGGTGGAGTGTCCGTCATGGTCTGGGTCGGTGTGTCACAGCATCATCGGACTGAGCTTGTTGTCATTGCAGGCAATCTCAACGCTGTGCGTTACAGGGAAAACATCCTCCTCCCTCATGTGGTACCCATCCTGCAGGCTCATCCTGACTGACCCTCCAGCATGACAATGCCACCAGCCATACTGCTCATTCTGTGCGTGATTTCCTGCAAGAGAGGAATGTCAGTGTTCTGCCATGGCCAGCGAAGAGCCCGGATCTCAATCCCATTGAGCATGTCTGGGACCTGTTGGACCGGAGGGTGAGGGCTAGGGCCATTCCCCCCGAAATGTCTGGGAACTTGCAGGTGCCTTGGTGGAAGAGTGGGGTACCATCTCACAGCAAGAACTGGCAAATCTGGTGCAGTCCATGAGGAGGAGATATGCAGTACTTAATGCAGCTGGTGGCCACACCAGATACTGACTGTTACTTTGACCCCCCCCCCCCCCCCCCCCCCCTTTGTTCAGGGACACATTATTCCATTTCTGTTTGTCACATGTCTGTGGAACCTATTCAGTTTGTCTCAGTTGTTGAATTTTTTTATGTTCATACAAATATTTACACATGTTAAGTTTACTGGAAATAAACGCAATGAGTTCCTTTTTTTGCTGAGTTTATTAAGTCCTATTAGCTCATTTTAGAAGTGTTGTTCTCTACCTTGACACTTTTCGCATGGAGCTATCAAGTTTTCACCCAAGTGTTTGAAAATCACTAGTCATAATCTGAATTGCAATATATAGCTCCAGGTTTATGGCAGATTTGTTCATACCTGATGGATAACTGCACTTAACTCCATTATCTACACCTCACAGAGTTAAACTACTATAAATCCTTAATCGGAATATTCTCAACTAAAGAGAGAAAATAGTCTCCAACATAAATTAACATAAACACATTTAAATAATGAGGATCAACTCTATAATAATCTCCCAGCCTAGCAGAACGAGTTTCACTCCATAAATACTTACATTAACCTCTTAAGGGGGTTTCACTCTCATATTACGTTTTTATTTTATTTATTTGAGTAACCTCTTTCGCCCCACTACTATCATCAACTGTATTCATAATTAATCCTATCTCGCTTCTGACAGACAGGTTATCTTATTACAGGGGCCAGAGCACTGCAGGCGGCTGTTCCGATTGGCTGCAGAGAAGCACCAGAACCTCTACCGATTGGCCATGACAGGGTCCGGCATTGACAGGCACCTCTTCTGCCTGTACGTGGTGTCTAAATACCTGGGGGTGGAGTCACCATTCCTAACAGAGGTAGGTGCTAACATGGCTAACATGCTAGCAAGAACAGTATCCCCCTTCCCAGCACACCCCCATTTTCTGTAAACAAATCTGTTCACAAAGATGCAATTCGTTAACTTCAGTTGCGGTGCATGGGTACATTTACTGTTGAAGAAAAATACCCTTATTTATAAAGCCATAATTGGCATTTTTTGAATTTCCACACATGGGGAAATGTTTATAGCAGGTATGGTAGAAAAATTACAAGATTATGTTTAATACTATTTATGCATTGAATGGTTGTTTTATGCAATGGAATAGGGTTCTTAGAACTCTCTCGTCTGTGTGAACTCAGTTGAGCTTGGGCTTGCAATTGATTTATGATGGCTTGGTGATAAAGGTGATACAACCAACAGCCACATTCCATTCTATGATTAGTGGTGCATGTGAGGGAGATGTCTCCGGTCTGACTGAGCCTGCATTCCATAGAATGAGTTGGTGTTTGTGTACTATGGGGTACCAGGGAGGAGATGGCTCGGGTATGGATAATGATGAGAGGAACCTCGTCTTGGGGGCCAAACCCTGGTTTCCATACAAGGAGAACAATCTTCACAGCAAATGCTATCTGGCTGGGGGATATAATTTTTATCATATACCAAGCCTCACCTTTTGACCCAATCCACACATCTGCTGTTTGTCATGTAGACTAAGAGGGTGTATCTTTGCTATGAAAGATCTTTGTATTCTTTGTATGTCGGAGCTCTCGGCCCAACACTCAAGAGTGTTGGGTCGACCAGCCTCATTATTGCAGAGCACTCACTCTATTCACTTGTGTGTGTGGTGTGACCTGCTCCCTTATTAGTACATTGTGAATAAAGTAATATCCTAATTGACCTCGTCTCTCCTCATTATTGATTAGAATTTCCACGACACAGGGCCCCCAAAAAATTGGCCTATGATAAAATCATTTCATACAATTCTACATCATTTACATGACAGAAGACATTATTAGCATAATGTTTATGGCAAGAACAGCTCAAATAAGGAAAGAGGAACTACAGTCCATCATTACTTTAAGACATGAAGGTCAGTCAATACGGAACATTTCAAGAACTTTGAAAGTTTCTTCAAGTTCTGTCGCAAAATCCATCAAGCGCTATGATGAAACTGGCTCTCATGAAAACCGCCACAGGAATGGAAGACCCAGAGTTACCTCTGCTGCAGAGGATAACTTCATTAGAGTTACTAGCCTCAGAAATTGCAGCCCAAATAAATGCTTCACAGAGTTCAAGTAACAGACACATCTCAACATCAACTGTTCAGAGGAGACTGTGAATCAGGCCTTCATGGTCGAATTGCTGTAAAGAAACCACTACTAAAGGACACCAATAAGAAGAAGAGACTTGCTTGGGCCAAGAAACACGAGCAATGGACATTAGACCGGTGGAAATGTGTCTTTTGATCTGGAGTCCAAATTTGAGATTTCTGGTTCCAACCGCCGTGTCTTTGTGAGACGCGGTGTGGGTGAACGGATGATCTCCGCATGTGTAGTTCCCACCGTAAAGCATGGAGGAGGAGGTGTTATGGTATGGGGGTGCTTTGTTGGTGACACTGTCAGTGATTTATTTAGAAACTTAACCAGCATGGCTACCACAGCATTCTGCAGCGATACGCCATCCTATCTGGTTTGGGCTTAGTGGGACTATCATTTGTGTTTCAAAAGGACAATGACCCAACACACCTCCAGGCTGTGTAAGGGCTATTTTACCAAGAAGGAGAGTGATGGAGTGCTGCATCAGATGACCTGGCCTCCACAATCCCCCGACCTCAACCAAATTAAGATGGTTTGGGATGAGTCGGACCGCAGAGTGAAGGAAAAGCAGCCAACAAGTGCTCAGCATATGTAGAAACTCCTTCAAGACTGTTGGAAAAGCATTCCAGGTGAAGCTGGTTGAGAGAATGCCAAGAGTGTGCAAAGCTGTCATCAAGGCAAAGGGTGGCTATTTGAAGAATCTCAAATATAACATGTATTTTGATATGTTTTTTTTACTTTTTGGGTTACTACATGATTCCATATGTGTTATATCATAGTTTTGATGACTTTTATTCTTCATGGTAGAAAATAGTAAAAATAAAGAAAAACCCTTGAATGAATAGGTGTGTCCAAACCTTTGACGGATAGTGTATAGTTTATATATATTTATATATATCAGTAATACAGAGGTGTAGTGTTGAGTTGTCTAACTGATCCTTCCATGTGTCTGTCCATCTAGGTGTTGTCGGAGCCCTGGCGTCTCTCCACCAGTCAGACTCCGGTTCAGCAGTTGGAGCTGTTTGACATGAAGAACCACCCAGACTTTATATCCCTGGGGGGAGGCTTCGGCCCTGTGAGTAAACACATAACTCAACTCAGGCACACACACACCTCTACCCAGACTTCAACTACCTGGGGGAGGCTTTGGGCCTGTGAGTACACACATCCTTTTGCTACTTTTCCCACTTCTTACCTCTGTTCCAGGTGGCAGACGATGGCTATGGAGTGTCGTACATTATCGTAGGAGAGGACATGATCAACTACCATGTATCCTGCAAGCACTCCTTCTCTGAGACGGTTAGTGTGTATTATACACTCGCATGTATTGGTGACAGATGTTATCGTGCATACAGCAAATGGAAACGTTGACAAGCGGTACATTTTGTCTCTCTTTACACGGACACAAATCATGCATGGCCAGCTGAACATTATGAATGTGCCCTTATAAAGACCCCCCCCACACCCCCTCATCTCCCTTTCTCCATCTATCTCCCTCCTTTCCTCCCTTCTATCTGTACAAGTCTTTAACCCCCCCCCCCCTCCCATATAAATCAAGTCCAATCAAAATCTCTCTCTCTTCCTCTTCCTCTCTCTCCATCTTTTTAACTATCCATTTTAAAAAAACAAGTCAAATCATTGTATCTCCTGTTTCTCTCTCTCAGGACTCACACCGGTTCGGGGCCCAGATCAGTCGGGCTCTACTGGACCTCCTCTCTGTGCTTACCCCAGCTAAGACTGAGAACCCACAGGCCCCGGACAAGAAACAGCAGTGAATAGGAAAACCTGCAAAATCGGCAGTGTATCAAATACTTGTTCTCCCAACTGTACATATATATATATATATATATATATATATATATATATACACATACATACACACACACACACACATATATACAGTGGGGAGAACAAGTATTTGATACACTGCCGATTTTGCAGGTTTTCCTACTTACAAAGCATGTAGAGGTCTGTAATTTTTATCATAGGTACACTTCAACTGTGAGAGACGGAATCTAAAACAAAAATCCAGAAAATCACATTGTATGATTTTTAAGTAATTAATTTGCATTTTATTGCATGACATAAGTATTTGATACATCAGAAAAGCAGAACTTAATATTTGGTACAGAAACCTTTGTTTGCAATTACAGAGATCATACGTTTCCTGTAGGTCTTGACCAGGTTTGCGCACACTGCAGCAGGGATTTTGGCCCACTCCTCCATACAGACCTCCTCCAGATCCTTCAGGTTTCGTGGCTGTCGCTGGGCAATATGGACTTTCAGCTCCCTCCAAAGATTTTCTATTGGGTTCAGGTCTGGAGACTGGCTAGGCCACTCCAGGACCTTGAGATGCTTCTTACGGAGCCACTCCTTAGTTGCCCTGGATGTATGTTTCGGGTCGTTGTCATGCTGGAAGACCCAGCCACGACCCATCTTCAATGCTCTTACTGAGGGAAGGAGGTTGTTGGCCAAGATCTCGCGATACATGGCCCCATCCATCCTCCCCTCAATACGGTGCAGTCGTCCTGTCCCCTTTGCAGAAAAGCATCCCCAAAGAATGATGTTTCCACCTCCATGCTTCACGGTTGGGATGGTGTTCTTGGGGTTGTACTCATCCTTCTTCTTCCTCCAAACACGGCGAGTGGAGTTTAGACCAAAAAGCTCTATTTTTGTCTCATCAGACCACATGACCTTCTCCCATTCCTCCTCTGGATCATCCAGATGGTCATTGGCAAACTTCAGACGGGCCTGGACATGCGCTGGCTTGAGCAGGGGGACCTTGCGTGCGCTGCAGGATTTTAATCCATGACGGCGTAGTGTGTTACTAATGGTTTTCTTTGAGACTGTCGTCCCAGCTCTCTTCAGGTCATTGACCAGGTCCTGCCATGTAGTTCTGGGCTGATCCCTCACGTTCCTCATGATCATTGATGCCCCATGAGGTGAGATCTTGCATGGAGCCTCAGACCGAGGGTGATTGACCGTCATCTTGAACTTCTTCCATTTTCTAATAATTGCGCCAACAGTTGTTGCCTTCTCACCAAGCTGCTTGCCTATTGTCCTGTAGCCCATCCCAGCCTTGTACAGGTCTACAATTTTATCCCTGATGTCCTTACACAGCTTTCTGGTCTTGGCCATTGTGGAGAGGTTGGAGTCTGTTTGATTGAGTGTGTGGACAGGTGTCTTTTATACAGGTAACGAGTTCAAACAGGTGCAGTTAATAAAGGTAATGAGTGGAGAACAAGAGGGCTTCTTAAAGAAAAACTAACAGGTCTGTGAGAGCCGGAATTCTTACTGGTTGGTAGGTGATCAAATACTTATGTCATGCAATAAAATGCAAATTAATTATTTAAAAATCATACAATGTGATTTTCTGGATTTTTGTTTTAGATTCCGTCTCTCACAGTTGAAGTGTACCTATGATAAAAATTACAGACTTCTACATGCTTTGTAAGTAGGAAAACCTGCAAATTCGGCAGTGTATCAAATACTTGTTCTCCCCACTGTATATACATACATGCATATATACATACATTCATACACACACATATCCTTTTTAAAATTATATTTCCCTTCATTACTTTCCAACCCCACCACCCCTTCCCCAATTGAAGTAAACTAGTGAACAACAATGCGTAGGCCTCTACTTCCAGCCCATACATACTATATACATTTTATGGACACAGTCAAATTCTACAATAATTATATTTTGTTTGTTTTTACTCCTGAACTTCCTCCGATCATTTTCATGATGTCCATCTGGTTTTCTTCTTTATGCCATATTTTTCTAACTGTGCTCTTTCACAAAAGCTCTCAACCTATAACCTATATACTTTCTATTCTCATTGTTTCTACACATCGTCAATTGAAAATAAACATTTTTGCTAAAAGTATTATTATATTATTGATCGATTGACTATGACTTTTCAGATCACCCAGTAGTGCTATCTGCAGGGTTAGCTCCAGGTAAATATTGCAATCCTTTAGCCATTCCTGGACCTGTGTCTAAAAACAAGCTTCAAATGGACAGTACCAAAACAAATGATCTAATGATTCTGTCTCTTCGCAGCAAAATCTGCAGAGCTGGGAAGATTGTATCCCCCATATAAATAACATTCTATTGGTAGCAAGAATTTTATATAATAATTTTAATTGAACAATTCTAAGCATATTAATTGTTAACTATTAATATTAAACAAATCAGGCAAATACATGTATTCCCCAAATTCCCCTCTTTTGAGACTTCTAAAGTCTCAACAAAATCTAGGAATTTTTAAAACCCACCAGTGAAAACATAATGTCATACAAAGGTCAGTTGACTTTGCACTTGCATTATATTTCTCAAACAGTAAGATTCAAAAGTTTCTACTCGAAATAAACAATATAAGTGTATCCTAACACACAAAAAATAATGCAGCTTTGTTTTAACCATAATATCTATTTAAGGCAGTTATCTTGCGATTGTATAAGCAATAACAGGGCATGCTGAGAATAGTGTCAACAGCTTTAGTTCACAGAAATCTTTACCCATGTCACAAGTAGTATAACAATGATGAAAAGGTTCAATATCTAATACATTAATTGCAGTGTCAACATCTTTAGTGATTAACATACTAATAACTTACTCAAATCAATAATTCAGTTTACAAATCATAATCAAAACCAAATTAATTATCCAAACCTGATTTAGAATGACAATTCTTAGTGATTCATTGGTCCTATCACTCAAAGTTAAATCCCTCAACTTAGCACACATCGACACTGGCGGAATGTACATTTATATTAACATACAGTATAATTATCCATAATTCTAGTATTAACTTCCTCATCAGGAGAATAACCACAGATCAGTATCTCAATGTATTCGTAGTCTAAATTACTATACATTTAGCAGTGTGTAGACCTCCTCAATCAACCTGATACCCCAAATAATGAATTACGGGCACAGTTGGCCAACCCCTTCCTTCCCCGGCACTCAATCTTCTGGCGTCTCTTCATTATGTTCTTCAGATAGCTTCATAGTTCAAAATGGATGGCCCATGATAATGTCCCAATTTCAATGTCTCACCTGAGCCGCCACCACCTCTACCCCCCATTCTGTCTTGTCCATTTGCCGACCAGTATACCAGCAACATGACAGATGTTTTGGAACGGATCTCTCTCCATGCTCACTCCACGTGGACTCCTGTCACACTCCCGAGAGAAAAGACATGAGAGAAAATAAGCAGTTAATTGCTTCAATTGGATGCTATAGACCGGTTGCTGGTAGAAGTGGTGCTGGCCAGGACAGTATTGAATGCCTTTGTTGCTCATCTTCAGCAGGTTTAGAGGGGTTTTGAGGTTTACACCGTTCTTGATCGAATTATCCCTGCTATGCATCAAGACACCATCTGTAGTAACCTCGAGAGAGGAAAGATCAGAACAGTTTAGTTGAGTTCATTTCTGATTCAGGAAATCCAGATAAACATTGACTAGATGACAAATTATAATTTTTACCAATTATTCTTAATACCAATTTCTAATATACTCCCCTTATCACACTGTCGACTTCACCGCAGAGTCACAGGATCAGCAAGTTAGACCTACATTTCTGTTAGGGGGACTAGTCAAGGGTAGAGAAATCAATGGTAGGGAAGTCAGGTGAGTCTTGAAGGTCTGGAAGATCTTGAAGTTCTTGGAAGTACTCTGGTGTAGTGGTTTAGATGATACCAGATCGAGCTCCCCTCTATCCGTACAACCGTTGGTGTAGCCTGGGTGACAATGTATGGTCCCTTTGGCTCTGGACCTTCTTCCGTCACTAGGGTCTCGGGCTCAGGCAGAGTCTTTCTCAATTTATCAACATCGGTCTGTGGAGTGTGTCCTTCTGGCAGCGTACCAATAGGGAAGCTGAGAGTCACTGCTGCAAAGACACACAGACACAGACAGACACAAAAGAAAACAATGCTCCGCAGTGGCGGGGCCATCATCCTCCTCTGCGGTTGGAGCTCTCATACAGTGGGACACAAGGATCCAGGTATCTCTTTCTGCTACTTTCACTGCCATCGAGGTAGTTAGCAACACCTGGTACAGGCCCTCCACCTAGGGTCTTTCCAGCTCTTTCTTCTGTAATCTTTTACTGCCACAAAGTCTCCAGGGCGCAGACAATGCCCAGATTCTCCTGATAGGTTGGGCAGAGAAGCCTTCACCTGTGGTAAGAGTCTTAAGAACATTGTTAAGTGAGACACAGTATGCTACTGTACCATGTCTTCTTATCGGTCAGGAGAAGCATTGAGATTAGGAAGTGCCCACTCCTGCAGCCTGCCCCAGGCCACCAGTTTCAGAGACAGGCCCTCTCTGCACACAGTCTTCAGCCACAAATACATTTGCACGTAGAACATTCCATCTAACCCATAACACATTAATTACTACTGCTCATATTCTTAATACAATTTGCATATTTACCAAAAGGCCTCAGGGGACAGGTAATTCCCCCTTTGGACACATGACTCACATTGTGATTCATGTGCCCAAAAAACAAAACAAAACTGCCTGTTAAATCAAAATAACAAATCAAATTAGAATGACAACCCTTGATAACATCTTAACTTAATTGTATCCCATAAGATAATCGAAGGAATAGTAAAATTGACTAGCGACAGGTGTCCCTCATTCAGGGCTAGCGCTCTCTCTCTGTCCTTGTCATGGTCCGAATCTCTCACAGGACTATTGCTATATTATAAACTTCTGCCTAATCATTAGTGTTTACATATTACATTTAAATCTCACCCAATGTCTCTAGGCTCTCTAGTGAGGGTGATTAGGCCTCACCAAAAAGTCAGAACAGAGGTCAGAGGTCATTCAACCCCACTAAGTGGGTATCTCTTCCCCTTTTTTTCTGTACCTCAGACATTATTTAAAAAAAATTCAAACATTTTGTGTACCAGGTTTACATTGGGTTTTTCAGTACATCTCTTATCAAAATAAATCACGTGTTTAATTAAAACTCACTCAGAAAATTAAAAGTTCAGAAGATTCCATGTGTGTGCCCCTTTTAAGATATACAGTGGACAAATATTGCCACGTCAAGATGTGCCATGCTAATAGACTCCTACCCAAAAAGACTGAGTGCTGTAATAAAATCAAAAGGTGCTTCAACAAAGTATTAGTTTAAGGGTGTGCACACTTATGCAACCAGGTTATTGTGAGTTTTTTTTTAAAAATGTGACCTATAACGTGAACAATTCAATTGAAAAACAAACTGAAATCTTTGAGGGGGAAAAATAAAAAACTCACAATAACCTGGTTGCATAAGTGTGCACACCCTTAAACTAATACTTTGTTGAAGCACCTTTTGATTTTATTACAGCACTCAGTCTTTTTGGGTAGGAGTCTATTAGCATGGCACATCTTGACGTGGCAATATTTGCCCACTCTTCTTTGCAAAAGCGCTCCAAATATGTCAGATTGCGAGGACATCTCCTGTGCACAGCCCTCTTCAGAACACCCCAGAGATGTTCAATTCAATTCATGTCTGGGCTCTGGCTGGGCCATTCCAAAATGTTGATCTTCTTCTGGTGAAGCCATGCTTTTGTGGATTTGTGTGCTTTGGGTCGTTGTCGTGCTGAAAGGTGAACTTCCTCTTCTTCTTCAGCTTTCTAACGGACGCCTGAAGGTTTTGTGCCAAAATTGCCTGGTATTTGGAACTGTTCATAATTCCCTCCACCCTGACTTAAGGCCCCGGTTCCAGCTGAAGAAAAACAGCCCCAAAGCATGATGCTGCCACCCCCATGCTTCACTGTGGGTATGGTGTTCTTTGGGTGATGTGCAGTGTTGTTTTTGCGCCAAACATACCTTTTGGAATTATGGCCAAAAAGTTCAACCTTGGTTTCATCAGACCATAACACATTTTCCCACGTGCTTTTGGGGGACTTGATGTTTGCTTTTGCAAACTTCAGCCGGGCTTGGATGTTTTTCTTTGTAAGAAAAGGCTTCAGTCTTGCCACCCTACCCAATAGCCCATTCGTATGAAGAATACGGGAGATTGTTGTGACATGTAGCACACAGCCAGTACTTGCCAGAAATTCCTGCAGTTCCTTTAATGTTGCTGTAGGCCTCTTGGAAGCCTGCCTGACCAGTTTTCTTCTCATCTTTTCATACATTTTGGAGGGACGTCCAGTTCTTGGTAATGTCTCTGTTGTGCCATATTTTCTCCACTTGATGATGACTGTTTTCACTGTGTTCCATGGTATATGTAATGCTTTGGAAATTCTTTTGTACCCTTCTCCTGACTGATATCTTTCAACAATGAGATCCCTCTGATGCTTTGGAAGCTCTCTGCGGACCATGGCTTTTGCTCTGAGATGCAACTAAGAAAATGTCAGGAAAATCCTACTAGAACAGCTGAACTTTATTTGTGATTAATCAGAGTCACTTTAAATGATGGCAGGTGTGTAATGACTTCTATTTAACATGAGTTTGAATGTGATTGGTTAATTCTGAACACAGCCACATCCCCAGTTACAAGATGGTGTGCACACTTATGCAACCAGGTTATTGTAAGGTTTTTATTTTTCATTTTTCCCTCTCGAAGGTTTCAGTTTGTTTTTCAATAGAATTGTTAACATTATAGGTCACATCCTCACATCCTCAGGATCCTATTCCTACTAAACTGCTGAAGGAGCTGCTTCCTGTGCTTGGCCCTCCTATGTTGAACATAATAAACAGCTCTCTATCCACCGGATGTGTACCAAACTTACTAAAAGTGGCAGTGATAAAGCCTCTCTTGAAAAAGCCAAACCTTGACCCGGAAAATATAAAAAACTATCGGCCTATATCGAATCTTCCATTTCTCTCAAAATTTTTTGAAAAAGCTGTTGCGCAGCAACTCACTGCCTTTCTGAAGACAAACAATGTATACGAAATGCTTCAGTCTGGTTTTAGACCCCATCATAGCACTGAGACTGCACTTGTGAAGGTGGTAAATGACCTTTTAATGGCGTCAGACCGAGGCTCTGCATCTGTCCTCGTGCTACTAGACCTTAGTGCTGACTTTGACACCATCGATCACCACATTCTTTTGGAGAGACTGGAAACCCAAATTGGTCTACACGGACAAGTTCTGGCCTGGTTTAGATCTTACCTGTCGGAAAGATATCAGTTTGTCTCTGTGAATGGTCTGTCCTCCGACAAATCAACTGTACATTTCGGTGTTCCTCAAGGTTCCGTTTTAGGACCACTATTGTTTTCACTATATATTTTACCTCTTGGGGATGTTATTCGAAAACATAATGTTAACTTTCACTGCTATGCGGATGACACACAGCTGTACATTTCAATGAAACATGGTGAAGCCCCAAAATTGCCCTCGCTAGAAGCCTGTGTTTCAGACATAAGGAAGTGGATGGCTGAAAACTTTTTACTTTTAAACTCGGACAAAACAGAGATGCTTGTTCTAGGTCCCAAGAAACAAAGAGATCTTCTGTTAAATCTGACAATTCATCTTGATGGTTGTAAAGTCGTCTCAAATAAAACTGTGAAGGACCTCGGCGTTACTCTTGACCCTGATCTCTCTTTTGACGAACATATCAAGACTGTTTCAAGGACAGCTTTTTTCCATCTACGTAACATTGCAAAAATCAGAAATTTTCTGTCCAAAAATGATGCAGAAAAATTAATCCATGCATTTGTTACTTCTAGGTTAGACTACTGCAATGCTCTATTTTCCGGCTACCCGGATAAAGCACTAAATAAACTTCAGTTAGTGCTAAATACGGCTGCTAGAATCCTGACTAGAACCAAGAAATTTGATCATATTACTCCAGTGCTAGCTTCCCTACACTGGCTTCCTGTTAAGGCAAGGGCTGATTTCAAGGTTTTACTGTTAACCTATAAAGCGTTACATGGGCTTGCTCCTACCTATCTTTCCGAGTTGGTCCTGCCGTACATACCAATACGTACGCTACGGTCACAAGACGCAGGCCTCCTAATTGTCCCTAGAATTTCTAAGCAAACAGCGGGAGGCAGGGCTTTCTCCTATAGATCTCCATTTTTATGGAACAGTCTGCCTACCCATGTGAGAGACGCAGACTCGGTCTCAACCTTTAAGTCTTTACTGAAGACTTATCTCTTCAGTAGGTCATATGATTGAGTGTAGTCTGGCCCAGGAGTGTGAAGGTGAACGGAAAGGCTCTGGAGCAACGAACAGCCCTTGCTGTCTCTGCCAGGCCGGTTCCCCTCTCCACTGGGGTTCTCTGCCTCTAACCCTGTTGCAGGGGCTGAGTCACTGGCTTGCTGGTGCTCTTTCATGCCGTCCCTGGGAGGGGTGCGTCACTTGAGTGGGTTGAGTTACTGACGTGATCTTCCTGTCTGGGTTGGCGCCCCCCCCTTGGTTTGTGCTGTGGTGGAGACCTCTGTGGGCTATACTCGGCCTTGTCTCAGGATTGTAAGTTGGTGGTTGAGGATATCCCTCTAGTGGTGCGGGGGCTGTGCTTTGGCAGAGTGGGTGGGGTTATATCCTTCCTGTTTGGCCCTGTCCGGGGGTTTCTTCGGATGGGGCCACAGTGTCTCCGGACCGCTCCTGTCTCAGCCTCCAGTATTTATGCTGCAGTAGTTTATGTGTCGGGGGGCTGGGGTTAGTTGGTTATACCTGGAGTACTTCTCCTGTCTTATCCAGTGTCCTGTGTGAATTTAAGTATGCTCTCTCTAATTCTCTCGTTCTCTCTTTCTCTCTGAGAACCTGAGCCCTAGGACCATACGTCAGGACTACCGGGCATGATGACACCTTGCTGTCCCCAGTCCGCCTGGCCTTGCTGCTATTCCAGTTTCAACTGTTCTGCCTGCGGTTACGAAACCCCTACCTGTCCCAGACCTGCTGTTTTCAACTCTTAATGATCGGCTATGAAAAGCCAACTGAGAGACCTGAGCCCTAGGTCCATACGTCGGGACTACCGGCCGTGGTGACTCCTTGCTGTCCCCAGTCCGCCTGGCCTTGCTGCTATTCCAGTTTCAACTGTTCTGCCTGCGGTTATGGAACCCCTACCTGTCCCAGACCTGCTGTTTTCAACTCTTAATGATCGGCTATGAAAAGCCAACTGAGATTTATTCCTGATTATTATTTGACCATGCTTGTCACTTATGAACATTTTTGAACATCTTGGCATGGTTCTGTTATAATCTTCACCCGGCACAGCCAGAAGAGGACTGGCCACCCCTCATAGCCTGGTTCCTCTCTAGGTTTCTTCCTAGGTTTTCGCCTTTCTAGGGAGTTTTTCCTAGCCACCGTGCTTCTACACCTGCATTACTAGCTGTTTGGGGTTTTAGGCTGGGTTTCTGTACAGCACTTCGAGATATTAGCTGATGTAAGAAGGGCTATATAAAATAAAATTGATTGATTGATTAACAGTGGAAAAAGTTCTGACATGATTTATCTTTGTCTCATTCTTTTACATCACAAAAACCTGCCATTTTAACAGGGGTGTGTAGACTTTTTATATCCACTGTATACTTTCTAACCCATGAAATACAAACAAAAAACAAAATAAAATACCCTACCCAACCTACACATATTCATAACAGGTGGGTTGTGTGTGCTGGTGTGTGTGGTAAAACGTAGGGTAAAAACAAACAAATGGCCAGGCCTTATTTAATTTGGTAGCTCCCTCTTACGGCCTAATTATAAGAATTCCTAATTTTACTAACTGCTCCCCCCAGCCCACAGACTCCTGGAAGAAAAAGTGTACATTTCGTTAACATTCACTATAGCACATCGTAATCAGCAACCCAAACATCAAATCATTAATCGTTTGTTTCAATCTAATTCCTCGTGACTACTTCAGAATAAGACAACATAAAATCTCTTACGAGATGAAAAACACCCAAGGTTCTGAGTTTGCAAGGCGTATTTTTAATTGTTACCCTTTAAACTTCATAGTCTGTAATTGTAACTTATTGCATTAATTCAGTCAAAATATCCATTTGTTGTTTAATAAATCTAGAACCTACAAATGTTGGTGCTGTCCCATCAGTGTAATAGTCAAAGCTACCTGCAATCCACTGTTCCACGTAATCGGAAACAGATTATTGTTTTAGAATTCATTAACTGTTTGCTTAAATCACTGGTGTTATGCAAACTATAGAATTGAGTAATAATAATTAGAAATGGTCAAAAAACGTTTCCGATTCAACTTCCCTATTAACTTACTTTCCTTTGTTATCAATTAAGATCATGGCCATAGCTCTATCGCAATTGCCAGTCTGCTATTATTAGAAGTCAGTAGATTTAGGTAAATGTCCTTTCTGATTAGGCTACAGGTAACAAAACAAACACTTGCTGTAATTGACAAGCATATATTCAATTAATATCCATATTCAATTCAATATTTTAAATTACAACCCCATTCTCAGTAAGTTCCTCTAGCAAACCATTAGGCCACACAAAAAAAAACGCATTACCTCAATCTTTCCGCTACTCATGTTCAATAACTTAGCCTCTCAATTTGAACTAAGCAAGCTGCTAAATCGTTCAATTTACATCTTAAAAGAAACACTGGCTGCTATATCAATCTAAGCATCCCATGGCCATAATTGAATTATAGTCAGTAACACAGAACCTATACCTATTGAAATGACAAGTAAATCCCGCAAATATCCCAATTCCAATGGTTTGTAGTCTTAACATCTGGCACATAACACAATTACCAGAAAATAGCCTTAAAGGTTGTCCAAGTGTTTCTTTGCAAAGATCTCACATGCTCAAAGGGAATACATTAGCAGTCAACGAGTCAAATCTACTTTCATTGATTTGGAAACAGATCTTATGAGTTTAATCAAATGGATTGTTTTCCCTTGCGACATAATGAAATTCCTTTCTACATCACATTAGCTCTGCAATGATAGTCATATAATGCTTAACCTTATCACTATCAAATGATCTATGTATTGTTTCGCACCCCTCACGTACGTCTATGCTTGGGCGCACAAGTTAGTATATGAATATTATTCCAATTATTACTTTATGAAATCTCTAGTAATCGATTACACACACATAAAATTAATCATATTTTCATATTCATATCACATTAACACAATGCTATTCCCTCATTCATACTTAATCAAGATTTGTATAACCTGCAGGAATATTTTCTTCTATAAAAGGGCCCAAATTTGGAATGTCAACCCTATCACATTTATCATTTTAGTATAATCAATTTTACCATAATCCTAAATCACCTCTACATTTTCCAAATATAATGTCCGAAACACACTCTAAAAGATTGTCCGAAATACAATGTCTAAACGTCATACAACCACATCGGTACACGCGACCTGTTCCTCCAACAGGATTTATCATACCCCTCCTGGTAACCTGAATATTCCACACTCAGTTTGTCAATGAATATCCACATACCATTTATTCTTCTCTTTCCTAATGTGAGATTGGGCACGCCCTCTCCCCATCAGAGACAGAAGCTTCAAGTGACCTCAAATATAGCCCCTCTTCTGATTAACACAGGAAAGGCAGGATTTCTTGTTATTTTCTGATCACCCACATAGATGAGCAGCTGCCCGCGCCGAAATGAATCAGACAGAATGACCAGCAGGATGAACAAATGAATCAGACGAATTGAACAAATACACCAGATGACCAACAGAGTGACCCCGATGAATTGAATGCACAAATTGAGTCAGACCAGTTGACCGAGATGAAAGAGTTGCTTTCGCAAACTCAAGCAGGTCCAATAAAACCAGTCTTGTACAAAACGAGTCAGACAAAACAATCGAATCAAACAGATTGATCAAGCTGATCAAATGAGCAACCTGAATGAGACATCCAACTTAATCACAACTGAATGAATCACAGCCGCTCAAGCAAACCATTCACCCGCACCAGATGAGCAGACCTACTATCTAATGCTTTCTCTATATATTGCAGCCCTGGTAGCTATTTCACAACTGTTCACATACTCCAGATGACCAGCGCAACTTCCAATTATTATTACTTCTTTACCTAATGGCCCTTTCTAATTATTGCATCACCACCCCTTCTCTATATATTGCAGCCATCAACAATGAGTCACTCATAATCATATATAGGGGCGGCAGGTAGCTTAGTGGTTAAGAGCGTTGTGCCAGTGGTTCTAATCCCAGAGCCGACTAGGTGAAAAATCTGTCGATGTGCCCTTGAGCAAGGCACTTAACCCTAATTGCTCATGTAAGTCGCTCTGGATAAGAGCGTCTGCTAAATGACTAAAAAAAATTAAACTAAAAAAATTATATATATATATATATATATATATACAACAGACAATAGAACAAACATCTCGTTTACCGTCCTATCACTCCAGAGTGAACAGTTACCCTAACCATCGGCTTTATACTTTGAATTTGCCCTAAATCCTGTCACCAAATACATATTCACACCTCGGATTGCTAACTATCACCTAGGTGGTTGGCTTTATACTTGGAATTGCCCTTAATCCTATCACCAAGTCAACATATACATAGTCTCACCTCGGAATTGCTAACTATCACCTAGGTGGTTTGTGTCCGTTTCCAACAGGTTTATCTATTAAGAGTTTAGTAATAAATCAATATATTCCACAATGTAGGTTAAATGAACAGCATACTGTGAGTGAGGCGCCACTTACGTGTCAGAATCAACCACACAGTGCTTTGTTCAAATTACAGACTTTAGAAACAACAGGCGTCTGCTTACCTTTAGTAATTAGTTGCGCGGCACAGTGGGTCGACGCTCACTCCGACGGCGGGTGGTCACTTACTCCTGGCAAGCTCGCCAAAATGTAGAGGATTTTTTGCACAGTGCTGATATTCTCTTATTCTTTAACAAACCTTAAGCTTTAGAAAATGACACAGACCACGACTTCTGAGTATATATAAAAGATATTTAGCTATGCAATTGCAGGTAGAAGTTAATACAGAGTCACACAGGATTTGGATGGCTCCTCATAAGTTCTACAAAAATGTCTAAAACAATCTCTGCTTTTTATACAAGTACGCCCCCTCCCCTTGGCAGATCAGGAGCCATCTTGTTATCTTCCTGTGGCTATGTGTATCAAGTCATAGCGCACAAACAAGTGATAACGTTAGCTCTGTTACTGCCCATATCTCCACACAACTATGCCCTTGGAAGATAGTAAAAGACAGAATGTACTAAAAAACTGTGGTCAATGAGGCTCTGACCGGGTTACTCAGAAGCAACGAGAAATGGAATGGAAACAATACAGGTCTATCTGTTCCTCAGTTTCTCTATCCCATATCCTTGACTACATGCCCAGACCAGCTGCAGGGAGCTAGACGGGACCCTCCTTAAGAAAAGCACAGCATTGGTAGTTAAGAAATGTCTCTACTATTGTTAAGCATATTAATTGTTAACTATTAATATTAAACAAATCAGGCAAATACGTGTATTCCCCAACATGATGAATTCTGAAAATGAAAGATGTTCAATAACTTTTTTCTTGTTTCTCTTTCTTTGTGAATACTCACCATTATGGCTTTCTTTTCTATTGTATCATCTTAAATGTGAACTATTTTCGGAAAGAGTAATGTTTATTTGTGTAATGTTTATTGAAAAGTCCTTCAGTTGGCCTCAAAGACTTCCCTAGTAGGAGAAGCAGTGGAAGTTGAAAGAAGCGGGACTGACTTTTAATTTTGGTTTAACTCTATTCTCAAGTGAATGTAGAAAACTAACTGAATGGGTCGGCTGCAGTGAACATCATTAGGATGTGATATCAGGAGCAGGGTTGGGGTCAATTCTGTTTTAATACAATCAATTCAGGGAATAAATTCAAATTCAGTGATTTGCATTTGATTTTTCAATTATTTCTCAATACATAAGAGAAGGAGAAGCTCTTATTTAAATGTTCAGTTTTTATATTTTAATTAAAAATCACTTTATTTAAGTGTAATTGATCCCAATTCTCTTCAGGATATCTGCTTAATTATTTGGCTTGGGATCATCTCCAGGGCTCGTATTCATAAAGATTCAGAAGTGCTGATCTAGGGACAGTTTTGCTTTTTAGATCATAATTATTAAGAGTATATGGACAGGGGTGGACCTGATCCTGTATCAGCACAACTACTCTGAGATGCTTTTTGATTACGGGCGCAGTTCATTTTTGTTTTTAAACAGCCTCAACGGTAGAAATCCACTGTTTTGAGCTGAAAGACAATGAGCCTACCCATGATGTTGCACAACACATCATC
Source organism: Coregonus lavaretus (assembly GCF_964263955.1). Classification (NCBI taxonomy): domain Eukaryota; kingdom Metazoa; phylum Chordata; class Actinopteri; order Salmoniformes; family Salmonidae; genus Coregonus; species Coregonus lavaretus. The sequence goes on along the minus strand of NC_140015.1, from coordinate 3,954,476 downwards.
GTTTTAGTCAAAGCATGATACAGTGCATTTTTTTCCACATTTTTTTATGTTACAGCCTTATTCTAAAATGGAATAAATTAATATATTTTTTACTTATCAATCTACGCACATTAACCCATAATGACAAAGAAACAACAGGTTTTCAGAAATTTTAGCATAAAACAAATATACATTTACATAAGTATTCAGACCCTTTACTCAGTACTTTGTTGAAGCACCTTTGGCAGCAATTACGGCCTTGAGTCTTCTCGGGTAAGACGCTACAAGCTTTGCACACCTGTATTTGGGGATTTTCTCCCATTCTTCTCTGCAGATGCTCTCTAGCTCTGTCAGGTTGGATGGGGAGCGTCACTGCACAGCTATTTTCAGGTATCTCCAGAGATGTTCGATCGGGTTCAATTCTGGGCTCAGGCTGGGCCACTCAAGGACATTCAGAGACTTGTCCTGAAGCCACTCCTGCATTGTCTTGGCTGTGTGTTTAGGGTCGTTGTCCTGTTGGAAGGGGAACCTTCGCCCCAGTCTGAGGTCCTGAGCACTCTGGAGCAGCTTTTCATCAAGGATCTCTCTGTACTTTGCTCCGTTCATCTTTCCCTCGATCCTGACTAGTCTCCCAGTCCCTGCTGCTGAAATACATCCCCACAGCATGATGCTGCCAGCACCATGCTTCACCGTAAGGATGGTGCCAGGTTTCTTAAATACGTGATGCTTGGCATTCAGGCCAAAGAGTTCAATTTTGGTTTCATCAGGCCAAAGAATCTTGTTTCTCATAGTCTGAGAGTCTTTAGGTGCCTTTTGGCAAACTTCACGCGGGATGTCATGTGCCTTTTACTGAGGAGTGGCTTCCGTCTGGACACTGCCATAAAGGCCTGATTGTTGGAGTGCTGCAGAGATGGTTGTCCGTCTGGAAGGTTCTCCCATCACCACAGAGGAACTCTGCAAGTCTATCAGAGTGACCATCGGGTTCTTGGTCACCTAGAAGGCCCTTCTCCCCCGATTGCTAAGTTTGGCAGAGCGGCCAACTCTAGGAAAAGTCATGGTGGTTCCAAACTTCTTCCATTTAAGAGTGATGGAGGCCACTGTGTTCTTGGGGACTTTCAATGCTGCAGAATCTTTTTTGGAATCCTTCCCCAGATCTGTGCCTCGACACAATCCTGTCTTGGAGCTCTACGGACAATTCCTCCTACCTCATAGCTTGGTTCTTTCTCTGATATGCACTGTCAACTGTGGGAGCTTATATAGACTGGTGTGTGCCTTTCCAAATCATGTCCAATCAATTGAATTTACCACAGGTGGACTCCAATCAAGTTGTAGACACATCTCAAGGATGATCAATGGAAACAGGATGCACTTGACCTCAATTTCGAGTCTCATAGCAAAGGGTCTGAATACTTATGTAATTAAGGTATTTCAGTTGTTGTTTTTTTGTAAAGTTTTCACTTTGTCATTATGGGGTATTGTATGTAGATTGAGGAGGAAAATGTTTTATTTAATACATTTTAGAATAAGGCTGTAACGTAACAAAATGTGGAAAAAAGGAAGGAGTCTGAATACTTTCCGAATGCACTGTATATTTGGGCTTGAAGTGACAAATCTGAACTGCCCACTTCGTGCAAATCCAAATCCATTTTCAGCAGTTTCGTTTCAGGACTGTATTTTATTGGAATTGTTTATTAATCAGAAATGGCTGCAAAGTTATTCCTCTTTGCGATTGAGATGAGCCGAACAGACTTGTGTCCACTTGGCCAACTGAGTCATGAAGCAAATTAAAATGGGGGGTGCAGCTAAAGGCACCAGCGAAAGAAAATTCAAGGAACTTATAGTCACATGTAATTTGCAGCGTTCATGATCATGAGCGAAGTCATTGTGTCATTTCACTTTCTCTGTGAGAACCATGAGCATAGGCTGACTTGGCTTTGCTGTACCCCAGCCAAAACCTGCCAGCAATCTACCTACTGTACCAAAGGTTGCACTGTTTCCATTACAATGTCAAAAAATGCATATCAGCTATCAATAGTTATCCATATTACCGGAGCTTCATCTTATTCTTTCTAACTGTTTTTATGGCAGATTCGTGGCCGCAATTTGTGGAAGATGCCAAAACTTTGGAGATAAAGATAGGTGGCAATGTCAAAGATAGGCCAGTGGTTTCCTTCTGTGGCAAAGTTTTCCCTAAATCAATGCTTATGACAAATCCAGCTCCAGAACCAGCCATAGAGCTACAGTAGCTGGCTAATCTTTTGAATATGGTGGTAACAGATAACATTTAGCCAGCTAGATAAGGTTAGCAAGATAGCTAGCTAGCTAGATAATGCTAGCTTGCTAAACTGACAGCTGTCAGTGCCCTACTTGTTGATGATTACGTCGAAATAGTGGCAGCAACTCAATCACTTGATGATGAGTTGATTAGTTGAATCAAGTGTGTCAGTGCTAGGGCAAAGAAACTAAATGTGTCCCAATCCCCAGGACCAGGAATGGGAAAGACTGGTAGCCTATGTGATAATTAGAACCTAGGTGGATGGAACCTAATCCATGTTTACGTTTTTTGTTTGTTGTATGTATAGTAAGTAGGATGCTCATATGATTGTTGGTCATTTTGCATATTAAGAATTATTTAAATGTAAACGTGACTGTGAAAATGCCTTTAACCAATGGTAATAGTAGTATGAATTAAATACTTTTCATGGCCTAGTACGTACTGTTTGTGATTGACTACTACTAACAACTACACTGTAAAAAAAGATTTAGACTTTTAGTTCTTTCAACTTGTTTTTGTGAGTCAGGTCTACTAAAATGAGCAAAAAAATTCAGCTAACAAGAAATTTCACATTTTTCGTCCAGTCAACTTGTCATTAATTCCAAATTAGTGAAATCAACTAAATATGTTGAGTTGGCACAATAAATGACAGGTTCTGAAACATTTCCAAATGCGCAGTATACTACTCCCTGGAAAACTCCTCGGATCAACCCTGTAGCCCATGCATGGCACGTCTTCACAAGACCTCACTTTTTGTGTCAGTTGCAGAATATCTGTTAGTCTATTGTGTAAGGTGAGTAAATAATCATAACTTCAAGTACATCAATTTGTGTGCTAGTTCAAAACTGCTTGCGTTGTTGCTTTTTGGTAAAATAGTTTACTACATCTATTTTGGTTGTCGATCAATTTTTGTAGTCGATCTAGTTTGTTAGATAACGTAACAGGCTATTTAGCTAGCTAAAGAAACAATCACTAGCAAACTACTTTTTTTTTGCAGTCAGCCTGTTGGTTTGATCGTAAACACATTAGCTAGGTGGTTTATTTTCTGGGTTTACAGTAAAGGATATTGCTATTTTGTAATTTTTAGACCAAATAGATTATATTTAATATTTTTGATTAGCTGTTGGTTAGCTACAGTAGTTAGCTAGCAAAATATTTTAGTCTAGCTACTACTTCATATTCTGGCAGCTTCAACAACATTACTGAATGTTGTCTTTTTGTGTCTTATTATGTATTATATGTAGCAGCACTATGGCACGTAGCGAACGTTTCCTGCATGTAAAACAAAGCTAAGATACAGTGAGGGGAAAAAAGTATTTGATCCCCTGCTGATTTTTTTACGTTTGCCCACTGACAGTCTATAATTTTAATGGTAGGTTTATTTGAACGGTGAGAGACAGAATAACAACAAAAAAATCCAGAAAAACGCATGTCAAAAGTATTTGACCCCCTCTCAATCAGAAAGATTTCAGGCTCCCAGGTGTCTTTTATACAGGTAACGAGCTGAGATTAGGAGCACACTCTTAAAGGGAGTGCTCCTAATCTCAGCTTGTTACCTGTATAAAAGACACCTGTCCACAGAAGCAATCAATCAATCAGATTCCAAACTCTCCACCATGGCCAAGACCAAAGAGCTCTCCAAGGATGTCATGGACAAGATTGTAGACCTACACAAGGCTGAATTGGGCTACAAGACCATCGCCAAGCAGCTTGGTGAGAAGGTGACAACAGTTGGTGCGATTATTCGCAAATGGAAGAAACACAAAATAACTGTCAATCTCCCTTGGCCTGGGGCTCCATGCAAGATCTCACCTCGTGGAGTTGCAATGATCATGAGAACGGTGAGGAATCAGCCCAGAACTACACGGGAGGATCTTGTCAATGATCTCAAGGCAGCTGGGACCATAGTCACCAAGAAAACAATTGGTATCACACTACGCCGTGAAGGACTGAAATCCTGCAGCACCCGCAAGGTCCCCCTGCTCAAGAAAGCACGTATACATGCCCGACTGAAGTTTGCCAATGAACATCTGAATGATTCAGAGGAGAACTGGGTGACAGTGTCGTGGTCAGATGAGACCAAAATCAAGCTCTTTGGCATCAACTCAACTCGCCGTGTTTGGAGGAGAAGGAATGCTGCCTATGACCCCAAGAACACCATCCCCACCGTCAAACATGGAGGTGGAAACATTATGCTTTGGGTGTATTTTTCTGCTAAGGGGACAGGACAACTTCACCGCATCAAAGGGACGATGGACGGGCCATGTACCGTCAAATCTTGGGTGAGAACCTCCTTCCCTCAGCCAGGGCATTGAAAATGGGTCGTTGATGGGTATTCCAGCATGACAATGACCCAAAACACACGGCCAAGGCAACAAAGGAGTGGCTCAAGAAGAAGCACATTAAGGTCCTGGAGTAGCCAGTCTCCAGACCTTAATCCCATAGAAAATCTGTGGAGGGAGCTGAAGGTTTGAGTTGCCAAACGTCAGCCTCGAAACCTTAATGACTTGGAGAAGATCTGCAAAGAGGACTGGAACAAAATCCCTCCTGAGATGTGTGTAAACCTGGTAGCCAACTACATGAAACGTCTGACCTCTGTGATTTGCCAACAAGGGTTTTGCCACCAAGTATTAAGTCATGTTTTGCAGAGGGGTCAAATACTTATTTCCCTCATTAAAATACAAATCAATTTATAACATATCAAGCATTTTTCTAGATGGTTTTGTTGTTATTCTGTCTCTCACTGTTCAAATAAACCTACCATTAAAATTATAGACTGATCATGTCTTTGTCAGTGGGCAAACGTACAAAATCAGCAGGGGATCAAATACTTTTTTCTCTCACTGTAGTCAACTAGCTCATATTAGCCAGTGTGGTATCTAAACATATGATGCTAATTATGCTGTGAGAACAAGGAATCCGCTGACGCTGTACTTTGATTATAAAGGTTTATTATATCAAAAGATTTCAGCGTCAATTTACAGACTTCTGCAGGCATCTGGAGGACAACGCCCCAAATCTAATATGTTGTTCCTGTCCTCCTTTGTCCCAACCAAGGTATTTATAATCTGTGACATGATATGGGTGGTTTCCCCTACAGACCAATCCCAGGACGCCACCTAACAGACTTCCTCTGTTTTAGGGTGCCCCTATAGAAATGCTCTCCAGATGCTTCCCTAAGCTGAGTCAACATCCTCTAAAACCCCATCTGCAAACATTAGCAAAGTCATAAATTGCTTAGACACTACATATTTCCCCCCTTCGAGACTAACTAAGTCTCGAAAACAAAAAGAATAAGATTATGACAAATAACAATTTCTCTCTTATAGAGTAACTTTAACAATAAACCAAATTTTATGGAGAGTAAACACAATTTTCTATGGAGTGTAAATACATTTCTATGAAATATGAACAAATCTTTATGGAGTGTGAGAGCGAAAAACCTGTCTGGCAGCTTTCTATCCAAATATCCATCAATCAATCAAGACAGTAAAATTCTCTCACGGCCCCTCTGCCCCAGGCAACCACTTAAGTACTCCAGATCAATTCATAAATCTTTATCAATGCATTTTAAACTATGATGCAATTAAATAATAATAATAATATAGCATTTAGCATGAAAGCCTCAGCAAACAAAATACAATCAAAAATGTCCACATTCAGGCTGGTCGACCCATCGGACCCTCCTGTGGATTCTCTCTGTCCCTGCCTAGACCCAATATCCCTAAGCATCCACGAAATAAACAAAAACATCTGAGATCCCCACATGTACCCAACTACAGATAATATCATTCTTCAAAAATTTATACAGAAAGAATATGACACAAATTATGTATTACACATGCAAATATGTCTATATATCATTGCAGACACTGGAATGTAGTCCACTACACTTCATCTCCTCAGCAGTGTCGACTTCCAATGAAACGTCGATGATGGAATCTGAACATTTCCACACCTTCCTTGTTCCACTTCCTCCAGTCCATTCATATTGTCCATGTTTGAGTATTTGAATCCCCTCTACACATTCCCCCATATGCTTCTGGAAGAAAAAGAAAAGACCAAACAGTATCTTTTGCAAAACAACACATGCAAATTAACACATCAATAAAAATGATATATAAAATGAATCACATTCCATTTCCCCCCTTTGATTCATAACAAAATACTAAAATCACACTAATATTTAAAAACGTGAAAAATGATCGGATATTCAAAATGGATATCTATCCATCAATACTCCATCCAGTCCCACTTGTTCATCTTCATCTAGATCAGTAACAGTTAACAACGGCATCTGAGTGTTTTCTCCAGGCATCACAACTCCAACCCATCTCAATATCATAGCCTTCGCAAAAGTCAATAACAAAGTACAAAAGCAAAACATCACACACAGCGCTATCAGAGCTGCTACTAAAATCTGAACTATCACTGCTCCCACTGGGCCTAAATGATCTTGCAACCAAGCCTTCGCTGACCATCCAGCTCCTTCAGATCTACCAAACGCATCCCTTATATTCTTCAATGCATCTATAACACTAGTGATATTATCGGAACTATCTGAGATCAAAGTATAACAATCATCCCCCATCAAGTTCATAGCCAAACCTAATCCACTTTGTTTTGCTAAAATATAGTCGAGCCATGTCATGTTTCAACAGCGTCAGTCTGTGACTTCTTTGAGTATTTGACAGAAGGTTAAACCCTCTTATTGTTTCATTTGCAAAACCCTGCAAAGTATAGGTAATATTATCAATGTGATCTGCCAAAAATGTTACACCATACCATGGAAAAAGTCCAAGTCCCCACTTCTCTCCTAGACTTATCCTCCAATGGTAGGCTTCCAGACTATGAAATTTCACCATGTCCCTTTTCACCCTATTTCCAAACCTAGAATCAGTTTTATCTGTGTCCGGTGCTTCCCCTCTTTTAATGGTAAAAACCTCATATGGAAGCTTCAACGTCGACATGTAACAACATCCTGTCCATCCATAGGGTAAGAATATACAGTGGGGAAAAAAAGTATTTAGTCAGCCACCAATTGTGCAAGTTCTCCCACTTAAAAAGATGAGAGGCCTGTAATTTTCATCATATGTACACGTCAACTATGACAGACAAATTGAGATTTTTTTTCTCCAGAAAATCACATTGTAGGATTTTTAATTAATTTATTTGCAAATTATGGTGGAAAATAAGTATGTGGTCACCTACAAACAAGCAAGACTTCTGGCTCTCACAGACCTGTAACTTCTTCTTTAAGAGGCTCCTCTGTCCTCCACTCGTTACCTGTATTAATGGCACCTGTTTGAACTTATCAGTATAAAAGACACCTGTCCACAACCTCAAACAGTCACACTCCAAACGCCACTATGGCCAAGACCAAAGAGCTGTCAAAGGACACCAGAAACAAAATTGTAGACCTGCACCAGGCTGGGAAGACTGAATCTGCAATAGGTAAGCAGCTTGGTTTGAAGAAATCAACTGTGGGAGCAATTATTAGGAAATGGAAGACATACAAGACCACTGATAATCTTCCTCGATCTGGGGCTCCACGCAAGATCTCACCCCGTGGGGTCAAAATGATCACAAGAACGGTGAGCAAAAATCCCAGAACCACACGGGGGGACCTAGTGAATGACCTGCAGAGAGCTGGGACCAAAGTAACAAAGCCTACCATCAGTAACACACTACGCCGCCAGGGACTCAAATACTGCAGTGCCAGACGTGTCCCCCTGCTTAAGTCGGTACATGTCCAGGCCCGTCTGAAGTTTGCTAGAGTGCATTTGGATGATCCAGAAGAGGATTGGGAGAATGTCATATGGTCAGATGAAACCAAAATATAACTTTTTGGTAAAAACTCAACTCGTCGTGTTTGGAGGACAAAGAATGCTGAGTTGCATCCAAAGAACACCATACCTACTGTGAAGCATAGGGGTGGAAACATCATGCTTTGGGGCTGTTTTTCTGCAAAGGGACCAGGACGACTGATCCGTGTAAAGGAAAGAATGAATGGGGCCATATATCGTGAGGTTTTGAGTGAAAACCTCCTTCCATCAGCAAGGGCATTGAAGATGAAACGTGGATGGGTCTTTCAGCATGACAATGAACACAATGAACACAATGAACACACTGCCCGGGCAACAAAGGAGTGGCTTCGTAAGAAGCATTTCAAGGTCCTGGAGTGGCCTAGCCAGTCTCCAGATCTCCACCACATAGAAAATCTTTGGAGGGAGTTGAAAGTCTGTGTTGTCCAGCGACAGCCCCAAAACATCACTGCTCTAGAGGAGATCTGCATGGAGGAATGGGCCAAAATACCAGCAACAGTGTGTGAAAACCATGTGAAGACTTACAGAAAACATTTGACCTGTGTCATTGCCAACAAAGGGTATATAACAAAGTATTGAGAAACTTTTGTTATTGACCAAATACTTATTTTCCACCATAATTTGCAAATAAATTCATAAAAAATCCTACAATGTGATTTCCTGGAAAAAAAATTCTCATTTTGTCTGTCATAGTTGACGTGTACCTATGATGAAAATTACAGGCCTCTCTCATCTTTTTAAGTGGGAGAACTTGCACAATTGGTGGCTGACTAAATGCTTTTTTAACCCACTGTATATGCTTTATCACCACAAACCCACCAAATATCTCTAAAATTCCCAATAGTCACATTACCAGGCAAAAGCTGATCTTTCACCATCAAAGTCCTGCTCTTCTTACTAACTGGAACATAAAAAGTTACATTATATTTCTCATTACTAACCTTATGTTCATGCTTACCCAAAGTCATCATATAATCATCACATTCTGATATTCCCATAAACATCCCCTTTCCATCATATGTTTTATTTGAACAAAAACAGCTTTTAGCCCTCACGGGTTTCACCTCCAATGCTTCAGGAATCGCTGTTAACTGATTTTCCTTCCGATCTAACAAATTCACATAGGGTAATTAATTTAACCAAGAACACTTAAACCTAGGCCTAAACAAATGCTTCGACAACGACATTATTGTATCTGTTAATGATTGTTGCTGATAAAACAGCCATGATAAAGCATAAGATTGACACGTACTTGATAGAGGTTGAGCCACCGTCTCTAAGATTGAACCCCATGTGCCTGGTGCTGGAATTCTCAACAGACATGGACCCTCAAGATTCCTCACTGATCTTACAGAATTAGTTAACTGCTGGAACCAAAGATTCCTACCTGCCCATCCATCTTTAATTTGCAAAACAGAAGAATCAAATCCATATGCCTTCCATTTAGTTTCTCTCTTCCCTAACGAGCAGTATTGATCAGATATATATTCTTGTCTTCCATCAAAATCAAAGAACTCATCCTGTACCTCCATGATAGTATTCTCCCTGATCTTCCCCTCTAACATTACTCAAAATAAGTGAGCAATCACTCATAACCCTCTTCCACTTCATATTGTTGTACAAAATATACTTCCTTTGACTAGGTGAAACAGCTTCTACTTCTGGTCCTGATAACAACACTTCTTCTCCATAATTACAGTGGGGAGAACAAGTATTTGATACACTGCCAATTTTGCAGGTTTCCCTACTTACAAAGCATGTAGAGGTCTGTAATTTTTACCATAGGTACACTTCAACTGTGAGAGACGGAATCTAAAACAAAAATCCCGAAAATCACATTGTATGATTTTTAAGTAATTAATTTGCATTTTATTGCATGACATAAGTATTTGATACATCAGAAAAGCAGAACTTAATATTTGGTACAGAAACCTTTGTTTGCAATTACAGAGATCATACGTTTCCTGTAGGTCTTGACCAGGTTTGCACACACTGCAGCAGGGATTTTGGCCCACTCCTCCATTCAGACCTTCTCCAGATCCTTCAGGTTTCGGGGCTGTCGCTTGGCAATATGGACTTTCAGATCCCTCCAAAGATTTTCTATTGGGTTCAGGTCTGGAGACTGGCTAGGCCACTCCAGGACCTTGAGATGCTTCTTACGGAGCCACTCCTTAGTTGCCCTGGCTGTGTGTTTCGGGTCGTTGTCATGCTGGAAGACCCAGCCACGACCCATCTTCAATGCTCTTACTGAGGGAAGGAGGTTGTTGGCCAAGATCTCGCGATACATGGCCCCATCCATCCTCCCCTCAATACGGTGCAGTCGTCCTGTCCCCTTTGCAGAAAAGCATCCCCAAAGAATGATGTTTCCACCTCCATGCTTCACGGTTGGGATGGTGTTCTTGGGGTTGTACTCATCCTTCTTCTTCCTCCAAACACGGTGAGTGGAGTTTAGACCAAAAAGCTATATTTTTGTCTCATCAGATCACATGACCTTCTCCCATTCCTCCTCTGGATCATCCAGATGGTCATTGGCAAACTTCAGACGGGCCTGGACATGTGCTGGCTTGAGCAGGGGGACCTTGCGTGCGCTGCAGGATTTTAATCCATGAAGGTGTAATGTGTTACTAATGGTTTTCTTTGAGACTGTGGTCCCAGCTCTCTTCAGGTCATTGACCAGGTCCTGCCGTGTAGTTTTGGGCTGATCCCTCACCTTCCTCATGATCATTGATTCCCCACGAGGTGAGATCTTGCATGGAGCCCCAGACCGAAGGTGATTGACCGTCATCTTGAACTTCTTCCATTTTCTAATAATTGCACCAACAGTTGTTGCCTTTTCACCAAGCTGCTTGCCTATTGTCCTGTAGCCCATCCCAGCCTTGTGCAGGTCTACAATTTTATCCCTGATGTCCTTACACAGCTCTCTGGTCTTGGCCATTGTGAAGAGGTTGGAGTCTGTTTGATTGAGTGTGTGGACAGGTGTTTTTTATACAGGTAACGAGTTCAAACAGGTGCAGTTAATACAGGTAATGAGTGGAGAACAGGAGGGCTTCTTAAAGAAAAAACTAACAGGTCTGTGAGAGCCGGAATTCTTACTGGTTGGTAGGTGATCAAATACTTATGTCATGCAATAAAATGTAAATTCGTTACTTAAAAATCATACAATGTGTTTTTCTGAATTTTTGTTTTAGATTCCGTCTCTCACAGTTGAAGTGTACCTATGATAAAAATTACAGACCTCTACATGCTTTGTAAGTAGGAAAACCTGCAAAATCGGCATTATCAAATACTTGTTCTCCCCACTGTATCTCTCCACTGAACTCTAAATTTCCCTTCACCACTGTTCTCTCTCTCGTACTAACATTGAAGCTGAGCTGACTGTCCTAGAGTTCCTTCAACCCTAGTTTTCATAACGTTTTGGTCTGACTTTTCTCCTAACTGGTCTGGGCCTACTTTGTCTAACCAAATCACCAGCTTCTCCTGTAACAGAGTTGCCCTTGGTGATCTCCTCTGCTTCACATTCCACTGAAATATTCCCTGTTGTTTCTGGGACGTATTGAAAATCAATTTCCATCCATTGCAGAGTCATCTCTGGCATCATCAGAAGTGTAAACATTATCATCAACGTTATCCACAACATTGACAATCTCTCTTTCTGGGTTTTCACTCTGAATATTGTCATGCATCTCTCCTTCTTCCTGTTCTCTCCTATCTCCATCCTGCTCTCTTGAGCCTTCAACATCCTGTCTCTCTGCGCGTGGCACCTCTTCTCCAGGCGCTTTAACACAATGTGACAAATGATACCACGTTGGAGACCCTTTAACCTGGACAGCTGTTCCAGTACTACGAACAACTTCAAATGGTCCCTCACGACGTTCGTTATACCACTTCCTTCTAAATACCTTCACGAACACCTTGTCCCCAGGTTGCACTGTACTCATTTTTTGCTCATCAAGCTCCTCCTGCACCTCTTCTTTTCTTTGCCTGTCAGAAACATATGTGGACAACTTCTTATGAAAATTGGCCATATATGTAACGTACGCGCTCATTTCATCTTCCAAAAGAGCCAAGCTTGGACCCTTTCCGCTTGTTCGCAAACAAGGCGTAGGCATCCTTCTTCCTGTTACCAATTCATGGGGTGTCATACGTAGATCACGCAACTCACTTGAGGGACACACCATTAATGCTAAAGGAAGCGCCGCTATCCAGTTTAGACCCGTATGCTGACAAATTTTGACAATGCGATTTTTCAAGACACCGTTCATTTTTTCACAAATCCCTTGACTTTGTGGGTGATAAACTGTTCCAAGATGTTGCTTAATTCCCAATTTTTGCAACATCAATTTCACTGTTTTATCCACAAACTCCTTCCCATTATCTGAGGATATTCGATCGGGTAATCCCCACCTGCTTATGACTTCTTTACACAATAACTTGGCAACCGATTGAGCATCTTTTCGCTTGGTTGGCCATCGTGAAAATCTATCTACAACCACCAACATATATCTTTTCCCATCAACTGGTTTTATCATATCAACAAAGTCGATAACCAACTCACGCATAGGACCTCTCGGTGTAGGAATGTAACCAGGAAGAACAGTCACACCCCTGCGAACATTATTTTTCAGACAGATTGTGCACCTGCCTATGACATAGTCAACCTGTTCAAGCAAATATGGTGCCCAAAAACCATACTCCTTTGTGATCTTTCTCATAACCTCTCCCCTTGCAACATGAGCTAACCCATGTGCTTCCTGAATCATCAGACCTAATAGGTCTAGAGGCGCTACTATCAACCCCTCATGGTTTCTCCCAAGACAACAAACATTCTTACTCTGAGGATTTTTTCTATTGTCTTCAAAACACCTGCTTTTGAAAGTCCTTCAATTTCTGGTTCAATCCCTTGGATTGTTTAATCTTTCAATGGATACTGATTCTTCCAAGGAGGTCTGCCTCCTCGTCGAAGTTCAACTTTCACAGGTTGGGCTGATTTCACAAGTCCAATATCGGTACTACTTTGAAACCACAAACATTCTTAAACTTGTTGCAACATCTCCTTTTTCATAGGGTCTTAATCCATCTTCACACTGCAAATAGATTGATGTGTCATCCATACAGCTTGTGGCTCTCCTTGTCCTTGAGTCGAAATCATTATTTTGAGAATTCGCTGATCTTCACTCCTCCAAATCGCCAAATTCTCTTTCATCGGTACGAAAACAGCTTTCTCTGCTTCTGTCATCATTTCTCCTATTTGCTTCTGCTCATAGCCTTCAGAAACCAACAAGGTCACATGTGGCACACTCTTCTCAATTCTTTATCCAGATAATTGTCTGTGTTTATCTTCATAGCTGCTCCTTGTGGTCCTAAAATTATGCAACATAAACTGAGTTGAACTTTCTTTGGTTGATGATTCAACCATTCCCCTGAGTTTGATTGGGCAGCATGCTTGAAATACTTGAGCGTACAATGAAATGGATATTCCGGAAGCCTCGCATCTGGCATATTTTCCCCCCAATAAATTTCTCCCATATCTTAGCCTGCTTCAAAAAATCTTCACTGAGATTTCCAATCCAGAATACTGAAGACGAATCCATCTCTGTCATCATCAACAATTGGTAAACCTTTTCCTTTGGCACTTCTACCAGACAGCCGTCTGGTGTACATCTTATTGTACAGTTCAACTTACACAATGCATCTCTTCCCAACAATGCAATAGGTGTATGTTCTGATACCAGTATGGGTATTGTAATTTTCTGATTTTTATAGCAGAGCTCAATTGGTTCCGTAAGAGGAATCAGCTGTTTTACTCCCTCAAATCCGATTGTCCTAATTAGTTGATTGGACATAGGGAGATGTGTAGCATCTTCAGGCCGAACGCAGGTAAAAGCAGCTCCGCTATCCGCCATCACTTCCAATGGTCGGTTGTTTATTTTCACCTCAATTGTTGGATCTTTTTCCGGTCCTGATGCTACCAGCTGACACCCCCCTTTCGGATCTTCTGGGCACCCCTAGAATCCTTGCTCCGGGCCCCTATAGGGGTTCACCGGTCCTCCAGATGATCTTGACTGGCCCCTGTATCTTCCTCTGAAATTCCCTCTGATGTTTCCTCCTGGCCCATTGCACTCATGGGCAAAGTGACCAACCTGTCCACAATTATAACACACTTCTGAAGATTGTGGGAAGTATGGCTTAAATCTTCCTCCTCTTCCTCTTTCTAAGCCTTCTCGTCCTCTTCCTCTCCAATTCTGTGTCTGTCCAGAGACTGGCTGTGGATATGAAACAACTGGTACCGCTATTGGTGGCTGGTACAATTGCGGTTGGAACTGGTCCGGTTGAAGCTGTGGCAGTGATTGTTGATTTGGTGCACACTGATTCTGCATAACCAACGCTTGTTTCTTCTCCTTCTTATTCTCTGAGAGTTTCTTGGTCCTGTTCTTTCTAGTTGTGTTCCTTTTTCCTGTACAGATCCACTTGATGGGCTATATGATCTGTATTAGACGCCTTTTGTCATGCTTCCAAGTCCAACCACCTCTGCCAGTTTGCTCCTTACCGGTGAGGGCAGTCCCATCTGCAGTTTAGCTCTCAAAATTGACTGCTCAATTTGACTCACATCTGGATCATTTCCGGTAATATTTCTCCACACTTGATGAACTCTTGACACATAGGCTCTCGGATTTTCTTGTTGTCCTAGTGGGTCAATCAGGATGCACATTTGTTGGAAACGTATCTTTCAGTGCTCTCCACAGCTGATTTCTACTTGCGCCAACAATTCAGGGTCATTCACTGCAGTCCCCACATATATATTAAGTCCAGCTCTCTGAAAAATGTCTTCCATATCTGGAATCCCAAGGAGATTAGCCAAAAGTCTCTTAATGTCTCCTATGGCAGACTGTGTTCCCACCGTAATGTCTTCCAATTTTGAAATCCAAGGATATGCTCCATCTTGAAGAGTAGGCAGCTTCTCAAGTATATCTGACATATCGGTATTTTGCAACGGCTTATACTCTAGGTTCTGTCCTCGAATTATCACTGGCATCATCTTCTTACTTGTGCCCTCTTTCCTTGGCCTCAATGTATACTTCTTCTCCAATTCTTAGGATCCTTTTCTCAGCAGTTTTTTCTTCTGTATCTTCAGCTTCTTGAGTTGTTCTTCCAGTTCTCTTACTTCTTCTAAATTATTCGCCTTATCCAGGTATGATACGCATCGGTCTATATCTCTTTCTATTTCTTCTGTGCTAGTCATTGTAGGATAAAATCCTCTTGAATATGAAGCACCTTTAATCTCCAAATCTTTATCGCTGTCTTCATCTTCACTTTCATCAGAACTTGAATATCTTGTATTCTTCTTCTTCTTGTAACATTCATCACCCCTTCTTTCCGCTCTGGCCAACCTCCGTCTGATCACAGGGTCATATCCACCCATGATCTCTTCTGAATCACTCTGATCATCATCATCATCATCTTCAAGTTCCATCCTCCTGAACCTCACTCCATCCTTAGTTTCCAGACATCTCGTTTTCTTCTTACTTTTGGAGTTTGGATTCATCTTTATGGTCGTTTCTGCTTGTCCTCTCTCTATTATTCGTTCATCTTCATCTCTGATGCAATAATCACCCTCCTGAATGATCACTGGAAGCTGAGGATAGACGTCCTTAAACTCTACTTCTTTCTCATAAGGTAGGGGTCTTTTTGCTGAATCCGTATGTGAGAAAGGTGTATTGACTTCTGCCATTAGTTTTTCTGTCACCTTCACCTCTTTTACCATTTTCTCTATACCTCTGTTTCTTTTATCGTTGGTATCTTTCATCAGTTTTTGTCCTTCATTTTCAAACAGCTTAAGAACACCCTGCTCTCTTTGTCTCTTTTCTTTACGATGTTCCCTTTTTTTTCCTTCTTTTGATCTGCCTTATAAATTGACAGAAGCACTTTCATTATGTTGATGACGTCAGGGTTAAGAGTCCCTTCCACTGGCCATGGTTGTTCAATGTCAGGCCAATGTTTATGCCATTTTCCAGATAACCTTGCAATACCATTAACTAGAGGATTACTATTTTGTACTACATCAACAGGAGTAATTACTTTCATAATTTTGATGTCCTTTTTCCCCATTGTAACAACTCTTCAATATTCCTTTATTGTGAATTATTTTATTATTTTAGACTATGTAGCTTATGGTTCCCTCCCTTTTTTTAAAGTTCCCCCCCCCCCAAAAAAATTAATTAATTAATTAATCAATCAATAAATGTATTCATTTTTATTTTATTTTATTTTATTTTACCAAATTATTGATTAGTGGCAATCTTACCACATCCGATCAGGAAAAGTAAAGGAAAGTAGTCAACTTCAGAGCAATCCAAAAAAGAAAGACCTGTAATCCAGCAACACTACAGCACTCACAAACCAATTGCTTAATAAGCACCGAATGACCTTAATTTTACAGAACAATGTCAGTGCTCGATTTCCAACACAGCTCTAATCAAACCAACTCATGCACAAAAACTCCAATATGCAATTACATCAATTGATCAGTCTGTTGCCAAGTCCCTGTCAAATTGTCACAACATGAAATATGCTAGGCACCCAAAATATCCTCTATGGGAAGGTAAGTTTTGTAAACAGAACAGTACTGGCCTTAATTTGACTGGATCCGTTGCAGCACACCCTGTCGCTTGACGCACTCGTCAGCACCTCCTCTCTCTCTCTGTCTCCTCCTTATCGTCTCTCATATGACATTATGTTGTCATATGCTCTTCTGTTGCCATTGCTCTTCTGTCTCATATGACAGAAGAGCAAAGGAACAGACAAGAATTTAATATTTTATGCACTCACTGGGTTATTTCAACCATGCAATACTCCTCTGTTCACATTCGCGCTAAAAAATAAGCAAACAGCTTAATTTAGGAATAGTATAAATAGCTCAATAACATTTTATTTTATTTATTTTTAATCCGTCAACATATCTCTCATTTATCAATTCAATAGATCTCAATCAAATAGTTTCATCGTTAAGCAACAGCCGATTTAACAAACAGAATACTTTATTTAGTGTGTAAGTCTCCCCCTTCTCTGTCTGCTCTGAGTCTGCGTCTCCCAGCAGCTCAGTGCAGGCAGGGGAGTGGCATATTTGCTCTACGTAACTCTAAACTCATAAAATCCCACGCATGCGTAGTTCATTCACCAGTGCGGTTTCAGAGTGAGAAGAGCTCCCAAGCAGCTCTCTCCAAGCTAACCAACAGAAAGTAGACAGACCAGCTGTCCCTCCGTTATTTCCCCCAACAGACAAACAGTAACACTTAACAGAACTCACAAACCAACACAAAACATAGAACACAAATCCTACTTTGAAGTTTCTTAACTTCACTTATCCTAATCTGCAGATGTATTGTTATTTTCTTATCAATTACAAAACATCTCTATACACTCTTAAAAACTCCTCCCTGTAGGCTCATGATTTTCTAATAGTAAACGTGCTCTTTTTATAGAGACTCCTAAGATTTTTTACCTTAACGTCCTTCCAGGGGGCTCATATATAGTTAACAATTATTAACGTTCTCACAAATGGAGACTCATAAGATTTTAACCTTAACTTACATATTTCCTTACAAAAAACAAAAACCCCTGTTCTCAACCAAAACATATACAGTGGGGAGAACAAGTATTTGATACACTGCCGATTTTGCAGGTTTTCCTACTTACAAAGCATGTAGAGGTCTGTAATTTTTATCATAGGTACACTTAAACTGTGAGAGACGGAATCAAAAACAAAAATCCAGAAAATCACATTGTATGATTTTTAAGTAATTAATTTGCATTTTATTGCATGACATAAGTATTTGATACATCAGAAAAGCAGAACTTAATATTTGGTACAGAAACCTTTGTTTGCAATTACAGAGATCATACGTTTCCTGTAGGTCTTGACCAGGTTTGCACACACTGCAGCAGGGATTTTAGCCCACTCCTCCATACAGACCTTCTCCAGATCCTTCAGGTTTCGGGGCTGTCGCTGGGCAATACGGACTTTCAGCTCCCTCCAAAGATTTTCTATTGGGTTCAGGTCTGGAGACTGGCTAGGCCACTCCAGGACCTTGAGATGCTTCTTACTGAGCCACTCCTTAGTTGCCCTGGCTGTGTGTTTCGGGTCGTTGTCATGCTGGAAGACCCAGCCACGACCCATCTTCAATGCTCTTACTGAGGGAAGGAGGTTGTTGGCCAAGATCTCGCGATACATGGCCCCATCCATCCTCCCCTCAATACGGTGCAGTCGTCCTGTCCCCTTTGCAGAAAAGCATCCCCAAAGAATGATGTTTCCACCTCCATGCTTCACGGTTGGGATGGTGTTCTTGGGGTTGTACTCATCCTTCTTCTTCCTCCAAACACGGCGAGTGGAGTTTAGACCAAAAAGCTATATTTTTGTCTCATCAGATCACATGACCTTCTCCCATTCCTCCTCTGGATCATCCAGATGGTCATTGGCAAACTTCAGACGGGCCTGGACATGCGCTGGCTTGAGCAGGGGGACCTTGCGTGCACTGCAGGATTTTAATCCATAACGGCGTAGTGTGTTACTAATGGTTTTCTTTGAGACTGTGGTCCCAGCTCTCTTCAGGTCATTGACCAGGTCCTGCCATGTAGTTCTGGGCTGATCCCTCACGTTCCTCATGATCATTGCAACTCCACGAGGTGAGATCTTGCATGGAGCCCCAGACCGAGGGTGATTGACCGTCATCTTGAACTTGAATTTTCTAATAATTGCGCCAACAGTTGTTGCCTTTTTCACCAAGCTGCTTGCCTATTGTCCTGTAGCCCATCCCATCCTTGTGCAGGTCTACAATTTTATCCCTGATGTCCTTACACAGCTCTCTGGTCTTGGCCATTGTGGAGAGGTTGGAGTCTGTTTGATTGAGTGTGTGGACAGGTGTCTTTTATACAGGTAACGAGTTCAAACAGGTGCAGTTAATACAGGTAATGAGTGGAGAACAGGAGGGCTTCTTAAAGAAAAACTAACAGGTCTGTGAGAGCCGGAATTCTTACTGGTTGGTAGGTGATCAAATACTTATGTCGTGCAATAAAATGCAAATTCATTACTTAAAAATTATACAATGTGATTTTCTGGATTTTTGTTTTAGATTCCGTCTCTCACAGTTGAAGTGTCCCTATGATAAAAATTACAGACCTCTACATGCTTTGTAAGTAGGAAAACCTGCAAAATCGGCAGTGTATCAAATACTTGTTCTCCCCACTGTATATGTATATATCTCTAACATAAATCTTATCCTAACATGAGTCGACACACAGTTTAAACACAACAGAGACGTCTTTATTTTATTATTTTTTCTCTCCCACACACACACACACACACATACACAGTTTAAGAGGCTTTTCCCGTTCCTACGGACCTCTAAGGCAGCATTCTACCTCCATCGCGCCGTTTTTTCATTGTTCCTAAATTTATGCTACCACGAGTTTGCAGATATCCAATGAGCGGTTACATCAAACGTATACCTCGTCAACTATAAGTCGAGCGGTAACTTGCAACCGAATGTATCTACCACAAACTCCAGTCCCGGGGACTGACCTAAAACCAACCTAATGAGCTTTCAGGATTTTCGGCCCATCCTAATGATCGCCTCGTTTGAGGGCTTGCCATAGATTCGCGATGTCCTAATTTGTATACATTTTCCTTGGCCTTATTCCTTCATTCTATTCTTTTTAAATTTTCCTCAAGCAAAATATCCCTGTGTCCAGTATTATCAATACTTATAGACACTCCCCCCTGTTTGCGTTGCTTCCAACGCAAACAAATTTAGAAATTTTTAACAGACTGTTATCCCACAGCAAATAACAGCAAAATGCACACAAGTCTTTCAAGCGGTACATCTCCCCAGCGCACACACCCACATAAGCAAACGAACCGACCAGCGCACGAAATTGTGAGAAATCTCACCTTATGTGCCGGTGTCTTGAGCGGGAGTCACTTCGTAGCTCATGAATGGAAAGCTGGAGAGACGCAACACGCCCCAAAGGTCCTCGTCGCCTTTCTGTGGTATCTAAACATATGATGCTAATTATGCTGTGAGAACAGGGAATCCGCTGACGCTGTACTTTGATTATAAAGATTTATTATATCAAAAGATTTCAGCGTCAATTTACAGACTTCTGCAGGCATCTGGAGGACAACGCCCCAAATCTAATATGTTGTTCCTGTCCTCCTTTGTCCCAACCAAGGTATTTATAATCTGTGACATGATATGGGTGGTTTCCCCTACAGACCAATCCCAGGACGCCACCTAACAGACTTCCTCTGTTTTAGGGTGCCCCTATAGAAATGCTCTCCAGATGCTTCCCTAAGCTGAGTCAACATCCTCTAAAACACCATCTGCAAACATTAGCAAAGTCATAAATTGCTTAGACACTACACCAGCTAACTTTGAGGTAAAAGGTTTAGCTATGTGGCATAGCATAATTGACTGAAAGTGTAATATTAATGCTGCATTAGCTAGTTAGTTAAATTTACTAATTTATAGGGTGACCAGATTTTCAAACTCCCAAACCCGGACACTTAAGTGTACGGCACCTAAATGCACGCGCACATGTATGCGCTTCAGGGACTTGCGTTAATGCACGTGCACATTTATGCGCTTCAGGGACATGCGCGGGTTTCAGATCAGTGTCTCCTGCATTAGCCCTGCAGAAGTAGCTAGCTGACAACGGCACTACTTCCCGCCTGTAGCCACCGCTTATGTTTGGCATACTTAATGTGATCTTTTATATCACTATTGCCAACGTGCACGAACGAATACAGTGAGGGAAAAAAGTATTTGATCCCCTGCTGATTTTGTGCGTTTGTAACAGTAATGACGTAAAAACATTTGGTTATGATAACATTTTAGACCCACTTTTGAAAGACATAGAGCTACTTGAAAATCACAGAATGTTTATCCAGCGTTTGGGGGCAAATATTAGGGGTACCGTACTCTTTGTCTCTGCTGATAACTTGGGGGCCCATTCACTTGCTGGTTTTCAGGAATCCTTTAAAATGTCGACTAATGTAGATTTTGTTTGGTCAGCCGTAAGGATATTCAGACAACTGAATTAAGAAGTGGGTCAGTCCCGCTTAGGACAAAATTGTCCCACGAAGCCAATGTTTTGGAGCTTAAAGAAAATAAAACTATACAGCGTGTAGATGGTGTAAAAAGGGACTGTGTTTTAAACAGGTTGAGCTACTTTCACTCAACTACAGGGTTCCCACCTGACTTTCTTCACAACCTTTTAGAGGGAATTGTGCCTGTCCAACTTAGTTTGTGTCTGGGCAAGTTGATTTCTAATAAATACTTCACATTAGACAAGTTAAATAGTACAATTCAACACTTCCCATACTCATTCTCAGATAAGACTAACCGACCCCAAAGAGTAACTCAGACTTTTCAAGTTAACGGAACAATTGGTGGAAACGGACATGAGAATTGGACTCTTTTAAGGCTGTTGCCCTTGATTGGTGAACTAGTCCCAGATAATGACAACACGTGGAGAGTACTTCTTGAATTGAAAGATATTGTAGAACTTTTGTCCTCGTCTGTGTACATAACTGAGTCGCTGTGCTATTTGGAATATAACATCTCAGTCCATAGGCAGTTGCTGCAGGAGGTGTTTCCTGATTTTCGTTTAAGACCAAAACATCATTTTTTGGAACATTATCCCTACCTCATCCGTTGCTTTGGACCTTTGGTTGACTGTTGGACTATCTGTTTTGAAGCTAAGCATAGTTTTTTCAAAAAGGTTGTCCGTGATGCGAACAATTTTAAAAACATTTTGCTCACATTAGCCACAAGACACCAACTCATGCTGGCTTACCTCTTGGACATGCCCAGCCTTTTTAAGCCCCCTTTGGAAGTTGTGAATGTGTCTCTCGTTTCTCCAGACATTTTGGATAAGACAATTAAACAAGCTATTAAGTTAAAATATAAAGATGTGGAATCTGTATCTCTTGCTTCCAGTGTTTCTATACATGGCACAAAGTACACTGAGGGCATGTTTGTGTCTATTGGTAAGACAAGTGGACTCCCTGACTTTGGCAAAATTGTGAAAGTTCTAATTGTAGCAGAAACGGCATCCTTCATTGTTGAACCGTATTTCACCTGGTACCTGGAACACCTCAGGTGCTATGAACTCACCAAGAAGCCTTCCAAATAACTCTTTGTAGCAGAACTAGAACAACTAAACTGCTACTCCCCGCTCTCATCCTACCTTTTACAAAGAAGACTTCTGGTTTCACCCAAGAGCTTTCTACTCCACTGAGGGTTTTGTTAAGAAAATGTATTTTATGTTTGCCTTGTTAGTAATTGTTTAAAACTGTTTCTCACTTTTTTGTCTGTACAACAGCCAGCATGTTGCTTCATGTATTCCTTGCGGATGATGACATCCAGAGAGTTCAAATTGAAACACTTCCAGAGACGGTTGATGAACTAAAGACTGTGCTTAAGAGCAAACTCATCCTGGAGGGTGAGATGATCATCCAATTTCAGGATCCAGAATTCAACAATTAGTTCTGCAACGTGACTGACATATCCGAGCTACCTACAGAAAGGGTGAAATTGAAGATTATAATGAAGGCCTCACCCAGCTCACCCCGATCAGACTACACTTTGGACACAGGTAGTGTGGACACTTGCAGCTGCTCATCAGGACAGACTTCATCACCCAGCGGTCGTTCAAAGCACTGGCCTGAATCATTTGTCATACCAAGCTTTTCTTATGACATGGAGTTGAAGCTCAGAAAAGGAAATGATGCCTTTGAAAACAATGGTTCACTGTTGACCATTACCAATGATGTCAAGACTGACATTCTGGACAAGTTGGACGTGCAATGTATGACTTTAATGCATATCCAACCCAGAAACAAGTTGAAGAAGTTGCAAAAGCCCTTATAAAAAAAAACATCCTTGCTTAAGAGAGCCAGGGTCCACAGAGGGATGGTACTGTTGGAAGTTTAGCCTCGGTTTTAAGATGGGAAATCTTCGTCAAAAGTATTGCCTGGCTGGAAGTCCTGAGCTAAGAATCAACAGCAAAAGGTGCAGGGAGTGGAGCCAAGAAACTGAAAAAAAATCAATTTCCTTCCAGATATTCCTCCACTCTCGACAGCCTGGAAGAGGAGAGAAAAACTTTGGAAGATGAGATAAAGAAGAAGAAGCCGGACCTGAAAAGGATTGATTCACTGATGAGAAGCAAATTTGCGCTGCGGAGACAGGAAATAGTTGAAAACGAGCCACTGGTGTCTGACGTTAAAAGCAAATGGCCAGCATTGTTTTCACAAAGACAGGTGAGTCCTTGAAAAGTTTGCCAGATACAATTTGGGAAACTATCACATGTAACACCGTCATTATTTCTGTTTTCTGTTGTGATAAATGTTGATTTTATGGCGTTTGTCTTCAGATTGCAGCAGAATGTATGTGCCTTGTATCAGCTGACCTCCACAAATCCTTGCTGGATGGGCTCGAACAGTATGTGCCAAGACTCCTTGAGTTGTACATGGAGGTCGCGTCACACAACTTGAGTCTTTGGGTGTTCAAGTAAGTGAAAAAGTCACACCTATTTAAAATGACACAATAATTTTATTCTGATAGTATGTTTTTTTTTTTTTTTACCAAGCATTATTTCTTAAGGTCTCATTCGGACAGCAAACTTGCATTATATCAGAAACTGTAAGGCAAGGTTCATCTACTCCGGTCCCAAAACACTTCAGATTTCTTATTTTACCTAGTAGATAATTGCAATCACCTGCTTTCCCAGGTCTAAACCAGTCCCTTATTAGAAAGGGAGAACAAAAATCAGAAGTGTTTCGGCCCTTCAGGACCAGAGTTGATGAATCCTGCTGTAAGGGAACAAATAGTTGATAGTATTGCGTGTGCAAGGAGTCTGCAAAGAAAGTAGAAGTTGGTCCTGCTTTTGTTAATTTGTGGTTTCATGTTGTCTCAGAACTCCAACCAGAACGAAAGAGCTGCAGCGCTGCTTGGGCTGCCACACTTCATGAAAGAAAACCCCTCCAACTTCATCAAGTTCTGCCAGGTGTGTTGGACAGTTGATAGAAACATGTCATTGTGTGTTAACCCTTGGGAGACTATATATTTAATTTTTCATAAAATCTGCCTAGATCTTCACTTTATGGCCTCCAAAATGGTCCCCCTTTGTTATAATGAGTATACTACTGAATTCAGCTGAATCTCAACTGCACAGAACAGAGTTGAAAACACAATTGAGACAGTTGACATTCTTTTTGAGAACGTTAAATATCTTATTCTTGACTTAGAAGTTGACATTTTAGAGAGAAATCCAAAAAACGTATGTTCATTCCTTCAGCTGGATATACTGGTCCACTTTGCGCTCACGTTACTCAGCCTGTGTAACTTTAGCAGAATGGCTAGAGTATCAGGAAAAAAATGATACATTTCTATAGATATATCTATTACGTTTTTTTATTCGACGACATGTAAACTATGCAAACTGTCCACGCCGGTGCGGATTTCAACTCCCAAGGGTTAATGTGATGTTGTTCTGATATCACCCACCTTTTTGTGGAAGCTTTAAAGTGGTTTTGAGACCTAGATATTACAACTATTACAATATTACCTATAAATAAAATGGTAAATGTGCTGCATTTATATAGCGCTTTTCTAAACAATGGCCACTCAAAGCACTTTACAGTGCCTCACGTTCACTCATTCATACACCGTCGGCGGTGTCAGCCATGCAAGGCGCCAGCCAGCTCGTCGGGAGCAGCTGGTGTTAGGTGTCTTGCTCATGGATACCTCCACACTTGGCCAGTGGGAACCGGGGATCGAACCACCAACCTCCCGGTTGCTAGACAACCTTATTCAACCCACTGAGCCACAGTCGCTCCAAGTATTGTGTTTCCGGATGTAGGGCAAGTTTTGAATACTGATGTTAGACAGATTAGTAATTCAGTGTTGTATGATAACTTTCAGGCTTCTGATTCCAAGGAGGGAGTTGTGACAGGAGTGGATGTTGGAGTTCTGATTGTCAGAGAAGACGGAGAAGAGGCTGTGTTACCAAATAATGTTCTGGATGTTTCTGTTATACTGGAGGGGCACATTGTTTTGAATGAACTAAGTGATTTACCTACTGCTTTCAGTGTTTTGGTGGGTCTACTTTCCAGCCTAAATATTGATTATCCAAAGGGATTGAAATATACCTTTTGAGGTCCTCCAGAAGGTTCTGATGGACGTTGGTGGGGGGACCTGCTCTGCACGTGCTCTTGGACTACGAAACAAATTACTTCAGGGCACATTATAGAGGCATGTTGCGAAATACAACAAGGCAGCCAGCCTACTGTTATAGTTTAAACCAATGAGCCATCTACACAGAAACACTGTGTCACAGGGACATAGTTACGTTGTTGTTCAGATATTGCCCACCTTTTTGTGGTTTAAAGACCATAGGCATTAGTAATTAAGTTGTATGATATCTTTCAGGCCTATGATTCCAAGGTGGTAGTAGTGACACTGTTATAGTGTCACAACTCTGTTATAGTTGAAACCAAATCTACACTCAGAAACATTGTCCTAAGGAAATGTTTTGTTTATTAATGGGCTTGATCGTTTTGGTAAATTGTTGATTTTATATATATTTTTCATTTTTAGAACAATGGTAAATTCCATGCATACAGTTTATGTACAGCACTTTGTTGTTTTGCATATTTGGAAATGTATATGGTTCAAAATAATGTTACTATTTTATTATTGTCTGTAGGACAATTGTTAAAATAAATTTGCACTTTTAATAGTGAAATCTTGTTTCAGAGTTTTCAGTTGATCCTGTTGGAACACTTTTGTTGTCATTGCACATGTTAACGGTCAAGGAAGTTGACTAAATTTAAGATTGCTAGTAGGGCCAACTTTCTGTAAAATTTACCTGCATGCCTTAGGATTTTAAGTTCACTCAACCAGATGTTAAGTTGAAATGCATTGAATAACTTTGTTGGAACTACTAAAATAGATAGTTGATAAGACCACAAATATTTAGTTTGCAGAACTAATTGTTTTAAGTTTGACAAACTTTAATTTGAGCTGAGGGAACTGAAACTACTTTGTTGGTTCAACATAAACATCACTTCATTAGACTAAATATTCTATGTTGATTCAATGGTTTATCATCAGTCAGGGAAGTCATCTGAACTTCTTATTTTAATTTGGACAAACTGAAGTGTGTGTTGAAATAACTTGAGATCCTTTGCTTAGATTTTAAGGCAACCAGGTAACTTATTTTTTTTTGTTCAGTCAACTTGTAATTTTTTACAGTGTACTGTAGAAACATGACAAAGTTGGATGCTGTCTTGGCTGCTGATAAAGAAAATCCAGAAATTATAGGTTGGGAGGCCATTTCAGCTCAGTCAACTCTGGAGAAGGGCTGAGTTTCAAGTCTTGGATTGGAGAAATGCCCTATCAGGGCTATTCAATGTTGGTCCTGGAGTGCTAAATCACTTCTGGTTTTCATCTTCTCCTTCTAATCAGGGACTGATTCAGACCTGGGACACCAGGTGAGTGCAATTAAAAACCAGAAGTGTTTTGGCCCTCTAGGACCGTAATTGAACAGCCCTGCGCCCTAGTTGAATGAGAATATGGTATACATTTACCAACCAGATATAGGCCTGAATCAATTCCCTTGAATTGACAGCAGTCACTGGTGGTGGTAGTGTTAAGGAGGACTCTAAGCTTTGCAGGTAAAAAAGAAAGAAAACCCTGTGCACACTATTGCGTCTACAGCCAGATGCTGGTTTTGGCAGTAGCAATGGTGTATCCAAAAACGCACTGCAGGCACATTTTGTTAATGAAATATATGGATCAACATGTTGCCATCAGCCTATAAACAACAATGCAACAAATGAATTGGTTCTGTGTTGTGATTTTCCCATGAGTATGACCCTGTGATTCCTTGATCATGCATGAGCTGCCATGGACACACAGCTGCTCCAACCTAATATGATTTCGAAGTGATTTGGGTAGATACTGTGATATCAAAAAGCACCCATGGAGCTCCACTCCATGTCTTCCTCTACTATCGTAAGATATTTGTTAACAATTGTCACCAGAGAAATTGCTCCCCAGACAGATGACATAGTCAATAGTGTTTACAATAATAATAATTAGGTTATAACAATGGGATACAAGATACATGATCATATTTTTTATTGCAAATTCATCATTTCCATTCAAAGACATTAATATTTCATCATAATTCCGTGTGGCTTTCATGCATTATTCACCCCTGCGGAAACGGATAATAACGCTATCGAGGCCACCACATGTAGGCTTTAGGTGTCCACAGTGTAAAGGGGATTTTTGTTATTTTTCAGCTCTGAATTTGCAGCCCCCTGCACTGACCGCAAAAGACCTGAACTGCAGTTCTGCGGATGGCATTTAAGCAGGCGTCTTTTGCCTATTTTTTTCACTAGTTGATTTATTTGCGGGAAAGTTAGAAATGTCTACGTCGGTTTATAACAATGGATTAGAACGCCAATAGCATAATATTCCGTCCGCGATATGTGAATGTAGCCTAGTGGAGCTATAATGGGTCGGTGAGGTTTCAGTGCAGACCGTCTGGGGGACATAAGTCCCTAGAATGTCCAAGTGGGACAGGGACCTTTTAATTGATATTTAGGGGGAAGAGTAGGAGGACCGTGGGCGGCCGCTTAGGCTACAAGACCGCTGTAGTCCTACAAAAGTGAAAGTAATGTCAAAATGCGCACTTGTACGACGTCCAGAGCAGACACAAAAAGGTAAGGTGTTGCTGATTTTCGATCTAATTCTGTTTTGCCATGACAATATCTTTGTAATTCAATTGGTTATAGTCTAGGTAATAATAACATTTTACACATAGCCTAAATGTAATAGCCTATTATACCAGGGGTAGGCATTTAGGCAACTAGATTCAGACGCAGGCCGATTTTTGTTGGAGCAGATGATCGGAGCTGGAACATAATTATAATAATTTGTAGGTAGGCCTACACTGCAAATTGACCACAACTAAGCCCAAAAAGAGAACAATAATGTCATACCTTTATTACATTGAGACACCTTCACGTCTATTTTTATTCGTGCGAATACTTGGGAACAGATGTCCAAAATAAACTCATTTTAGCTGAAATCCTGGTGATTGTCTTTTTGGGGTAAAAAAAAAAAAAAAAAAAAAAAAATTCACTGTTTTAGCCTGCGGGTCGCCTGTTTTTTTTGGTGTGAAAATGTTGCTTTATATAGCGAATGTGCCCACTCTGGGATAGGCACATGCACTCTAGCCAACAGCTATCAGATACAGTGCCGGTACATCAGGGATGGGCAATTGGCCGCATGCCCCTCCCTTTCGTAGGCCCGCAGACCAATGTCACAATAAAATAAATAAAAATGTAACTCAATTTACATTTAGAATAATAGAATACACAAGGTGCAATTTCGAAATTTGGTTGTGAATCAGCAGTCACTCAATTAACATATCGAAGTAAACTTGGAGTCACGCGATGATATGGATTGTGTTACCCCACTAAGACTGGGAAACCATACCGTTTTATTTGGCACAGATTCAATAAATTATGAACTTCACAGGGTGGTGAAAGTGTATGGTGATGAGTTTGATGCTCCTTTCCAATATCTATTACTTATTCTGGTGACATGATGATCGACGCTTGACTGCTGTTAGACGAATACAAATATTCTCTATCTTAACCATAATACATTCATAATGTGGACCAGCCTATCCAGCCACTGGCACACCACGTGCTTTCAACATGGAAATGTGGATTTCAACATTTATTCACCTACTCAAAACGAAAGCCAACAGTTATTTTGTAATTTCGGTAGTATCAAATATGAAAACTATACTCTATTAATCAACTACATTTTGAGAACAAATAGGCTGTGTTCGATAGGATCAATACCGTAATGTAGTCTATCATGGGTAAATTGTGACTGACTGACTGATCTACAAATAATAATGAGTGGTTATTTATGATGCAAGGTTAATTGTAGATCAGTCAGTCGGCAGTCGCCTGCACTCTAGGCTGCAATGTCAAACAAGCCCATGGTGGCGTTGAGGAGGAGAAGTCTACTGTGTCCAGAAGCGAATTCACCATTCATTTTCTATATTCAGGCTTCACTCAAACATCGTTTTAAGCTTTGTTTTACTATTGACAGTTAAAGCTGATATCGGGATTGTATATTGATTTGTTCTCAAATATATGTCATTTGATTTATTCGTTTCAGTCTCTGAATTGTTTAATCAAACTTTTGCCACCAGCTCCTGATATCGGGCATAAAAATTAGCCCAGTGCGCATGTGCGCCCTCCTGGCACGGGCGCACATGCGCACTAGGCCTGAGCTAGTTTTCGAGAGAAAATAGCAACGAAGGTTACATATGTAACCACGGTTATGTGAGCTATTGGATCACTCCAATATGGTATCCTTCCGCGCGGCAGGATACATTCCGAGTAAGAATTTCAGATTAGTCCGGGTAGTGCTGCGGCTGACACCCTTAAATAGCTGCCGCCGCACTACTTCCACCTCGTGTCCTTTACGAGGTGCCGTAGATCACCGACAAAGAGGATTGGAGTAATCCAATAGCTCACATAACTGTGGTTACATACGTAACCTTCGTTATGTAGCACTATATTGGATCACTCCAATATGGTATCACAATACCAGATTAATTGGTGAACTAGGTAAGGGCCAGACGGAGAGCAAAGTCCCGTAGGACTGAGCTCAGGGCAGTCATAGTTGTTATGTCCCTCTGTCCCCACTCAGGGAAGCGGAGGCAACACCCAGCACAGCCGTTCCGACCTCATTGGCGGGGGCAACAATGACTCTATAGTACCTACGATGTAGCTACTCCTCTAGTAGAATGCGCCACTACAACAGACGGCAGAGGCCGGCTGGCCAGCCGATATGCTGTAGTAATAGTGTCCACAATCCAATGTGAGAGCATTTGTATTGATAGACTCTGGCCCAGAACTCTCTCACCATAGCAAACAAATAGCCAATCAGACTGTCGTATTGCCTGTGTCTTTGTAATGTAAGTGTCCAAGGCCCTGACCCAGACAGAGCACACTTGGGGAAACAACACCCAGATCACCCGCAGCCGTGGGAGGAGCATATGGGGACAAATGTAAGGTCCGGTTCACATGTCTGTCAAACAGGGCATTCGGCAAGAATGAAGGGTTAAGACGGAGGGTGACACTCCTCTTGACTGCACCATTCTGAAAAAAAAACATTCAGTGCTCACTGAAAAGTCATGAAGTTCATACCCTCTTAGTGGAGGTAATAGCCAACAGGAATGCCACCTTCATGGATAGGTGCTTCAAAGTCATCGACTCTAGGGGCTCGAGGGCGGCTTAGCAAACGCTGACAGCACCACGTCAACGTTCCAGTTTTGGGCCATTGCTGGACACAGATGTCGAACTCCCTTCATAAACTTGGAGAGCAATGGATAGCCAGCCATGGGTCTCTCTTGGCTTTCGTTATGGCATGTCGAGATAGCGGCTAAATGCACTCTCAATGTGAATGCCGCTCGGCCCGCATCGAGCAGTGACTGTGAAAACCGTTAAACTGTTTGCACATATGGCTCTCAAACCAGGTACAGAATATGCTCCACCACATTTGATATGATGCATTGGTGGAAGAAACCATGGCGCTCCGCAACATGTTCACCACATTGTCCTGCAGGCCTAGACTGGTCCACTAACGCCTTTCAGAGGCCAAGCCAGAAGCTGGAGGCACTCTAACACCGACATGGCTCGTCCGAGCCAGAAACAGTTGAGGATTTTGTTACTCTCACCTGAGGTAGAAGTGCCCTCATGAGAGTCGAGTCTATGTACATCCCGAGGTAGATCACCTTCGGTGAGGGGGTCAGGTGACTCTTCTCCTCGTTTAGGGTGAGGCCCAGAACTCAAATGTGGTTCAAGAGGGTCCTCATGTCCGTTGTGGCCTGTTCTCTAGATGGGGCAGACTATCCAATTGTCCAGTTAAGGCAGTTACTCCTCCAGTAGAATGTGCCACCACAGCAAAAGGCAAAGGCCAGCGGCCCAGCCGAAATGCTGCAGTAACAGTGTCCACCATGCAATGTGAGAGTCTGGTCGGATAGACCCTGGCCCAAAACTCTCTCACCATAGTTAACGAAAATTGATAAAGCTTTCGTATTGCCTGTGTCTGTGAAAAGCCCCTATTTCACCCACAACAGTGAGAGGGGCGTGTATGGATAACTGTAATGGCCGGTTAACGTGACTGTCAGACAGAACCCTTGGCCAGAATGAGGGGTTTGGATGTACAGTACCAGTCAAAAGTTTGGACACACCTACTCATTCAAGGGTTTTTCTTTATTTTTACTATTTTGTACATTGTAGAATAATAGTGAAAACATCAAAACTATGAAATAACACATATGTCTTGTGAGTGATTGTTTCATTGTGAGAGCGAGTAGCTCGGTTGAGCTTCTCTTCCATTTGTTATTTCCAAGGTGGAATAATTCCCTTGTGATAGTTTCGTTTTGACGCTGGGTGCGTTTGATATATGTAAACGGAATAAACTCTGGACTTCTGTGTTTTACCTCCTGTGTCTGACTCCTTCATTCACACCTCGTCACAGAATCACTCACCTGCTGAATGGAGTCAGCAGGAGAAGACCGCATGCCTGGAGTTGTGGCAAGGGCCCAGGAGCATTCCTCGATGTTGGCCAGCTTGGGGGAAGCGATGGATCGGGTTCTTCAGGTAGTAGAACGCCTGGAGAGGAGAGGATCCGATCTATCGAGACCAGCTGGTCAACCGGATCCAGCCACCTACACCCCAGCCCCTGGAGGGATCCAGATATCCCGGCCACCGGCGTTTGATGGAACGGCAGCGCGATGTAAGGGATTTCTGCTCCAACTAGAGTTGTATTTCTCCAGCATCAGGCCGGCGCCACTGGACCGGGAGAAGGTATCCGTCCTCATTTCCTGCCTTTGTGGGAGAGCCCTGGAGTGGGCCAACGCGGTGTGGAACGAGGGAGGTGCCGCGTTGGAGGACTACGGGGAGTTTGCTCGCCTCTTTCGGGCCGTTTTCGATCACCCGCCTGAGGGTCGAGAGGTGGGCGAACGACTGGTCCATCTGAGGCAGGGGACGAGGACCGCACAGGACTACGCGCTGGAGTTCCGGACGCTGGCAGCGGGGTCCGGGTGGAACGAGCGGGCCCTGATCGACCATTTCCAGTGCCGCCTAAGGGAGTCTCCTGCTTACCCTGTAGTCTTAGGTATTCCGTGGTTAGCCCTTCACAACCCCAATTTTTCATGGCTGCAGAGGGGTGGTCGCGTGAGTTTCCGGGTCGGTGTCTGGTGCAACCACGGTGGAAAGTCCAGACGGTACCCTCACCGTGCGCATTCACCCCGAATACCATGATCTGGCACTCGCGTTTTCCAAGACGCAAGCAACTTAATTACCACCTCATCGGGAGGGGGATTGCGCGATAAACCTTCGGGTAGACGCTGTACCTCTCAGGAGTCATGTGTATCCCCTGTCGCAGGCTGAAACAAAGGCTATGGAAACATACGTCACCGAGTCCCTGAGCCAGGGGTATATACGTCCCTCCACTTCACCTGCTTCCTCGAGTTTCTTCTTTGTGAAGAAGAAACATGGCGGTTTATGCCTGTGCATTGATTATCGACCACTGAATAAGGTGACGGTACGATTTAGTTATCCCCTCATTCCTTCAGTGATTGAGTCAATGCATGGGCCCCGTTTTTTCACCAAATTAGAGTTCAGGAGTGCCTACAACCTGGTGCGTATTCGGGAAGGGGATGAGTGGAAAACAGCATTCAGCACAAACTCGGGGCTTTATGAATACCTGGTGATGCCCTACGGTTTGATGAATGCTCAATCCTTTTTCCAGTCCTTTGTGAACGAGGTGTTTCGGGACATGCTTGGTCGCAGTGTGGTGGTCTACATCGATGACATCCTGGTGTATTCCGCTACGCGCACCGAGCATGTGTCCCTGGTTCGCAAGGTACTGGTCCGACTGCTGGAGAATGATCTTTATGCCAAGGCAGAGAAGTGTGAGTTTTTCCAGCAGTCAATCTCCTTCCTCGGATACCGCATTACTACCACAGGTGTGGAGATGGAGGGAGATCGCATTTCAGCCGTGCGTAATTGGCCATCTCCAACCACGGTGAAGGAGGTGCAGCGCTTCCTTGGCTTTGCCAACTACTATCTGAGGTTTATTCAGGGCTTTGGCAAGGTCGCAGCTCCCATTACCTCCTTGTTGAAGGGTGGGCCGTCCCGACTCCGCTGGTCTGCTGAGGCTGATTTGGCCTTCAGTAGTGTCACACCCTGGTGCTGGGACTCTTTATTGTTGATCCAGGGTGTGTGCAGTCTATGTGTTTATGTTCTATGTTGGGTGTCTAGGTTGTTGTTTTCTAGGTTTGTTCAATGACTCCCAATCGGAGGTAACGAGTGTCAGCTGTCGGCTCGTTATCTCTGATTGGGAGCCATATTTATTTCTGTATGTTTTCCTGTGGGGTTTGTGGGTTTTTGTTTCCTGGTTACATGTTCCGTATGTCAGTGTTTTGTAACTTGAGAACTTCACGTATCGTCTTTTGTTTTTGTTTTCGTGAGTACGTTTATTAATAAATCATGTTCACTCGCAACGCTGCGCTTTGGTCCGCTTCCTCTATTAACGACGACCGTGACAGAAAAACCCACCACAAGAGGACCAAGCGGCGTAACAAGCGGCAACAGGACCTACCTACGCAGGATTTATGGGAGCCTCCTAAGGACTTTTGGACATGGGAGGAGATACGGGCTGGAAAGGGTCCTTGGGCACAACCGGAGGAGTACC
Organism: Coregonus lavaretus; assembly: GCF_964263955.1. Taxonomy (NCBI): domain Eukaryota; kingdom Metazoa; phylum Chordata; class Actinopteri; order Salmoniformes; family Salmonidae; genus Coregonus; species Coregonus lavaretus. Next base: position 3,920,538 of record NC_140015.1, on the reverse strand, counting down.
ACCGCCCTCGTGAAGAGCTGGAGGCAGCTGCAGCCGAGAGGAGGTGGTATGAGGAGGCAGCGCGGAGTCGAGGCTGGAAGCCCGTGGTTACTCCCCAAAAATTTCTTGGGGGGGGGCTAAAAGGGAGTGTGGCGAAGTCAGGTAGGAGACCTGCGCCTACTCCCTGGACTGACCGTGGAGAGCGGGAGTACGGGCAGACACCATGTTACGCAGTAGAGCGCATGGTGTCTCCTGTACGCAGGCATAGCCCGGTGCGGTACATTCCAGCTCCTCGTATCGGCCGGGCTAGATTGAGTGTTGAGCCGGATGTCATGAGGCCGGCCCCACGCAGCAGGCCACCAGTGCGTCTCCTCGGGCCGGCTTACATGGCACCAGCCCTACGTATGGTTTCCCCGGTTCGCCTACATAGCCCGGTGCGGGTTATTCCTCCTTCCCGTACTGGTCGGGCGACGGGGAGCATACAACCAGGTAGGGTTGGGCAGGCTCAGTGCTCAAGGGAGCCAGTACGCCTGCACGGTCCGGTATTTCCGGCGCCACCTCCCCGCACCAGCCCAGTACCACCAGTGCCTACACCACGCACCGAGCCTCCTGTGTGTTCCCAGAGTCCTGTGCGTCCTGTTGCTGCTCCCCGCACTAGCCCTGAGATGCGTGTCCTCAGCCCGGGACCACCAGTTCCGGCACCACGCACTAGGACTTATGTGCGTCCCCAGGGTCCTGCATGCCCTGTTGCTGCTCCCCGCACTAGCCCTGAGATGCGTGTCCTCAGCCCGGGACCACCAGTTCCGGCACCACGCACTAGGACTTATGTGCGTCCCCAGGGTCCTGCATGCCCTGTTGCTTCTCCCCGCACTAGCCCTGAGATGCGTGTTCTCAGCCCGGTACCTCCAGTTCCGGCACCACGCATCAGGCCTACGGTGCGCCTCAGACGGCCAGAGTCTGCCGTCTGCCCAACGGCGCCTGAACTGCCCGTCTGCCCAACGGCGCCTGAACTGCCCGTCTGCCCAACGGCGCCTGAACTGCCCGTCTGCCCAACGGCGTCTGAACTGCCCGTCTGCCCAACGGCGCCTGAACTGCCCGTCTGCCCAACGCCGTCTGAACTGTCCGTCTGCCAAGCGCTGCATAAGCCGCCCGTCTGCCATGAGCCTTCAGAGCCGTCCGCCAGACCGGAGCCGCGAGAGCCTTCCGCCAGACAGGATCAGCCAGAGCCTTCCGCCAGACAGGATCAGCCAGAGCCTTCCGCCAGACAGGATCAGCCAGAGCCTTCCGCCAGACAGGATCAGCCAGAGCCTTCCGCCAGACAGGATCAGCCAGAGCCTTCCGCCAGACAGGATCAGCCAGAGCCTTCCGCCAGACAGGATCAGCCAGAGCCTTCCGCCAGACAGGATCAGCCAGAGCCTTCCGCCAGACAGGATCAGCCAGAGCCTTCCGCCAGACAGGATCAGCCAGAGCCGTCCAGCCGGGATCCGCCAGAGCCGTCCAGCCGGGATCCGCCAGAGCCGTCCAGCCGGGATCCGCCAGAGCCGTCCAGCCGGGATCCGCCAGAGCCGTCCAGCCGGGATCCGCCAGAGCCGACCAGCCGGGATTCGCCATTCAGCCTGGTACTGCCCCTTAGTCCGGTACTGCCCCTTAGTCCGGTACTGCCCCTTAGTCCGGTGCTGCCCCTTAGTCCGGTGCTGCCTCTTAGTCAGGTGCTGCCCCTTAAACCGGTGGGGGTCATTTGGAGGAGGCTACATAAGCGGGAAGTGACTATGGTGGGGTGGTGGTCTAGGCCGGAGCCAGAACCGCCACCGAGGAGGTATGCCCGCCCAGCCCTCCCCTGTTTGGGGGTTTTGAGGCGCGGTCGCAGTCCGCGCCTTTAGGGGGGGGTACTGTCACACCCTGGTGCTGGGACTCTTTATTGTTGATCCAGGGTGTGTGCAGTCTATGTGTTTATGTTCTATGTTGGGTGTCTAGGTTGTTGTTTTCTAGGTTTGTTCAATGACTCCCAATCGGAGGTAACGAGTGTCAGCTGTCGGCTCGTTATCTCTGATTGGGAGCCATATTTATTTATGTATGTTTTCCTGTGGGGTTTGTGGGTTTTTGTTTCCTGGTTACATGTTCCGTATGTCAGTGTTTTGTAACTTGAGAACTTCACGTATCGTCTTTTGTTTTTGTTTTCGTGAGTACGTTTATTAATAAATCATGTTCACTCGCAACGCTGCGCTTTGGTCCGCTTCCTCTATTAACGACGACCGTGACAAGTAGATTGCGGGGTCTGTTCACCTCAGCCCCGGTACTGGCTCACCTCGAGGTGGATGCGTCCGAGGTAGGGATAGGCGCTGTCTAATCCCAACGCTCAGGCACACCACCCAAGCTCCGCCCCTGTGCTTTCTTTTAGAAAAGCTCAGCTCGGCGGAGCAGAACTACGGCGTTGGTGATCGAGGGCTGCTGGCTGTTGTCCGAGCATTGACGGTGTGGAGGCATTGGCTCGAAACACCCTTTCCTTGTCTGGACAGACCACCGTAACTTGGAGTACATTCGAGCAGCAAGGAGGCTGAATCCTCGCCAGGCCAGGTGGGCCCTCTTCTTCACCCGGTTTGATTTCACACTCTCTTACATTCCGGGTACGAAGAACGTGAAGGCAGACGCACTGTCTCGGCTGTATGACACAGAGGAGAGGCCCAGAGAAAACACCCCCATACTCCCGGCCTCATGCATTGTGGCGCCGGTAGTATGGGTGATGGACGCGGATATAGCGCAGGCATTACGCACAGATCCATCTCCACCGCAGTGTCCAGCTGGGCTGCAGTACGTGCCTGCGCTTATCCGTGATCATCTGATCTACTGGGCACACATGTCACCCTCCTCTGGTCATCCAGGTATCGGTCGTACAATGCGCTGCCTGACCGAGAAGTACTGGTGGCCTACCTTGGCTAAGGACGTGAAGGTGTATGTTTCCTCCTGCTCAGTGTGCGCCCAGAGTAAGGCACCTAGGCAGCTACAACCTTTACCAGTTCCACAACGACCATGGTCTCACCTTTAGTATTGATTTTCTTACTGATCTTCCCCTCTCCCAAGGTAACACCACTATCCTGGTCGTTGTGGATCACTTTTAAAAGTCCTGCCGACTCCTCCTCTGCCCGGTCTCCCCACGGCCCTACAAACTGCGGAGGCTCTGTTTACTCACGCCTTCCAGCACTACGGGGTACCAGAGGATATCGTGTCCGACCGAGGTCCCCAGTTCACGTCTAGAGTCTGGAAGGCGTTCATGGAACGTCTGGGGGTCTCGGTCAGCCTGACCTCTGGATTTCACCCCGAGAGTAATGGGCAGGTGGAAAGGGTGAATCAAGATGTGGGTAGGTTCCTGCGGACCTACTGTCAGGACCGGCCGGGGGAGTGGTCGGTGTTCCTGCCATGAGCAGAATACGCTCAGAACTCTCTCAGACACTCCTCCACTAACCTAACACCCCTCCAATGTGTTTTGGGTTACCAACCGGTCCTGGCACCGTGGCACCAGAGCCAGACCGAGGCTCCTGCGGTGGATGACTGGTTTCGGCTCGCGGAGGAGACTTGGGACGCTGCCCACGTTCGCCTCCAGCGCGCTGTGCGTCGTCAGAAGGCGAACGCTGACCGCCACCGCAGGGAGGCCCTGGTTTTCATACCGGGGGATCAGGTCTGGCTCTCGACCCGGAATCTACCCCTCCGCCTGCCCTGCCGGAAGCTGAGCCTGCGGTTTGTGGGGCCGTTTAAAGTCCTGAGGAGGATAAACGAGGTTACATACAGGTTGTTACTCCCCCCTGATTACCGTATTAACCCCTCGTTTCATGTGTCTCTCCTCAGGCCGGTAGTAGCTGGTCCGCTCCAGGAGTCTGAGGTGCGGGAGGTTCCTCCACCTCCTCTGGACATCGAGGGGGCCCCAGCGTACTCGGTCCGTTCCATACTGGATTCGAGGCGTCGGGTGGGGGCCCTTCAGTATCTCATGGAGTGTGAGGGGTACGGTCCAGAGGAACGGTGCTGGGTCCCAAGAAGGGACATTCTCGATCCCTCCCTGTTGAGGGATTTCCACCGTTGCCATCCGACTCGCCCTGCTCCGCATCCTCCTGGCCGTCCCCGAGGCCGGGGTCGGCGCACTGCTGGAGCCGGGCGTCAAGGGGGGTACTGTCATGACTTCCGCCGAGGCTGCCTACCCTCCTTGTTCGGACAGGTTTCGGCGTTCGTCATCACCGGCTTACTAACTACTGCCGATCCCATTCTCATCACTCCACTTGTCATGTCTTGTCTTGTCAATCACACACACCTGGTGCTCATTCCCCTAATTAGTATGTGTATAAGTGTTCCCTCTGTTCCCCTTGTCTTTGTGAGTGATTGTTTCATTGTGAGAGTGAGTAGCTCGGTTGAGCTTCTCTTCCATTTGTTATTTCTAAGGTGGAATAATTCCCTTGTGATAGTTTTGTTTTGACGCTGGGTGCGTTTGATATACAGTCGTATGAAAAAGTTTGGGCACCCCTGACAATTTCCATGATTTCCATTTATAAATAATTGGGTGTTTGGATGAGCAATTTCATTTTGATCTATCAAATAACTGATGGACACAGTAATATTTTAGTAGTGAAATGAGGTTTATTGGATTAACAGAAAATGTGCAATATGCATCAAAACTAAATTAGACAGGTGCATAAATTTGGGTACCCCAACAGACAAATCACATCAATATTTAGTAGAGCCTCCTTTGGCTAAAATAACAGCCTCTAGACGCTTCCTATAGCCTCTAATGAGTGTCTGGATTCTGGATGAAGGTATTTTGGACCATTCCTCCTTACAAAACATCTCCACTTCAGTTAGGTTTGATGGTTGCCGAGCATGGACAGCCCGCTTCAAATCATCCCACAGATTCTCAATGATATTCAGGTCTGGGGACTGGGATGGCCATTCCAGAACATTGTACTTGTTCCTCTGCATAAATGGCCGGGTAGATTTTGAGCAGTGTTTTGGGTCGTTGTCTTGTTGAAATATCCAGCCCCGGCGTAACTTCAACTTTGTGACTGATTCTTCAACATTATTCCCAAGAATCTGCTGATATTGAGTGGAATCCATGCGACCCTCAACTTTAACAAGATTCCCAGTACTGGCACTGGCCACACAGCCCCACAGCATGATGGAACCCCCACCAAATTTTACTGTGGGTAGCAAGTGTTTTTCTTGGAACGCTGTGTTCTTTTGCCGCCATGCATAACGCCCCTTGTTATGACCAAATAACTCAATTTTTGTTTCATCAGTCCACAGCACCTTATTCCAAAATGAAGCTGGCTTGTCCAAAAAAAGCATTTGCATACCTCAAGCGACTCTGTTTGTGGCGTGTGTGCAGAAAAGGCTTCTTCCGCATCACTCTCCCGTACAGCTTCTCCTTGTGCAAAGTGTGCTGAATTGTTGAACGATGCACAGTGACACCATCTGCAGCAAGATTATGTTGTAGGTCTTTGGAGGTGGTCTGTGGGCTGTTTTTGACCGTTCTCACCATCCTTCGCCTTTGCCTCTCCGATATTTTACTTGGCCTGCCACTTCTGGCCTTAATAAGAACTGTGCCTGTGGTCTTCCATTTCCTCACTATGTTCCTCACAGTGGACACTGACAGCTTACATCTCAGCGATAGCTTTTTGTAGCCTTCCCCTAAACCATAATGTTGAACAATCTTTGTTTTCAGGTCATTTGAGAGTTGTTTTGAGGCCCCCATGTTGCCACTCTTCAGAGGAGAGTCAAAGAGAACAACAACTAGCAATTGGCCACCTTAAATACCTTTTCTCATGATTGGATGCACTTGTCTATGAAGTTCAAGGCTTAAAGAGCTCACCAAACCAATTGTGTGTTCCAATTAATCAGTGCTACATAACTCTACAGAGCGCAATGACTACAATGAATGGCTATATTACTTCTGGACAGTAAGGGTCCACAGAGCCTCTCCTCACCAAATATTTTTTATAACTAAACCAAGATAGACCACAGCCTGTCGTTTCCAATGGGAACAAGTGAGTCATAGTGGGCAAAACAAGCAAGGAGCTGGGCAGAGCCAAGCACGAACTAGCGAGATCCTATTGGCCCGTTCTAGCACGTATCTGCATATTTCCGTTACGGATGCCTACTCTGAAGTGTGCGTGTGCAATAACTCAATTCGCCTTTGCACTCCTTCTAAACAACGCAATTTTTTAAAACTTTGGCAAAGGGTAAAGTGTACAAAATGTAGTCCAATCTGTTCATAACATATTCTAGTTTTGGAAACAGAAAACTGTATTGAGATCAAATGATTCATCGATGAGGACATTTGCAGAATGTCGGCCAAAATGGATCTCCTTTCATCTTCTCCCTTTGCCAGCCACGGCTTCCTCGCCCTAACATATTTAGTGAGTGGAAATGCCAAGCGGATGCATCACATTTATACATCCTGTGAAATATCTGTCTCATTGTTCGATCTGTGTCCTCACCGCTCTATTGTGCATTGACCAAAACCCACCATGAATTCAACAGGGATTATCACCAATCCGTGAAGTGTGTTGATTAGATGTTTACAAGTAGTTGCCATTTTGTGATGTAGGCTTCTTTACATTAAATAAGGAGAAGAGCATCAGCTAAGAATAGGAAAACAAACTGTATCAGCCAGGGCCTTTCTGATGTTGCACACTTTTGAAAAGCACCCTGATATGTACAATACATTTTGCACCATGAGTAGAATTGTATCTTCCAGACTTAGGGTCTATACTACTGTTGTCTGTTGTCATTCTGTGTAACACAATTAGAGCAGTAACTTGTGTAAACCTCACAGGAGGTTGGTGGCACCTTAATTGGGGAGGACGGGCTCGTGGTAATGGCTGGAGCGGAATGGGTAGAATAGTATCAAATACATCAAACACATAGTTTGATGCCATTCCCTTCACTCCGTTCCAGCCGTTATTGTGAGCCGTCCTCCCCTCAGCAGCTTCCACTGGTAAACCTTTGTCCATGTAAAAACTGTTATGCAATTTTTTTTATATTAAAGTCAAGAACAGTTGAAATGTAAATGTATTGCATCACAAAATAGATGTACAAGCCAAAAAAGTATTAATAAGCAAATAAAAGGCTTCTGGAAACACAAATTCGATATACCGGTACAATAAACAAAAAAAGGCACTGTTGGAACAGGCTTTGATGCTTTTAACTTCTTAAGAACTTTCATCCCCTTACTCATTGGACCTCCCACTGCCCCCCTTGCGGTCAGGTGCATATTTCAGGAAGGTTGACGTCGCCTGTAGTATTTCTGCCTCTGTAGCCTTTAATTCGCCAAGACTCACACCTGCTGTAAAGGGGGAAAACAAATATTAGCTAGAGAAGGTATTCAAATGTCATGTAAAATGTCATAATTTGGACTCCACTGTACCTATAATGACGCTGCAAAGGTTGGAGTCCTCAACGGCCCTCTTCCCTTTGTTTCCTTTCATATTCATCGTTGACATGAGGCCGTTTGTCAGGGTTCTTTATAGAACACAAAATATGTACTTTACAAGCAATACACCATGATCTAATTTAAAAGTGAAACAAATATGGTAATTATTTACTGGTGCATTGCTCCCTTCACCTGGTCTGGGATGCCTTTCAACCCCAGCTTTGTGATCTGAGATATCTGTGCATTACAATGCATTACAAATGTACAGGATTGTTTCATCCAGTAGATGGCAATATAATGTCATTTAACTCATACCAAGGAAACTTTTTCGAAAATCATTCTCCATAAGCTGCTCTTCCATCTTTGAATGTATATATTTTTCTCATGGTTTGTTTACTTTTTTCCATATTATGTCTATCTCTGATAAACTACCCAGGAAAGGGCAGAAAATAGCCCATATTAATATATGTAGCCTTAGAAATAAGGTTCAGGAAATAAATAACTTGCTAACATCAGATAACATTCATACAGTTGAAGTCGGAAGTTTAGTCAAATACATTTGAACTCAGTTTTTCACAATTCCTGACATTTAATCCTTGTAAAAATTCCATGTCTTAGGTCAGTTAGGAACACCACTTTATTTTAAGAATGTGAAATGTCAGAATAATAGTAGAGAGAATTATTTATTTCAGCTTTTATTTATTTAATCACGTTCCCAGTGGGTCAGAAGTTTACATACACTCAATTAGTATTTGGTAGCGTTGCCTTTAAATTGTTTAACTTGGGTCAAATGTTTCGGATAGCCTTCCACAAGCTTCCCACAATAAGTTGGGTGAATTTTGGCCCATTCCTCCTGACAGAGCTGGTGTAACTGAGTCAGGTTAGTAGGCCTCCTTGCTCGCACACGCTTTTTCAGTTCTGCCCACACATTTTCTATAGGATTGAGGTCAGGGCTTTGTGATGGCCACTTCAATACCTTGACTTTGTTGTCCTTAAGCCATTTTGCCACAACTTTGGAAGTATGCTTGGGGTCATTGTCCATTTGGAAGACCCATTTGCGACCAAGCTTTAACTTCCTGACTGATGTCTTGAGGTGTTGCTTCAATATATCCACATAATTTTCCTTCCTCATGATGCCATCTATTTTGTGACGTGCACAAGTCCCTCCTGCAGCAAAGCACCCCCACAGCATGATGCTGCCACCACTGTGCTTCACGGTTGGGATGGTGTTCTTCGGCTTGCAAGCTACCCCCTTTTTCCTCCAAACATAACGATGGTCATTATGGCCAAACAGTTCTATTTTTGTTTCATCAGACCAGAGGACATTTCTCCAAAAAGTATGATCTTTGTCCACATGTGTAGTTGCAAACCGTATCTTCTTATTAGTTGTTGTTAGTTGTTATTAGTCCCATCCTTCAACTCCATTCAACACCACCCATCTATCTCTTAACACCATCCATATAGGATTTCTATTTGCCATATATTTTTCAACTGTACTGTGATGTTTTACAAAAGTTCTGAACCTTTCTATTCTCATTGTTTCTACAGATTGTAAATTGAAAATAAACATTTTTGCTAAAAGTATTATTATATTATTGATCGATTGACTATGACTTTTCAGATCACCCAGTAATGCTATCTGCAAGGTTAGCTCCAGGTAAATATTGCAATCCTTTAGTCATTCCTGGACCTGTGTCCAAAAACAAGCTACAAATGGACAGTACCAAAACAAATGATCTAATGATTCTGTCTCTTCGCAGCAAAATCTGCAGAGCTGGGAAGATTGTATTCCCCATATAAATAACGTTCTATTGGTAGCAAGAATTTTATATAATAATTTCAATTGAAAGATTCTAAGTTTTGAATCCGGCGTCGTTTTGCGTATCAGTTCATAAACACTATGCCGTGGGATTGGTACGTCAAAAATCTCTTCCCAACTATTTTGCAATCTATATGGGACGGCTGTCAATCCTTTGGTCCTTAAATGAAACTGGTATACTTTTTTATTTATCACAGTTTTCTTTAACCAATTATGTTCTTTAATGCAAGGCCGACAGACAAGTTCCGTACTTTCTCCCCCTTCCACTTTCCTCTTCCATTTTTGCGGTAAGGCTGCAATTATTTGGTTTTCATTTTGGGTAGAGCAGACATTTCCATATGTTTTTGTTAGCTGCATGTGCGACATAACTCCACCAGTCCTACCGATGATATCATTTACGAAGATTATACCTTTTTTAAACATTTTTTTTGTCAATTAGTATATTTCAGTTTAACCACAATATTTGTTGCATTATTTGTTCTGTCGTTTCTGGAGGATTAAATTGAAATTGCAACCAACTTTCTATGGCTTGTTTTAGAAATAGTGATATTTGCGTACTATTGGTTGTACAGATGAATGTGGTACCTTCAGGCATTTGGAAATTGCTCCCAAGGATGAACCAGACTTGTGGAGGTCTACAATATTTTTCTGAGGTCTTGGCTGATTTATTTTGATTTTCCCATGATGTCAAGCAAAGAGGCACTGAGTTTGAAGGTAGGCCTTGAAATACATCCACAGGTATACCTCCAATTGACTCAAATGATTTCAATTAGCCTATCAGAAGCTTCTAAAGACATGACATCATTTTCTGGAATTTTCCAAGCTGTTTAAAGGCACAATCAACTTAGTGTATGTAAACTTCTGACCCACTGGAATTGTGATACAGTGAAATAATCTGTCTGTAAACAATTGTTGGAAAAATTACTTGTGTCATGCACAAAGAATATGTCCTAACCGACTTGCCAAAACTATCGTTTAACAAGAAATTTGTGGAGTGGTTGAAAAACAAGTTTTAATGACTCCAACCTAAGTGTATGTAAACGTCCGACTTCAACTGTACATTGTACACTGTAAATGTATCACCATAGACACTCAACAAAGTGTACCAGCAGCTGTTTGGCATAATCAAGGTAATCACTGGGCACAGACGTCAGTTCAACGTCTAGTTTGGATTCACATTTGGTTGAGTTGTCAACTATTGGGAATTCAATGTGAAATCAACAACAAATTTCACCAAGTCATTGGATTTAGGTTAAAAGTTGGGTGAAAAAAATAGGAAATGCCCTTACGGTGATGACTTTTTGCAAATCCAATGAGGTTTCCATGTTGATTCAACCCCCTAGGTGACACAGGCCCATTTAATGACCTTTGACCCTTGATTTACCTTGGTGACCTTTTTCAGGGCCTTTCTTCTCTCTGACCCCTTGACCCTTTATCTTTGTTGTTCCATGAACTCGAGAACATTGCCTTTGAAAGGTGCTTAGCTGAAAAGCATAATGGGATAGAATCCTGGCCTTAGTCCAGTCCACACTCAGTCAATAAATGCTTATGGCAAGGTATCACAATGGTTGAGAGGTGTGTAGGCTATACACTTGGGTAGAGCATGTGTGTTGCAACTGTCACCAAAGCTGTTCCCTTGAGTGAGGACTAAGTGTAAAATATTATATTTACCAACCAATGGATCTCTTAGTTTAACTTCATATACATTACTTTCCCCTCTCTTGAGTAAAACAGGTCATAACATAATTCAATTGATTTGACAAGGAATAACCAAGTGCCTTGTGACAGTGATGTACACTATATGATCCTGAGTTTGGTCTTCAAAACAACTTTGTCATGCATGAATACACATTATGTTCAGTTGGTAGGATATGAACTGCTTGGTTACGCATTAAAAGTGAGATAAATCCATGCCTACTGTTATGCCACTAGTAGGCCTATCCTACTTCCTGAAATATCAAGAAATATCTACAGTATGTGATAATGACCAATGCAACATATGAAATGTGCCTAACAGTATAGACAATCACACTGATGACACACAGTCAGGCAGTCACAAAAAATTGTCTGTCATTAATGTTTCTGTCAGGATAAACCAGTACTTTCCCCTCTAACTAAACGTTGAGGAAGTTTTGCAGGGAGAATTGTCAGCGTGGTATTTTCCCTTATCTTAAAGTTGAGGAAGGAAGAATATTTCTCTCATCTTAAAGTTGAAGGAATAATATTTATTTCTCACTTTCTCTCTCTCTCTTTCTGCCCACGGGAAATCCTGATGGTTATCAAGGCAACATGACAAGTGGCTTGGCATGGATCATCAGAGCCTGTCTGTTTGTGAGTTCTAGAATCTATGTTGCCTCATCTCTCACTGACAGTTGTCAGAGCACTGACAGTCAAACCTGTAGCTGGAGATATCAGTACACATCTGGGTTTCGCTCAAATGTTATCATATAAAACAGTGGGCCATGACTCTTTGATACTCTGAATTGACTTGAAAAGGTTTGACCTCAACCCTTATACACATACAGGTCCTTCTACTTATGTGCATGTTGTTTAGCTAAATATGAATGAAACAAAGTTTGAATTCTATGTGATGTGGTTGTAGTGTAATCACATATAATTGTTTCAGTAACAACATAAATTAGGTATTCATTATTATGTAATTATTATTTAACCATGCACATTGCACTATTCAGGTTTATAACAGATAAATAGTAGACTCGACTGATTCTCTCCTTTCCTTTCCTCTCCTCGACTGATTCTCTCCTTCCATCCTCTACGCTCTCTCTCTCCTCTCCCTCCTCAGCAGGTGTGCCTGTGGAGAGCCTGTCTGTGTGAAGAGCCTGACTGCATGTATAACGAATATTTGACAGAAATGGTAAATTATAGTCACTAGTTACTCATCACAATGTTTCTCACTTTTTGGTGCATTTTCATACCTGATATGATGTTGAACCTTTAAGTAAATGGTTGCCTTTCTACCTTAAAGGTGGAAAGTCTGCCAAAGGACTATTTGTTCAAAGTGAACAAAAGTGAGGTATGGGTTCCATTCCATTTCTGTACATTCTATCTGTAAAGCCTGACTCCTAACTTCTGTAAATTGAACTTGAATCCATTGACATACATGCAAAATGTTATGAAAAGGTCCATTTTATGCAAGTTTATTTCAAGCTATGATTTGGCCCTAAAGGATTAGCAACTTAATTTCTGTCAATTCCACGTTTATTACAGGAAACGGTTGAAAGAGTTCAAAAAGCCCTTAGCAGGTTCTATGGGGAGAACTGTAAGAAGGACTTCAAATGCGAAGATTACAACAATTACAATTCTGCAGTGTGTTACTTACTGGGATGTCTGGATGGGAAGGTAGGTCTATGTCTGTGTGTGTGTGTGCACATGCATGTGCATTGGTTCTACTGTGTGTGTGTGTGTGTTCCTCCAGTACTGAGCCTCTCCTCTTCTTCCTCCTACCCTATAACAGGAACCTAAGTGTGTCTCTAATGTCACATACAGTCTAGGTGAGGTGGAGTTGATCAGTTTGAAAGGCTTCACGTGTCTGGTTAAAGATGCGTTCAATCACAATTCATTACAAGATAAAGGTATGTTTAAAATGCCTTTGCTTCCATGACCTCTAGTGCACAAAATAATTTTAATACATAAAGTACATCTTGAATGTATGTTGTATATTGCCAACTCATCTCCCTTACTATATGCTCTGTGTTGTTTTTACAGCATGTGATGCTGTTTTTGGTAAGCATTTGTGTGTGTGTGCGTGTGTGTGTGTGTGTGTGTGTGTGAAATATGCTTATTAACAATAACTAGTAGTTTTAACCCATTGTTATTCATTCTCTTTTTCTCTCTAGTTGATGCAGTGAGATGCCAAAAAGCAACTACACTTGGTAAGTGTGTGTGGTAACACTTTATTTGGATTGTCCATCTAAGGATGCTCTACAGATGATCAATAACATTTAAACTAACTATCTACTAATCCTAACCCTTATCCTAAACCTAAACGTAACACTTACCTGCTAGCCCTAGCCCTAACTCTAACCTTAACCCTGATTCTAAATCTTACCCTAACCTTAGCAAGCAGTTGTTTGGTAGTGACTACCCCATTATTCCTTATCACTTATTAACCATCATTTATTTATTTATTTGATGACTTTATTATTTCATTCCAAGTCATCATCTCATCTCTATAGAGCTGCTGCCTATGCTGTCTGATAAAATCACAATTTTAAAAAGTTCTTTAAAGTAAATAAGATTTTTATGATTGCATGTATTTTGAGGAAGAGATACCTCGCAAAGCTACTGCTTTCTATCCCTCTCACACGTTCTCTTCTCTCCATCTGTTTGTAGTTAATGACCACGTTTTCTATGTTAAACTATGTAGAATATTGGCCTGTTGGAAACTACAACTCCATACTACATCGCACAGCTCGGGCTTGATCTGATTTATCTCTACAGAAACTGAGCATCGAGCTCACAGAAAAATACCTGAATGAAATGGAATGGAATTCAAATAATTGAACCGACATCGGTCAACGACTTTTGTATTTCAAAAGTGAAACGTTGTTTCCGAGTGTAATGTAGACAGTAGGTGGTACATTTAATATAACAAAAAAACATGGAACGATAAAACATAGGAATAGCGTCTTAAAATGAAACACAGAAACAATACTGCCTGGGGAAAGAACCTAAGGGAGTGCCAGATAAAGGGGAGGTAATGAGTGAGGTAATGGAGTCCAGGTGTGCCTCATGATGAAGCGCCGGTGTGCGTAATGATTAATGCCAGGTGCGCGTAATGATGGTTACCAGGACCGGTGGTTAGTAAACCGGCGACGTCGAACGCCGGAGGGGAGGAGCGAGAGTAGACGTGACACCGACGTCGGACAGGCAGACAGTAGGGTGTCCAATCAAAAATGCATCTTTTGACAAATGTTAATTGTGTAGATACTCCTCTAAGAAAACCAATGGTCCAAACATGTCTATATCATAATCCGTTCAAAAGTTATTGGAGTTTTTACCCTTGTAGGATGGTCAAAATAATTCAATGGAGTGGTAAAAAATCAGGAAAATAGCATCGTGGTATCCAATTGGTAGTTACAGTCTTGTCCCATCGCTGCGACTCCCGTACGGACACGGGAGAGGTGAAGGTCAAGAGTCATGTGGCCTCCGAAACACAACCGAGCTGAGCCACACTGCTTCTTGACACAGTGCCCGCTTAACCCAGAAGCCAGCCGCACCAATGTGCCGGAGGAAACACCTGGTGACTGAGTCAGCGTGCACTGCGCCTGGCCTGCCACAGGAGTTGCTAGTGCACGATGGGACATGAACATCCCTGCCGGCCAAATCCTCCCCTACCCTGGACGGCGCTGGGCCAATTGTGCGCCGCTCCATGGGTCTCCCATGGCTGCGACAGAGCCTGGACTTGAACCAGGATCTCTAGTGGCACAGTGATGCAGTGCCTTAGACCACTGCGCCACTCGGGAGGCCCCGCTCTTTGAGAATTAAGGCAAACTGACATGCTCACTGTTAAACTCGTCACCTTTCTTCTCAAATCCGGAGGACATAAAACAATATCGAGGTAAGGTATACACTACCAGTCAAGAGTTTGGACACACCTACTCATTCAAGGGTTTTTCATTATTTTTACTATGTAAATGTAATTGTAGAATAATAGCGAAGACATCAAAATTATGAAATAACAGATGGAATCATGTAGTAACCAAAAAAGTGTTCAACAAATCAAAATATATTTTATATTTGAGATTCTTCATCCCTAACCATCTCAATTGGGTTGAGGTCGGGGGATTGTGGAGGCCAGGTCATCTGATGCAGCACTCCATTACTCTCCTTCTTGGTAAAATAGCCCTTACACAGCCTGGAGGTGTGTTGGGTCATTGTCCTGTTGAAAAACAAATGATAGTCCCACTAAGCCCAAACCAGATGGGATGGTTAAGTGTCCCTTGAATTCTAAATAAATTACAGACACTGTCACCAGCAAAGCACCCCCACAACATCACACCTCCTCCTCCATGCTTTACGGTGGGAAATACACATGCAGAGATCATCCGTTCACCCACACCGCATCTCACAAAAACACAGCGGATGGAACCAAAAATCTCCAATTTGGACTCCAGAACATAGGACAGATTTCCACCGGTCTAATGTCCATTGCTCGTGTTTCTTGGCCCAAGCAGGTCTCTTCTTATTATTGGTGTCCTTTAGTAGTGGTTTCTTTGCAGCAATTCGACTATGAAGGCCTGATTCACACAGTCCCCTCTGAATAGTTGATGTTGGGATGGCAAGATCTCAAATAAGCAAAAAGAAATGACAGTCCATCATTACTTTAAGACATGAAGTTCATTAGAATTACCAGCCTCAGAAATTGCAGCCCAAATAAATGCTTCAGAGTGTGCAATTTCTGAGGCTGGTAATTCTAATGAACTTCATGTCTTAAAGTAATGATGGACTGTCATTTATTTTTGCTTATTTGAGCTGTTCTTGCCATAATATGGACTTGGTCTTTTACCAAATAGGGCTATCTTCTGTATACCCCCCCTACCTTGTCACAACACAACTGATTGGCTCAAACGCATTAAGAAGGAAAGAAATTCCACAAATTAACTTTTAAGAAGGCACACCTGTTAATTGAAATGCATTCCAGGTGACTACCTCATGAAGCTGGTTGAGAGAATACCAAGAGTGTGCAAAGCTGTCATCAAGGCAAAGGGTGGCTATTTGAAGAATCTCAAATATAAATACATTTTTATTTGTTTAACACTTTTTTGGTTACTACATGATTTCGTATGTGTTATTTCATAGTTTTGATGTCTTCACTATTATTCTACAATGTAGAAAATAGTAAAAATAAAGAAAAACCCTTGAATGAGTAGGTGTGTCCAAACTTTTGACTGGTACTGTAAATTACATGTAGTATTTTCATCTTTTAGTATATGCTTTTCGTATTAATGGGAAATCCCTATTATTTTTTGAAGTTTCCTTACAAAAAGAAGCTCTGTGAAGTGTAAACGGTGTCAGCTCATGTTAATTTTACTCTTTGCGACCCGCCAAAACAACTTCCTCAAAAGTTGTTGCGAGAAAGCGGTACCACTGTGTCAACAGAGCTCAATGCTTATTATCGGATGTATTAGGTTACGAAATCCAACTTTTGGGATATCATTTTAATGATATGTTAGAGAAAGACCCCATTGAACGATTCAGAACCTGTAGAATCATATTTGTCTTTGTAAAATATATTTTATAATATTAGGAATTGAAATTTCATCACCAAGGCGCGTTTTCACCCACTCTAGGCAAAGTGGTTGGACACCCTACAGACAGCAGATTTATACAAACAATTAATGTTGGGAATAAAATGCTAGGCAAGAATCATTAGGAAATAATGTGTTAATAAATTATTTCTTATAACATTGGTCGCGTGGCATGGATAGAATGTTGGTCGCATGTGTGTTTGTCCTTTAGTCCAGGCCTTTGGAATACAAGTGTGAATCCTTAGGCCGGTGTCACGGTTTCGGCCGAGGCTGCTCCTTCTCCTTGTTCGGGCAGGCTTCGGCGGTCGTCATCTCCGGAGTACTAGCTGCCACCGTTCTATGTTTCTATGTTTGATTAGTTTTGTCTGATTGTTACACCTGTTCATTGTTAAGTGTTCATTATGCGTCCTATTTAGTTCTCTTGTGTTTGGTCAGGTGTTGTGTGTAATTGTTCGATGTCACGTGTAGTAGTTGGTTCGCTGTTCTGTGCTCTCTGTATTTCGTTTTGTTTGAGAGAGTCCTGCACGTTGTGCGCATTTACTTTGGTTCTTACCAGTGTGCGTATGTTTCGCCTGTGGCCTGTTGCCGTGTTTGGCTTGTATTTTCGGACTTCACTAAAGACATCTGTTTCGAATCTCTGTGTGTCCTGCGTGTGATTCCACGTTACCTCTACACTCAACCCTGACAGCCGGGCTAAGAACAATGCAGTGTGAAAAGGCCTATAGATTACATAAAAGTGTGTGTGTGCCGCACTACAACTGAGGCAAACAATGTTGTTTTTCCCACATTATTTGGCAGCGTTAGTCTGTCCAGGGTGCCCTTTCCATGATGACCAGGGGCTACACATTATCAAAGGACTGTATTGTTAGCCATCATGACATCCTTATACTGTCACATATCTCTCTCTTGTTCTCTCTCTCTCTCTCTCTCTCTCTCTCTCTCTCTCTCTCTCTCTCTCTCTCTCTCTCTCTCTCTCTCTCTCTCTCTCTCTCTCTCTCTCTCTCTCTCGTTAGTTAGTTACAGTATGCTCTTGGGTGGGCTGAGAATTCTTCACCACTTTCGTGGCCAGAAAGCCGCCACTATGTGTGTGTACTGTCATTGTGTGTGTGTAGCCGCTGTGTGTGTGTACGGAAGCAATGGGTGTGGAATCTGTGTGTGTCTGATCCAATCTCAGTCTCAGTCTCAAAGGGATCAATGATTAGTGAATAATTCTGTTAACTACACTGAACAAAAATATAAATGCAACATGTAAAGTGTTGGTTTCATGAGCTGAAATAAAATGTGCAGTTTTGTCACACAACACAATGCCACAGATGTCTCAAGTTTTGAGGGAGCGTGCAATTGACATGCTGACTGCAGGAATGTCCACCAGAGCTGTTGCCAGAGAATTGAATATTCATTTCTCTACCATAAACCGCTTCCAATGTCGTTTTAGAGAATTTGGCAGTACGTCCGACCGGCCTCACAACCGCAGACCACGTGTATGGTGTCGTGTGGGGTTATGGTATGGGCAGGCATAAGCTACGGACAACGAACACAATTGCATTTTATCAATGGCAATTAGAATGCACAAAAATACCATGACGACCAGTCATGTGAAATCTATAGATTAGGGCCTAATGAATTTATTTCAATTGACTGATTTGCTCATATGAACTGTAACTCATTAAATTCAATGAAGTTGTTGCATGTTGCGTTTATATTTTTGTTCAGTATACATACCTTTTTCTTTACATCTTTTTAGATACAAAAACTACAACAATATATACAACCAAGTTACACACCATAAATTACAGTAAGCATCTCTATAAATTTTGTCATACAATGATGTAACTTCTTTATTCAAAATCTTGATAAAATAATATTTTAGGTGAAAGTCAATATTTTTTCTGACATTTATTTTAGAAACATCATCGATCCCACCCAAAACGTCAACATCAACAGTAACAACAACAACACAACCACCATCATCATCATTAACATCGTCAACAATATCAAACAGCGGTAACATGGGTTGATGTTTCCTTAATCCTTTAATGATCATAAGAGCTCAGTTAGTGAGAAAAATGTCTGATATTGTGCCAGCCAAGTTAAAACCTCCTCTTACCTCTTCTCAGATGTTGAATCCAAATGAATAATGTGGCGCGTCATGACATGACATTATATTATCTCTTTCCTTTTTCTCTAGATTCACAAGAGAAGCGATTACAAAGTAAGTGTTTTAGCTTTGTTTATAGATACGCTACATGACCAAAAGTATGTGGACACCTGCTCGTTGAACATCCCCCTTTGCTGCTATGGAACATTGCTGTGGGGACTTGCTTCCATTCAGCCTCATACTTTTGTACGTATATATAGTGTAGATATATATATATATATACTATAGATAGATACAATAGATAGAATCATTAGGAAATAATGTGTTAATAAATTATTTCTTATAACATTGGTCGCGCGGCAGAGATAGAATGTTGGTCGCATGTGTGTTTGTCCTTTAGTCCAGACCTTTGGAATACCAATGTGAATCCTTAGCGTTAGTCTGTCCAGGGTGCCCTTTCCATGATGACCAGGGGCTACACATTATCAAAGGACTGTATTGTTAGTCATCATTACATCCTTATACTGTCACATATCTCTCTCTCTCTCTCTCTCTCTCACACTCTCTCTCTCGTTAGTTAGTTACAGTATGCTCTTGGGTGGGCTGAGAATTCTTCACCACTTTCGTGGCCAGAAAGCCGCCACTATGTGTGTGTACTGTCATTGTGTGTGTGTAGCCGCTGTGTGTGTGTACGGAAGCAATGGGTGTGGAATCTGTGTGTGTCTGATCCAATCTCAGTCTCAGTCTCAAAGGGATCAATGATTAGTGAATAATTATGTTAACTACACTGAACAAAAATATAAATGCAACATGTAAAGTGTTGGAATATTCATTTCTCTACCATAAGCCGCTTCCAATGTCGTTTTAGAGAATTTGGCAGTACGTCCGACCGGCCTCACAACCGCAGACCACGTGTATGGTGTCGTGTGGGGTTATGGTATGGGCAGGCATAAGCTACGGATAACGAACACAATTGCATTTTATCAATGGCAATTAGAATGCACAAAAATACCATGACGACCAGTCATGTGAAATCTATAGATTAGGGCCTAATGAATTTATTTCAATTGACTGATTTCCTCATATGAACTGTAACTCATTAAATTCAATGAAGTTGTTGCATGTTGCGTTTATATTTTTGTTCAGTATACATACCTTTTTCTTTACATCTTTTTAGATACAAAAACTACAACAATATATACAACCAAGTTACACACCATAAATTACAGTAAGCATCTCTATAAATTTTGTCATACAATGATGTAACTTCTTTATTCAAAATCTTGATAAAATAATATTTTAGGTGAAAGTCAATATTTTTTCTGACATTTATTTTAGAAACATCATCGATCCCACCCAAAACGTCAACATCAACAGTAACAACAACAACACAACCACCATCATCATCACAAGAGAAGCAATTACAAAGTAAGTGTTTTAGCTTTGTTTATAGATATGCTACATGACCAAAAGTATGTGGACACCTGCTCGTTGAACATCCCCCTTTGCTGCTATGGAACATTGCTGTGGGGACTTGCTTCCATTCAGCCTCATACTTTTGTACATATATATATAGTGTAGATATATAGATACTATAGATAGATACAATAGATAGATAGATAGATACTACGATACGATCACCAAGGCGTGTTTTCACCCACTCTAGATAGAGTGGTTGGACACCCTACAGACATCAGGTTTATACAAACCAGTAATGTTGGGAATAAAATTCTAGGCAAGAATCATTAGGAAATAATGTGTTAATAAATTATTTCTTATAACACTGGTCGCGTGGCAGAGATAGAATGTTGGTCGCATGTGTGTTTGTCCTTTAGTCCAGGCCTTTGGAATACAAGGGTGAATCCTTAGGCCGGGCTAAGAACAATGCAGTGTGAAAAGGCCTATAGATTACACAAAAGTATGTGTGTGCCGCACATTATTTGGCAGCGTTAGTCTGTCCAGGGTGCCCTTTCCATGATGACCAGGGTCTACACATTATCAAAGGACTGTATTGTTAGCTATCATGACATCCTTATACTGTCACATATCTCTCTCTTGTTCTCTCTCTCTCTCTCTTCTCTCGTTAATTAGTTACAGTATGCTCTTGGCTGGGCTGAGAATTCTTCACCGCTTTCGTGGCCAGAAAGCCTGCCACTATGTGTGTGTACTGTCATTGTGTGTGTGTAGCCGCTGTGTGTGTGTACGGAAGTAACGGGTGTGGAATCTGTGTGTGTCTGATCCAATCTCAGTCTCAGTTTCAAAGGGATCAATGATTAGTGAATAATTATGTTAACTACACTGAACAAAAATATAAATGCAACATGTAAAGTGTTGGTTTCATGAGCTGAAATAAAATGTGCAGTTTTGTCACACAACACAATGCCACAGATGTCTCAAGCTTTGAGGGAGTGTGCAATTGACATGCTGACTGCAGGAATGTCCACCAGAACTGTTGCCAGAGAATTGAATATTCATTTCTCTACCATAAGCCGCTTCCAATGTCGTTTTAGAGAATTTGGCAGTACGTCCGACCGGCCTCACAACCACAGACCACGTGTATGGTGTCGTGTGGGGTTATGGTATGAGCAGGCATAAGCTACGGATAACGAACACAATTGCATTTTATCAATGGCAATTAGAATGCACAAAAATACCATGACGACCAGTCATGTGAAATCTATAGATTAGGGCTTAATGAATTTATTTCAATTGACTGATTTCCTCATATGAACTGTAACTCATTCAATTCAATGAAGTTGTTGCATGTTGCGTTTATATTTTTGTTCAGTATACATACCTTTTTCTTTACATCTTTTTAGATACAAAAACTACAACAATATATACAACCAAGTTACACACCATAAATTACAGTAAGCATCTCTATATATTTTGTCATACAATGATGTAACTTCTTTATTCAAAATCTTGATAAAATAATATTTTAGGTGAAAGTCAATATTTTTTCTGACATTTATTTTAGAAACATCATCGATCCCACCCAAAACGTCAACATCAACAGTAACAACAACAACACAACCACCATCATCATCACAAGAGAAGCAATTACAAAGTAAGTGTTTTAGCTTTGTTTATAGATACGCTACATGACCAAAAGTATGTGGACACCTGCTCGTTGAACATCCCCCTTTGCTGCTATGGAACATTGCTGTGGGGACTTGCTTCCATTCAGCCTCATACTTTTGTACATATATATATAGTGTAGATATATAGATACTATAGATAGATACGATAGATAGATAGATAGATAGATACTACGATACGATCACCAAGGCGTGTTTTCACCCACTCTAGATAGAGTGGTTGGACACCCTACAGACATCAGGTTTATACACACCATATTGTTAGCCATCATGACATCCTTATACTGTCACATATCTCTCTCTTGTTCTCTCTCTCTCTCTCTCTTCTCTCGTTAATTAGTTACAGTATGCTCTTGGCTGGGCTGAGAATTCTTCACAGCTTTCGTGGCCAGAAAGCCTGCCACTATGTGTGTGTACTGTCATTGTGTGTGTGTAGCCGCTGTGTGTGTGTACGGAAGTAATGGGTGTGGAATCTGTGTGTGTCTGATCCAATCTCAGTCTGTCTCAAAGGGATTAGTCTCTCTCTCTCTCTCTCTCTCTCTCTCTCTCTCTCTCTCTCTCTCGTTAGTTACAGTATGCTCTTGGCTGGGCTGAGAATTATTCACTGCTTGTAAAGTGTTGGTTTCATGAGCTGAAATAAAATGTGCAGTTTTGTCACACATGCAGGAATGTCCACCAGAGCTGTTGCCAGAGAATGTAATATTCATTTCTCTACCAATGTCTTTTTAGAGAATTTGGCAGTACGTTGCAAATTTATAAAAAATAAATATCACATTTACATAAGTATTCAGACCCTTTACTCAGTACTTTGTTGAAGCACCTTTGGCAGCGATTACAGCCTTGTGTCTTCTTGGGTATGATGCTACAAGCTTGGCACACCTGTATTTGGGGCGTTTCTCCCATTCTTCTCTGCAGATCCTCGCAAGCTCTGTCAGGTTGGATGGGGAGCGTCGCTGCACAGCTATTTTCAGGTCTCTCCAGAGATGTTCGATCAGGTTCAAGTCCGGGCTCTGGCTGGGCCACTCTAGGACATTCAGAGTCTTGTCCCATAGCAACTCCTGCGTTGTCTTGGCTGTGTGCTTAGGGTCGTTGTCTTGTGAACCTTCGCCCCCAGTCTGAGGTCCTGAGCGCTCTGGAGCAGCTTTCCATCAAGGATCTCTCTGTACTTTGCTCCATTAATCTTTCCCTCTATCCTGACTAGTCTCCCATTCAGGCCAAAGAGTTCAATCTTGGTTTCATCAGACCAGATCATCTTTTTTCTCATGGTCAGAGTCCTTTAGGTGCCTTTTGGCAAACTCCAAGCGGGCTGTCATGTGCCTTTTACTGAGGAGTGGCTTCCGTCTGGCCACTCTACCATAAAGGCCTGATTGGTGGAGTGCTGCAGAAATGGTTGTCCTTCTGGAAGGTTCTCCCATCTCCACAGAGGAACTCTGGAGCTCTGTCAGAGTGACCATTGGGTTCTTGGTCACCTCCCTGACCAAGGCTTTTCTCCCCCCATTTCTAATTTTGCCTGTGCGGCCAGCTCTAGGAAGAGTCTTGGTGGTTCCAAACTTCTTCCATTTAAGAATGATGGAGGCCACTGTGTTCTTGGGTACCTTCAATGCAGCAGAAATGTTTTGGTACCCTTTCCCAGATTTGTGCCTCGACACAATCCTGTCTCGGAGCTCTACGGACAATTCCTTCGACCTCATGGCTTGGTTTTTGCTCTGACATGCACTGTCAATTGTGGGACCTTATATAGACAGGTGTGTGCCTTTCCAAATCATGTCCAATCAATTTAATTTATCACAGGTGGTCTCCAATCAAGTTGTAGAAACATCTCAAGGATGATCAATGGAAAAATAATGCATTTCGAGTTTCATAGCAAAGGGTCTGAATACTTATGAGACTCGAAATTGAGCTCAGGTGCATCCTGTTTCCAATGATCATCCTCGATGTTTCTACAACCTGATTGGAGTCCACCTTTTTGCTTCGAAAAAAGTAATACTTTTCGCTCTGTCATTATAGGGTATTGTGGGTAGATTGGTGAGGAAGACATTTTATTTAATCCATTTTAGCGTAACAAAATGTGGAAAAGACAAGGGGTCCGAATACTTTACTAATACACTGTTGATACTATAGATAGATAAATACTGTATACTCATCTCTCTCCTCTTTGTTCTCTCCTAGGGGAGGTCATATCAGTCAGTACGTTGTTAGCTATCTCTCTGATAGCTAATATCATCCTTCTCTTGGGTGTTGTCTACTTGTGGACCCGGGGAAGACGCCAGCATGAAGGCCTGGTGAGTGTATGTGTGTGTGTGTGTGTGTGCATGCGTGTGTGCATGCGTGCATGTGTGCTTTCTGTGGCTAAAGTGCTTCTTGTATTTTTCAGTCTCCTGCAATGCCTGAACTGACAGTATTGAACAACGCAGTAGAGGTACATAGTCTGATGCAGGTAATATTCTCAGAATGCCACGGCTTGATGACTGATGATTTAGGGCACTATTCAATCGAACCCAAGAGTGGTTGGATTTGCATGTACTCAACAAAGTCTCTCTCGCTCTCTCTCTCTCAGAATGGCAACGGAGATGCTTTGCAGCACTGGCCCCATTCAGAGGAATAATCCATCTCTCTTCCATCTGCCGCCATTTCCCCCTTGCTTTCCCAGATGACAATGGATAAATATATGTCCTGAGCCAGAGAAATGGAGACAACAGTCCTGTCTCTCTGTCACACACACAGTTCACACTTCCAGGGCTGAGGCCAGAACTCTTCTTCTCCTGCAATCTGGAGATACTGTTGCAGACTTCACAACAAAAGCATTTTTGGACTTCAGAACAAAAGCATTTGAACGTCATAATAAAAGCCTATGGACTTCACTATAAAAGCCTATGAACTTTATAATAAAAGCTCCCCTCCTTGTGTTTCAATGAGGAGAATGGGAGAACTAATAAATATTTGTCTGTCAAGAGTCTCTAAAAACAAGACTTCGATTAAGGGAACACGGTGGTCTTGAATGACCACCCCCTGCCTTCAGCTGTCCATTCAGGCCAAAGATAATATATTCATGTGAATGGGAAGAAAACGATGTGCGATGAACAACAAGATTAACCTTTTAGGGGCGTATATTGGAACCAAGATGGTTCGAAATTGAGTATTATTGGCTGATGTGGCTGTGTTACCAGATGAAAGGGGATTTTATGATGCAGAGGGACATCAGAAAAATATCACTGGAAACTGGAAAGTGAATGTATATATATATATATATATTTATATACAATGCATTCGGAAAGTATTCAGACCCCTTTACTTTTTCCACATTTGTTACGTTAGTCTTATTCTAGAATGGATTAAATGTTTTTCCTCATCAATCTACACACAATACCCCATAATGACAAAGCGAAAACAGGTTTTTCAAAATGTTTGTAAATGCATTAAAAATAAACTACTGAAATACCGTATTTACATAAGTATTCAGACCCTTTGCTATGAGACTCGAAATTGAGCTCAGGTGCATCCTGTTCCATTGATCATCATTGAGATGTTTCTACAACTTGATTGGAGTCCACCTGTGGTAAATTCAATTGATTGGACATGATCTGGAAAGGCACACACCTGTCTATATAAAGTCCCACAGTTGACAGTGCATGTCAGAGCAAAAACCAAGCCATGGGGTCGAAGGAGCTAGAGCTCTGAGACAGGATTGTTTCGAGGCACAGATCTGGGGAAGGGTACCAAAACATTGCAGCATTGAAGATCCCCAAGAACACAGTGGCCTCCATCATTCTTAAATGGAAGAAGTTTGGAACCACCAAGACTCTTCCTAGAGCTGGCCGCCCGGCCCAACTGAGTAATCGGGAGAGAAGGGCCTTGGTCAGGGAGGTGACCAAGAACCTGATGATCACTCTGACAGAGCTCCAGAGTTCCTTTGTGGAAATGGGAGAACCTTCCAGAAGGACAACCATCTCTGCAGCACTCCACCAATCAGGCCTTTATGGTAGTGGCCAGATGGAAGCCACTCCTCAGTAAAAGGCACATGACAGCCCGCTTGGCGTTTGCCAAAAGGCACCTAAAGGACTCTCAGACCATGAGAAACAAGATTATCTGGTCTGATTAAACCAAGATTGAACTCTTTGGCCTGAATGCCAAGCGTCACATCTGGAGGAAACCTGGCATCATCCCTACGGTGAAGCATGGTGGTGGCAGCATCATCATGCTGTGGGGATGTTTTTCAGCGGCAGGGACTGGGAGGCTAGTCAGGATCGTGGGAAAGATGAACAGAGCAAAGTACAGAGAGATCCTTGATGAAAGCCTGCTCCAGAGTGCTCAGGACCGACTGGGGTGAAGGTTCACCTTCCAACAGGACAACAACCAGAGCCCGATCGAACATCTCTGGAGAGACCTGAAAATAGCTGTGCAGCGACGCTCCCCATCCAACCTGACAGAGCTTGAGAGGATCTGCAGAGAAGAATGGGAGAAACTCCCCAAATATAGGTGTGCCAAGCTTGTAGCGTCATACCCAAGACGACACAAGGCTGTAATCGCTGTCAAAGGTGCTTCAACAAAGTACTGAGTGAAGGGTCTCAATACTTTTTTTTTAATATACATTTGCAAAACTTTCTAAAAACCCGTTTTTACTTTGTCATTATTGGGTATTGTGTGTAAATTGATGTGGGGGGGACTATTTAATCAATTTTAGAATAAGGCTGTGACGTAACAAAATGTGGAAAAAGTCAAGGGGTCTGAATACATTCCGAATGCACTGTGTATATGTATATATATATATATATATATATATATATATATATATATATATATATATATATATATATGTATGTATGTGTGTGTATATATTCTTTTTTTCTATTTAACTATTTGCTTTATCTGCACCTTATGATAAACATTACTAGCAACATCATAAAAGGTTGGTATCATTTATATGTTTTGCAGAGACTGTACAAATTGTGTGTGTGTGTGTGTTCTCTTTTGGTACAGTGAGAGATGCTGTTGTTTCCTTATCAGTGTTATCCCAAGACATATTTCTATAGGTGTGGCTCAAAAGCCCCAACAATTTTTCATTGACGGGTACATTACTTGCGTGCTGTATGCAATTTGTAAATAATCTTTACATCTAAAAGGTTTGTTAACAAGTGTTTTATACACAGGATCTGTTTAACATACTTTGTGGTCCGGTTTCCCTGACACAGATTAAGTCTAGTCCAAGACTAAAAATGTATTTCCATGGAGATTCTCCATTGAGCATGCTTTTTACTCCAGGACTAGGCTTAGAGCTCTATTCAATCTGTATCGCGGATGTGCAGCGTTACAGCATGATTGAGATTTAAAGGTAATGTTCCCACGTTAGCGGAGACTGCATTCACGGTAAATGTTGTATATGTCGGATCAATCTGAAATTACCTTAACATTTCTTTCGCGCAATCTGTAACGCTTCAGTGATACAGATTGAATAGAGCCCTTAGTCTTTGTCTGGGAAATCTTACCCACACTCTGAAAAGAAAAGGTTCCTGGAGTATCCTTTAGGGGTTCTTCAAGTTGAAACTGTGGGGGAATCCCTATAAGTTCTTCGAAGAACCCCTAAAGGGGGCCAGTATGAAAAATAAAAAAATAATGTATGCACTCACTAACTGTAAGTCGCTCTGGATAAGAGCGTCTGCTAAATGACTAAAATGTCAATGTAAATGTTTAAAAGGGTTCTTCAAATAACCCCTTTTAATGGATCCTTGAAGAACCTTTTGAAAACCCTTTTGGGGTTAAGTTTTGAACTACCACCCCCTCCCCTATTATTATTATTATTATTATTATTATTATTATAGTATAACGATAACACAATATTTTAGTTCTCAGTGTTTATTATGATTTTAGTGGCAAAGCAGAATAAAAAAACAAAATATAAGGTTAACTCCCAGCAGAGCCCCAAGTCCAATGGGTGGCGCAGTGGTCTAAGGCACTGCATCGCAGTTCTAGCTGTGCCACTAGAGATCCTGGTTCGTGTCCAGGCTCTGTCGCAGCCGGACGCGACCGGGAGACCCATGGGCGGCGCACAATTGGTCCAGCGTCGTCCAAGGTAGGGGAGGGTTTGGCCGGCAGGGATGTGGGTTCGTTTCCCACGGGGGGCCAGTATAAATAAATAAAAAATTTAAAACATGTATGCATTCACTAACTGTAAAGTCGCTCTGCATAAGAGCGTCTGCTAAATGAATAAAATGTAAATATATATCCTCTGGCATGTTGATGTTAATGTGTTGATGTTCTCTGTATCCATAGCCAGAATGATTTTGAAGTGCATGGTGATCGAACAGGTTTCCTGTTATATTCATCAGAGGTGTAGGGAGGGTGAAGTCTGTGAATCCAAAAAATAGTAATTATACAGATGATTAACAAAACATGCACACGACAGAATTCCTACCTTGGTTTTTGTGGTGAATGTGAATGAAAAAAACTGTTTTTGATTTTCATACACATACCTTGTCCATAATGTAGAGGCCTATGGGATATTCATTGTAGAGGTAAGGGAGGAGGATGGTAAATGTGTTCTGCATAACATACTAATACCAATTGACATACCTTTGTATGCCTCCTCATCTGTATACCTGCAGACACAGACACAAAAGTGAGCAGTTCAGTCATCTGCACGAAATACAGCTAGCCTTCAACATATTCTTACCTCTTTGTTGATTGATATCCATTGAATTGTGTCCATTTTCTGTTTTAGAAAGATTGGCACAAATATGAAAAGATAGATGGTATCATCATAAACAATATCAATTTAGATCATACAAGGGACAAATATTACCTTAAATTGAGATCTTTAGATTTTTCAGTTAAGTGCTTGCACCTGCTGTCCTTTCAAATTCAAATCCAAGTGTTTCAGTTGTGCAGTTAGGTTCCTGCAAGAACCCCCACCAACTAAGGAGATTCCTCGATGAACCCCACCTACTATGGGGGTTTTGGAAGAACTTTTTTAGAGCCATTTTCAGTGCCAAGAACCCTAACGTTCTTCGAAGAACTTTGAGGATCTTAGAAGAACCCTTGTTGAACCCCTAATTTTTAGGAAGTAAGCAGTCTATGGACAAAGTATGACAGAAATCAATGCTTTGTTTCCACTGTTTCAAATGCTAATTATGTAGCATTTGTGGCACAAATCCAATGCAAGTCAATGGGAACAACATTAGCATTTTAAAGCTTCATATCCAAATCATCTTCCTAAAGTATATAAAAATGGCTTTTGTAGCTCTTACTTAGAGATTATTTGGACATGAAGAACGAAAATGCTTATGTTGTTCCCATTTGTGCCAGAAATGCTAAAAAGACAGGTAAATAAAACCAAAGCATGGATTGCTGTCATACCTTGTCCATAGACTGCTTACAGGGTAAGGAAACCAATATGTCCCTTTGTAAAATGTTGCACTATCCCTTTAAGGAGATGGATTTGGGGTAAGGCCCTACAATAGACTAGTGTCCTGTCCATGGGGTGTACTACTTGTACATCAAGCTGCCTCATGCATTAGAATCTGGAGATAGGCTCCTGACCTATGGGCCATTCTGGCTTGGACAAGGCTTACTTAATTACTTTACTTTAATTATAACTATGTTATCTATATAGATCCTGCAACCACCACCCACCCATTCACATAATATTGTTTTAGGGCTGGACACAAATTAAGCCTAGTATTCTCTATTAAAATGCTTTTTAGTACAGGACTAGCCTTAATCTGTGTCCAGGAAACTGGCCCTTAATGTTTTGTATATTCCTTATAGGTTCTAAGTCTGTCATATAGTGAAAATACAATCATTGAACTATTATTATATATATTTTCCCCATTACCCAGAAACACAATTGTTG
Organism: Coregonus lavaretus; assembly: GCF_964263955.1. Taxonomy (NCBI): domain Eukaryota; kingdom Metazoa; phylum Chordata; class Actinopteri; order Salmoniformes; family Salmonidae; genus Coregonus; species Coregonus lavaretus. The sequence continues at coordinate 3,891,013 of NC_140015.1, read as the reverse complement.
CTCTTTGCGCTCCACACGTTCTTGAGTCAGAAAGAACACACTTCAACTGAATTTTAATAGCACAGTTAGAGCAAGACATAGTTAGGTTTCAGATACAAGATGGCGTATTGAATACACAGTGGTACAAATCACCTCAAGATAAAAACATAATATTCAGTATCAGAAAGTTAGACTAAATATTAGCACTTCATATATTTGAGGGTAATAACATTCAATCTGGATAATAACACAAAACAAATTTTAAGGCTAGAGAAATGTATCGACAAATATTACAACAACACGCAACACCCAAACATGACGGAAGATAAACGAGGAGAATCAATATCCAAGAGAGAACGCGACTCCTCGACTGATACAGATGATTTATGCTTTTTACCAATGGGACTGGTAAGTGTGGAAAGCGACCTGTTGAAGTCGATAAATGACAAACTGGGCATACTAGAGTTGGTCAGTAATGATGTAAAAGAGTTGAAGGCGAGTCTTGAAATGAGTGATAATGGAGAACGATACAAAAAAAATTAAAAGGTACAGTCACGAAGATAGAAACGGACGTTACAGAACTTAAAAAGGAGAACAACTTTCTGAGAGAAGCCTTACTAGACATACAAACTAGATCGATGAGAGAAAATCTAGTACTTACGGGTATCCAGGAAAAAGAAGGAGAGATTACCGAAAAAATTGTGAAGGACTTCTTTCTTACATCGCTTCAAATCCCACTCGAGGCTGTCGATAAAATCCAACTTGAACGTGTACACGGTTTCGGACAAATAGGACAGAGATATGAGCGTCCAATCGTTGCCAAATTTGCTTTTTTTAAGGATAAAGTTATGGTTAAAAGCCTAGGTAAAAGACTTGCTGGCACGAAAATAGGCATGAATGATCAGTTCCCGAGGGAGATTGCAGAACGGCGCAAAGTTCTGTACCCAATCTTGAAGAATTTTTTTTAGGAAAGGGAAGCATGTAGCTCTCATTGTCGATGAACTGTATATTGACAACCAAATGTTCTGCGACACAAAGACTACTCCATGGCTATTCTGAAAGTTCTAATAGAGTCGAATAATGGAACACCCAATACTAGCCATGGTAGGGATTGTAATAATAAAGCACATTTATAGTATGTATAGTATTTTATAAAGGGATAAGACGGTATTACAAGAAAATATAACAAGCAAAATAATACATCTTTAAATACAACTAAATTAGAACACAAGTACTCAATCAACATAGTGGAGATAAAAACATAGCAAACAGAAGGCACAGTATGTGGGTATGTGTTGATGAATTGTGATGGTAGGTGTCTTTGGAAAAGTGTAGAAAGTGAGTGAGAAAGGAAATGGTTGCATATCCCAGAACCAACGTGTGTTTGTGAGCAGGGGTTGTGAGAGAGAGCTTTCAATTTTGTGCAGATTAGGGATATACATTTTAAAATATAGCATACATCGAATCTATTTTTTTATTGTCCTATCATGATGGAACGATCCCCAACCCTATATCCTAGACATCCACCTGAGCAACCCATACACCAAAGAGAAGTCCCCATCTGTTTCCTATATGCAGCCAAAACTAAATAAATAATAAATGCGGTCAGAGACCTACTTGAGCAGCACCGCCCCCTCAAGATTCTGAGCCTGCCTGGCAGGGTTGGTCCTACAAAGCCAGAGCCCCCTGATGGGAGAGCATAATATACAAGGAAATTCTCAAAGCTGCTAATGAGAACCTTGACAACGTTGTACCTAGCCGGTGGGGATTCCGGTGGGGTACCCTCACCCAGGTAGTGGCAGTGCTGGCAACACGGGCTGCAGTAACCCATGGGGAGGGGGTCACACTCGGACAATCAGAGAGGGGGCTTATTATTGTGGCCCAGGTGGCACAAAATAATCAAAGGTCTGACTGCACGGAGATGCTTGAGAAAAATGGTTACAACGGGGGACTAGAGTGTTTGTGTCTCAGGTGAAGAGGGTGGATCTGATCTCCATCACCTAGGACTTGACATAGATTAAATAGATTAATCAAATCTCACATTGTTGTCAATTTTTGCTCAATCTTGCATGCTTTCTCAAACAGCTGTAACTGTATATGCATTCGTAAATCAGGTCCTTTCTTGAGTTGGGCTCTGGGATGTAACAACCGTTGAGCATCTGATCTTATGGTTGATTGTGGAGGAAAGGGGTTGAGTGTGTTAGAGTATGTGCGTGTGTGAAAATGAATCAAAGCCTATTGGATGATAACTTGTTTTTAACTAGGAAAGAGGAATTTATAACTGATTTTTTCCGACATAACATAGGTACAGCAAATCCCCTTATTGTATGGGACACCTTTAAATTTGCCTTTAGAGGCCATGCAATTCAGCACTCATCTCGAAAACAAAAGCAATTTAGGTCAAAAGAGTCCATACTAACAAAATAAATAGAAGGTCTAACAGAACAGATAGATAGCAGGGTGGCAGGTAGCTTAGTGGTTAAGAGTGTTGTGCCAGTAACCAAAAGGTCGCTGGTTCTAATCCCCGAGCTGACTAGGTGAAAAATCTGTCGATGTGCCCTTGAGCAAGGCACTCAACCCTAATTGCTCCTGTAATTCAATCTGGATTAGAGCGTCTGCTAAATGACAAAACATTTTTAATTTAAAATGCAATAAAATATGTAACATAGAGGCTCAGAATAAATTAGAGGGAAAACAAAAAATATTGAGAAACTTATTCAAGAAAGATCAAGTGTAATACATTATAAAAATAAAGCAAGCTGGATGGAATATGGGGAAAAATGCACAAAATATTTTTTTTTATCTTCAACATTGTCACGATCGTTGAACGGAGTGGACCAAGGCGCAGCGTGATGAACGAACATACTTTATTATCAATAGTGATAACAAGAACAAAACAACAAACGATAACGACACGTGAAGTCCTAGGCTACAAAATACAACCAACACGGAACAAGATCCCACAACTACTGTGGGAAACCAGCCTGTCTAAATGTGGTTCCCAATCAGAGACAACCAGCAACAGCTGACACTCGTTGCCTCTGATTGAGAACCACTCTGGCCAACATAGAAATAGAACAACTAGATAATTAACATAGAACACAAAACACATAGAATCTACACACCCTGGCTCAACATATAGAGTCCCCAGAGTCAGGGTGTGACAAACATAGGAATGCTACCAAAAATAATTTACTGAAACTGGTTACAAATGACGGAGTCACCCATGATTCACCAAATTATATTTTGAAGGAGGAAACAAAGTACTTTAAGCATATGTTTTTGTTTCAGTCGCCTCTATCTCCTCTAACTGAAGCTAATTGTAGAGATGTTTTTTCTATTGATAATGTAAAATCAACAGCCATACAGAAAGACTCATGTGAAGGTGAAATTACATTGGAGGAACTTCTGGATACCATTAGACTTAAAGTCTGGGAAAACTCCAGGGTTGGATGGCATACCAGTCGAGGTACACCAAACCTTTTTTGATATACTCAGAGGAACGATATTAGCATGTTTTAACCACTCCCATGTAAATGGTAGATTATCAAACACTCAAGAAGAAGGTCTGATGTCATTCTTACTGAAACAGGATACAAGTGGAAAATATAAAGTAAAAAAATAATTGGAGGCCCCTTACACTTCAGTGTTGTGATGCAAAAACTCTAGAAAAATGTAAAGCGCATGGAATTAAAAAGGTATTGTCGGACATTATTCATTCTAATCAGACAGGTTTTTTACATGGACGATACATTGGAGATAATATAAGGCAAGTACTGGAAACAGTAGAACACTATGAAAAATCTGGGAAACCAGGCCTGCTATTCATAGCAGACTTCGAAAAGGCATTTGATAAAGTACGACTGGGGTTTATATATAAATGCCTGGAGCATTTCAATTTAGGAGAATCTCTTATAAATTGGGTTAAAATCATGTATAGTAACCCTAGGTGTAAAATAGTAATTAATGGCTATTTCTCATAAAGTTTTTAACTGTCAAGAGGAGTAAAACAAGGTTGTCCACTATCGGCATATCTATTTATTATGGCAATCGAGATGTTAGCTATTAAAATCAGATCCAACAATAATATCAAGGGATTAGAAATCCAGGGCTTAAAAACAATTGTACGCTGATGATGTTTTCTTTTAAATCCACAACTTGATAAAAAACCATTTTGTTTTGACAAAATTTAAAAATTTAAAAAAGGTATAATCTCCGTAAATTATATCATCGGTAGGACTGGTGGAGTTATGTCGCACATGCAGCTAACACAAACATATGGAAATGTCTGCTCTACCCAAAATGACAACCAAATAATTGCAGCATTACCGCAAAAATTGAAGAGGAAAGTGGAAGGGGGAAAAAGTAAGGAACTTGTCTGTCGGCCTTGCATTAAAGAACATAATTGGTTAAAGAAAATTGTGATAAATAAAAAAGTATACCAGTTTCATTTAAGGACTAAAGGATTGACAGCCATCCCATATAGATTGCAAAATAGTTGGGAAGAGATTTTTGACGTACCGATTCCATGGCATAGTGTTTATGAACTGATACGCAAAACGACACCGGATTCAAAACTTAGAATGTTTCAATTTAAATTATCATATAAAATTCTTGCTACCAAGAGAATGTTATTTATATGGGGGATACAATCTTCCCAGCTCTGCAGATTTTGCTGCGAAGAGACAGAAACATTAGATAATTTGTTTTGGTACTGTCCATTTGTAGCCTGTTTTTGGACACAGGTCCAGGAATGGCTAAAGGATTGTAATATTTACCTGGAGCTAACCCTGCAGATAGCATTACTGGGTGATCTGAAAAGTCATAGTCAATCGATCAATAACATAATAATACTTTTAGCAAAAATGTTTATTTTCAATTTACAATCTGTAGAAACAATGAGAAAAGAAAGGTTCAGAACTTTTGTAAAACATCACAGTACAGTTGAAAAATATATGGCAAATAGAAATCCAATATGGATGGTGTTAAGAGATACCGTTGAAGTCGGAAGTTTACATACACTTAGGTTGGAGTCATTAAAACTCGTTTTTCAGCCACTCCACAAATGTCTTGTTAACAAACTATAGTTTTGGCAAGTCGGTTAGGACATCTACTTTGTGCATGACACAAGTAATTTTTCCAACGATTGTTTACAGACAGATTATTTCACTTATAATTAGCTGTATCACAATTCCGGTGGGTCAGAAGTTTACATACACTAAGTTGACTATGTCTTTAAACAGCTTGGGAAATTCCAGAAAATGATGTCATGGCTTTAAAAGCTTCTGATAGGCTAATTGACATCATTTGAGTCAATTGGAGGTGTACATTTGGATGTATTTCAAGGCCTACCTTCATTCTCAGTGCCTCTTTGCTTGACATCATGGGAAAATCAAAAGAAATCAGCCAAGACCTCAGAAAAAGAATTGTAGACCTCCACAAGTCTGGTTCATCCTTGGGAGCAATTTCCAAACGCCTGAAGGTACCACGTTCATCTGTACAATCAATAGTATGCAAGTAAAAACACCATGGGACCACGCAGCCGTCATACCGCTCAGGAAGGAGACGCGTTCTGTCTCCTAGAGATGAACGTACTTTGGTGCGAAAAGTGCAAATCAATCCCAGAACAACAACAAAGGACCTTGTGAAGATGCTGGACGAAACAGGTACAAAAGTATCTATATCCACAGTAAAAACGAGTCCTATATCGACATAACCTGAAAGGCCGCTCAGCAAGGAAGAAGCCACTGCTCCAAAACCGCCATAAAAAAGCCAGACTACGGTTTGCAACTGCACATGGGGACAAAGATCGTACTTTTTGGAGAAATGTCCTCTGGTCTGATGAAACAAAAATAGAACTGTTTGGCCATAATGACCATTGTTATGTTTGGAGGAAAAAGGTGGTTCCTTGCAAGCCGAAGGACACCATCCCAACCGTGAAGCACGGGGGTGGCAGCATCATGCTGTGGGGGTACTTTGCTGCAGGAGGGACTGGTGCACTTCACAAAATAAATGGCATCATGAGGAAGGAAAGTTATGTGGATATATTGAAGCAACATCTCAAGACATCAGACAGGAAGTTAAAGCTTGGTCGCAAATGGGTCTTCCAAATGGACAATGACCCCAAGCATACTTCCAAAGTTGTGGCAAAATGGCTTAAGGACAACAAAGTCAAGGTATTGGAGTGGCCATCACAAAACCTTGACCTCAATCCTATAGAACATTTGTGGTTAGAACTGAAAAAGCATGTGCGAGCAAGGAGGCCTACAAACCTGACTCAGTTACACCAGCTCTCTCAGGAGGAATGGGCCAAAATTCACCCAACTTATTGTGGGAAGCTTGTGGAAAGCTACCAAAACGTTTGACCCAAGTTAAACAATTTAAAGGCATTGCTACCAAATACTAATTGAGTGTATGTAAACTTCTGACCCACTGGGAATGTGATGAAAGAAATAAAAGCTGAAATAAATCATTTTCTCTACTATTATTCGGACATTTCACTTTCTTAAAATAAAGTGGTGATCCTAACTGACCTAAGACAGGGAATTTTTACCAGGATTAAATGTCAGGAATTGTGAAAAACTGAGTTTAAATGTATTTGGCTAAGGTGTATGTAAACTTCTGACTTCAACTGTAGATGGGTGGTGTTGAATGAAGTTGAAGGATGGGACTAATAACAACTAACAACAACTAATAACAACAAGATAACTAATAATGTAAAGCATACTGTGTCCATAATAATTATATAGGTTATAGGTTGAGCGCTTTTGTGAATGAGCACAGTTAGAAAGATATGGCATATAGAAGCAACCCGGATGGACATCATGAAAATGATCGGAGAGGTTGAGGGTAGAGGAAGTTCAGGAGTAAAACCAAACAAAATATAATTATTGTAAAATTGACTGTGTCTATAAAATGTATATAGTATGTATAAGCTGGAAGTAGAGGCCTAAGCATGTAGAGTAGAGGCCTAAGCACATATGTGTATGTGTGTATATATATATATATATATATATATATTTGCGAGAGAAAAAAACATATGATGGAAGTTACAATCTATCTGCAATATTAAAGCTGATCTACCCTGTAAAAAAAGAAAGGAAAAAATGACATAGTTACTTGGTTGTAACACAATGTTGATTTGGACTTTGGCTCTCAATGAAGCTAGAGATTGAGGTCCAAGGGTAAATGTTTTTGTGGCCATTCCAATTGTTCTTTAACATTGAGCAAAGGAAGGGGGAAGTTATTGTATGATTGAGGCAACAATGTGTTGAATTGTTGTTGTTTAAAAAAATAATAATGTGTGGTTGAGAAGGTTGGAGCCTTTTCATTTGTTTTATTTGTCCACAAATGTTACTGTACCATATGATGTTGTAAAGAAAGTTTATGTTATGATGAATTGTGGGGTATAATCGTATCATCAAACACATACCCCTGGCCTAAGTCATCAAGAACGTAATCCTGTTCCCAAATCCACATTTTCAGTTCAAAAGTCCAGTGTTCAAACATTTCCTTCCTGTTGCTGAAAAATATGCTTTGATGGTGTAACTTACAAAATGCATTCACTGCCAGTGATCTATGGTCCCTATGAGGTCATAATGGAATTAGATCAGCGGTGCTACTATATTTTGGTTTAAAGGAGCTACATGTAATAATTTCAGTGATTATTTCCATTTCCTCAGGTCTTTGAGGGACACTGCTTGGAAATACTTGATATGGCCTAGTACTGCTTTCTTAGCTAGACATGTTTTGTTTTGTGAGCCATTCCTTACTCAAATGTATTTAAGCACACTACATATGCATCCCTCTCTTGGAAACTGGTCAGTTGTATTATAGAAGGTTGGGGGGAATTGTAGTCAGTTAGCTTAGCAGACACTCAGTCAGTTAGCAACCTTCAGCACATAAATAAGTGGCTTCAAAATGTCATAATACAGCTACGGGTTTTGGTAGCCCATTAAACAAAGGAATAGTGTCCGATGTGAACAAGGGAATAGCTGAGTCAGAGTTGAATTCTGATTTGAAGTAGAAATCAGTCTGGTGAGACTGAGACTGAGATGTGGATTGTCTTTTGAACAGAAAATTGGATTGGGAACAGCATTAAGGGCCCGATTCCGATTTCTTACATGCGCTGTTCCTTCTAACTTTTCAGTAGTTGGTATTGAGACTTACCTTATGAAGGTGCATAACGGTGTGGTTCTCTTGCGCGCGCTGACTGAATGTAATTCAACGGCTGAAAACCCTCCCACTTGCTCACCAACAGATTTTCTAGTGGAGTTTTCTTTCAAGTATTTTAGTACATTTATCTTAAGCCATCCCTTTAAATACGGTGTACCTTTTAGCTTGAATTTTGTCGACAGACTCAATAGAATATATCGAGAGAACGGGTTGAGAATATTAGGGATCAATGAAAGAAAACCATACAGTGGGGAAAAAAAAGTATTTAGTCAGCCACCAATTGTGCAAGTTCTCCCACTTAAAAAGATGAGAGAGGCCTGTAATTTTCATCATAGGTACACGTCAACTATGACAGACAAAATGAGAAAAAAAAATCCAGAAAATCACATTGTAGGATTTTTTATGAATTTATTTGCAAATTATGGTGGAAAATAAGTATTTGGTCAATAACAAAAGTTTCTCAATACTTTGTTATATACCCTTTGTTGGCAATGACACAGGTCAAACGTTTTCTGTAAGTCTTCACAAGGTTTTCACACACTGTTGCTGGTATTTTGGCCCATTCCTCCATGCAGATCTCCTCTAGAGCAGTGATGTTTTGGGGCTGTCGCTGGGCAACACAGACTTTCAACTCCCTCCAAAGATTTTCTATGGGGTTGAGATCTGGAGACTGGCTAGGCCACTCCAGGACCTTGAAATGCTTCTTACGAAGCCACTCCTTCATTGCCCGGGCGGTGTGTTTGGGATCATTGTCATGCTGAAAGACCCAGCCACGTTTCATCTTCAATGCCCTTGCTGATGGAAGGAGGTTTTCACTCAAAATCTCACGATACATGGCCCCATTCATTCTTTCCTTTACACGGATCAGTCGTCCTGGTCCCTTTGCAGAAAAACAGCCCCAAAGCATGATGTTTCCACCCCCATGCTTCACAGTAGGTATGGTGTTCTTTGGATGCAACTCAGCATTCTTTGTCCTCCAAACACGACGAGTTGAGTTTTTACCAAAAAGTTATATTTTGGTTTCATCTGACCATATGACATTCTCCCAATCCTCTTCTGGATCATCCAAATGCACTCTAGCAAACTTCAGACGGGCCTGGACATGTACTGGCTTAAGCAGGGGGACACGTCTGGCACTGCAGGATTTGAGTCCCTGGCGGCGTAGTGTGTTACTGATGGTAGGCTTTGTTACTTTGGTCCCAGCTCTCTGCAGGTCATTCACTAGGTCCCCCCGTGTGGTTCTGGGATTTTTGCTCACCGTTCTTGTGATCATTTTGACCCCACGGGGTGAGATCTTGCGTGGAGCCCAGATCGAGGGAGATTATCAGTGGTCTTGTATGTCTTCCATTTCCTAATAATTGCTCCCACAGTTGATTTCTTCAAACCAAGCTGCTTACCTATTGCAGATTCAGTCTTCCCAGCCTGGTGCAGGTCTACAATTTTGTTTCTGGTGTCCTTTGACAGCTCTTTGGTCTTGGCCATAGTGGAGTTTGGAGTGTGACTGTTTGAGGTTGTGGACAGGTGTCTTTTATACTGATAACAAGTTCAAACAGGTGCCATTAATACAGGTAACAAGTGGAGGACAGAGGAGCCTCTTAAAGAAGAAGTTACAGGTCTGTGAGAGCCAGAAATCTTGCTTGTTTGTAGGTGACCAAATACTTATTTTCCACCATAATTTGCAAATAAATTCATTAAAAATCCTACAATGTGATTTTCTGGATTTTTTTTCCTCAATTTGTCTGTCATAGTTGACGTGTACCTATGATGAAAATTACAGGCCTCTCTCATCTTTTTAAGTGGGAGAACATGCACAATTGGTGGCTGACTAAATACTTTTTTTCCCCACTGTATGCATATTCGTCTCCGTTTCAGCACCAATTAGTAGATTTAAAAATACTCTGATCTTGTAGATTATTTACAGTTAGGAAAGTATTTATGAATAATTAAAAACAAGTTTGGAGAGCCTTTGTTACGTTCGTTTACAGACGGGACGGACCAAGGCGCAGCGTGATATGCATACATGTTTATTTGAATGAATAAACAACCGACAAAACAACAAACCAACGAAACGTGACGTCCAAGGCAGCACAACATACCTTAACACAGAACAAGATCCCACAACCCACTAGTGCCAATAGGCTGCCTAAGTATGGTCCCCAATCAGAGACAACGAGCGACAGCTGTCTCTGATTGGGAACCACACCGGCCAACATAGATCTAGACATCCTAGATCTAAACATAGAAAATATAACATAGAACATCACAACAATGAATATACACAGCCTGACTCAACATATAAGCGTCCTCTGAGTCAGGGCGTGACAGCCTTTATGCACAAAAGAAAGAAACCGGTGGTTTGATTCATTCTGAACATTGCCACATTCAGTTCTTTAACCCATGGTAATGTTGAAATATTAGTGTACATAGAATTATAAAAGGGAGACAGGTGTACAATAGTAGCCTATACCCTTGTCAATTGCCTGCACTAACCATGGAACTGTGTGATGACAGCCAAGTATTGCGCCTACATGTCTTTTTTATATACACTGAGTGTACAAAACATTAGGAACAACCTTCCTAATATTGAGTTGCACCCCCTTTTGCCCTCAGAACAGACTAAATTTGTTGGGGGCATGGACTCTACAAGGTGTCGAACGTGTTCCACAGGGATGCTGGCCCATGTTGACTCCACTGCTTCACACAGTTGTGTCATGTTGGCTGGATGTCCTTTGGGTCGTGGACCATTCTTGATACACACGGGAAACTGTTGAGCATGAAAAACCCAGCAGAGTTGCAGGTCTTGTCACACTCAAACCGGTGTGTCTGGCACCTACTACCATACCCCGTTGAAAGGCACTATCCAAGTCTCAATTATCTCAAGGATTAAACATCCTTCTTTAACCTCCCCTTCATCTACACTGATTTGAAGTGGATTTAACAAGTGACATCAATAAGGTATCATAGCTTTCACCTGGATTCACCTGGTCAGTCTATTTCATGGAAAGGTGTTCCTAATGTTTTGTACACTTAGTATATATTATCAACTATTACTAATGCTCCTCAGCAACAACCACATGGCCATGACGATGTTTACATAGGACGAAAATGAAGGTAAATTAAACATTGTAATTAAATGGAATGATAATGTAGGCTGTACCAACTGAAGGGAACGAACAGTAAATTGGCAGTTGAATATGTGTTGTTATTAGGTCTACTGATGGTCGATACTGATAGTGGCTAATATTTAACATGATAGAAATAGGAAACAGAGAAAGGCGGGGTAGCCTATAATTAAGACAACCCTATACCCTAGACACCCACCAGAGCGACCCATACACTAAGGAAAAGTCCTTATCTGTTTTATTGGCCTACTGCGAGTAGCCTATACGTAGCCAAGACAGAAAGAGACCCACTAAAGCAGCACCGCCCCTCAAGAGTCTTAGCCTGCCTGGCAGGGTTGGTCCAACAAAGCCAAAGCCCCCAGATTGCTGAGCATAATATACAAGGAATCTCTCAAAGCTGCTAATGACAACCTTGACGACATCATACCTAGCCAGTGGGAATTCCGGTGGAGTACCCCACCCAGGTAGTGGCAGTCCTGGCAACACTAGCTGCAGTAACCCATGTTTAGGGGGTCACACTCGGACAATCAGAGAGGGGGCAAATTATTGTGGCCCTGGCGGCACAAAATAATCTAATGGTCTGACTGCACAGAGGTGCCTGGGAAAATGGTCACAAAGGGAGACCAGCGTGTGTGTGTTTCGGGGGAAAGGGGTGTATCCGAGCTCCATCAGCTAGGACTAGACATTGGTTAATCAAATCTCCCCATTATTGCTCAATTTTGCATGCCTTCTCAAACAGCTACAACGGTATACGCCAGTGGCGATTTTAGCATGTAAATCTTGTTGGGGCAAACTCCCCCAATTTTTTTGGGATGCACACCAGCTAAGCCACTACACAACACAACACAACACTAAACAATACATTAATTGCACAATAACGGTGACAAACGGCGCCCACAAACTGTTAAGGCCTACATAAAGCTGTCCCAACAGCAGAGCTTCCTTTTCAGCCCCATGGAGTGAATCCTTACCACTGCTACACCTGGCTATCAGCGGAGCCTTGTCTGGCTGCAAAACAGTTAATTCAGCCTAATTTACTGCCTTTTTAAAAAACATAGCTGATATGGCTGAATTGCTTAAACAAATGTGGTTTCTACTGACAATTGAGATGTAGAAACTATGGCATAAGGGGACGACGAGCGTATAAGAGGCAATCCATAATTTTGATTAAGACATTGAGCGAGCTAGGACAGACGTAGTAAATATAACGATTTGTTCAACACTTTAAATTACTAAAATGGCGCCGAGAGAAAGGGCTGCCTCGCTTCTAGTCCTTAGGAAACTTTGCAGTATTTAATTTTTTATGTATTATTTCTTACATTGTTAGCCCAGAAAATGTTAAGTGTTATTACATACAGCCGGGAGAACTATTGGATATCAGAGCGGCATCAACTTACCAGCACTACGACCAGGAATACGACTTTCCCGAAGCGGATCCTTTGTCCGCACCCCAGGGCATTTGAACTGATTCCAGATGCCGACCCAAAACAACGCCGCCGGAGCGGTCTTCTAGTCAGACTTAGGAGGCGCGCACACCACCCATCGCTTCCGAGTATATTACTTTCTAATGTCCAGTCCCTAGATAACAAAGTTGACGAGATCAGGGAAAGGGTTGCTTTCCAGAAAGACATCAGAGATGGTTTAACTGATCAAATGGCAGCATATCTACTGTGGAGAGACCAAAACGACAGAGTTCCTCAGAGAATAATTAGAGACAGGTTAAATCCTGTTGAATTTTATGATAATGATGAGTTTTCAAGACGATACCGCTTCTCCAAGGACTCTGTAATGCAACTGAAAAGAAAGGTTGGACCAACCATTAAGCATGGATAGGAATATGGCTGTACTCCCACTACTTCAGCTCTTGGTGACCCTACGGTTCTACGCAACTGGATGTTTCCAGATGGTGGATGGGGACCTTTTTGGACTCCACAAGTCAGAGTTTCCAGTGCTATTGCCAGTCTGAAGAACCAGTACATAAGGTTCAAGCCTACGGAGGAAACAGCAGCTGGATTTTACAGGAGAGCTAGATTCCCAGGTGTACTAGGGGCGACATGATGACAAAGGTCAGCTCACCAACATCGTAGCTAGATGGCCAGGATCCACCCATGACAGCAGAATCTTTGACAATAGTCGTCTGTGTGCAATGCTGGAATAGGGGGCATATGAAGGCCACATACTAGGTGACAATGGATATGCCTGTCGTGGATACCTTATACTCCCCTTTTAAACCCCCAGACACATGAAGAGAGAGAATACAACACCTCTCATATCCTGGCAAGAGGTCTCATAGAGAGAGTTTTTGGAGTGTGGGGGAAAAAAAGATTCCCGTGCCTAGAGGAGGGGCTCCGCACAAAGATGGACACTACACTGACGATCATTATTGCGGTGGCAGTTCTGTATAACTTTGGCAAGAGACAAGGGGACGAGCTACCTGAGAAGACTGAGGAGGTCCTACCTGGGGAGAATGCAGAAGATGGCCAGGTGCAACATGCTGCCAATGCAAATGGGAATGCTGTGAGGAGAACCTTGATTGAGAACCATTTTGCAGCCTAAGGTGTATATAATGTAACATTGTTAACATATAAAAAGCAATATTATACTTTGATCGACACACACAATTCATAATTAGGCTATCTGTATTCAAATGTATTATTTAGACTTTGTTATTCTCAATACCATACAGGGTGGAACTGGAAGCACCAGAACACAAGAGTGGGGACAAGACTGGAGGACACCACATTGCTTGGGAAAGCATTGTTTTAATAAATAATTGTTTTAATAAATAATTGCTTAAATAAATAAAAAGATCAGCATTCTTTACACAGTGGCCATTTGTTTCCCTGAAGCAGTTTCTGTTTCTGAATTTGCAGTAGCTCTTTTTGTAAATTCAGGACCTCAATCTGCAGTCGATTTTTCTCTCTCTCCAGCTCCAAAACATCAATATGAGCTTGGTTCATGTCAGTTCTGGGGCGTTTGCTTGGCCTGTCCAGGCACTGCTGGTTCTCCACGGCATAGGGTGTCAGCTCAACTAAAGGAAAGGAAAGACAGAAAATTAACTCATTATTAGAAGGCTATTTACGTACAACAATTGAATTGGGGCGTATGATATGCCCAGCCTTGGTACGAATGATGATGTTATGCAACATGATGTAATGGGCCTGATAACGGTAACATTGTAGTGAAGTAGCTAGCATTAATGTTAGTTTTAACGTGCATTATAGTCATTGATATTTACCAGTTATTTATGCTTACTAAATATTGGTGGGTCGAGTTGTCCGTCGTCATCATATGGGTTAAGGAGAGGGGCAAACTGCTGGGGAATCATCTCTCAAATCTTCTGGGAGAGAGGATCAATTCCCTTGGACGGAGGCTCCCCTCTGGTCTGAAATAGCCCCCGCCTCTCCTCTGCTGCATCCTTTTTGGCTTTCGCTTTCAAGTTTTTCCAGCAGGCCTTCATCCGATGTGAGGCCCTCTTCTCTTTAATCCGTGTCGATCCATTAAATCTGTCGCATAAAATGGCCCACGTTTCTTCCTTCTCTTTGACAGTCGTGTTGTGTGTCTTTTTATCCTCCAGTACGTTACTAAAATCCTCCATCAGCTCCGACAAGGTTTTTTCATAAGCAGAGAAATTTGAAGAACTTTGACGTGCCATGATCAGGTGGCTAGCGGACAAATAATAAATGGCTAAAAGACGATAAATTATATTTTATGCTAGCTAGTGTGGGGTTCTATTTTCTTATAACTAGATGTGATGCCTAGCTTAGAAAGAATGCATTAATGACTAAACATAATAGGTTTGTGCTGTACTGATCTAGACTGTTTAATATAACAAGCTGTGATTAATGTGGGGAACTATTGGGGAGTAGGGGGAGATAAGACTTGTGTGTGTCACACAGACACAAACACAGCCTCTTTGTTAAACCGCACTCAAGGACATGTGTACTGCAAAAGTGCTGACTCGGGACAAGTTGTGGAGATAACAATTAATGCCTGGCAACAGTGAAGCGCCAAGGGACTGGGACCAGCCTGTGCGCCAACGATAGGCTGAGTAAGTCTAAACCACACTCAGCCTCTACCCTGATAGGCCCAGCAAGGAGCGGGAACTATCACTGTCAGGGTATTTAAAGAAGAGCCTGTAATAAGGAACTTAGTTCTCTGTCTGCCCTGCGTGGTATTTCAGTGAGCCTGTATACGAACCATCATACTTATCATACATACATTTTGCATATAATAAATTACGCTTGGATTGAATATCTCTTGATTATGTTTTCTCTTATTCCAATACCAGATTTGAACTAACGCTATTTCTAACACTAGCTTGGTTTATAAACTAGCTAGCTACAGTAGTTAACGTTAGCTAACAAATTAGTATTCTGTCTAGTACTGGTAAATAACGGATTTTATTTCAAATCAGCCAACTCATGAGAACCTTTCAAGATGGAGTTGCAGTAGTTCTAACGTTACATTGTTATTATTTTATAAAGGAACAGCAACTTTGTGGCCTCATTTGTCAAGTAGGCTAGCTACTTCGTTTCAACTCACGAAATACCTCATATATTGGTGTAATATGTCACTAATCATAGTTTAAAACCGTTAATCATAGATGTACTGATACAGATTTAAAATTAAGTGGTGCAACACATCTCTGATTAATTATAAACCTAGATTTACAAAACCTAGATTAGCTCTAATCCTATATTAATTTAAACTATGGTGGTGCAACCCACCCTGAGAGCATAAGGCGAAAGATTCTGTGGTCAGATGAGACAAAGTGAACAGTTTGGCCTGAATGCAAATGTCTGGAGAAAACCAGGCACAACTCATCACAGGTCTAACACCATCTCTGAGCACGTCAACCTGCCTGCCTTCTGCTGATTGCGTGCCCCTACCACTGCTACAAGGTCCCTATTTTACAATTACATAATCAAAATGTGTTGTGGACAAAAATAATGAAAAGGCTGTCTGGTAGCCTCAATAAATAAGATTTTCAGTCATTGCATGTATAGATAATTTTTTACTTGACTTGAGACTTGAAAAAACGTGTGACTTGACTTGCTCTTAGAATGAACGACTTAGACCTGACTTGAGACTCGACCTGTTCTACTTGGGACTCGACTTGAGACTCGGACCTTGTGACTTGAGACTTGTTTGTGACTCGAATAATAGTGACTTGGTCCCACCTCTGGTTCTGTCCTGTCCCCACAGACTCCCAAGGCTGCACAGCCTACGACATGGTCATCAGTGAAGAGTTCTTCCATAAATGCCAGGTGTGTGTGTTTTTGCGCATGTGTTTGCGGGGGTGTGTGTGTAACTCCTTTGTACAAGGATCCTCTATTCCAGCAGTTTCTGATCGCTGTGTCATTAGAGGGGCTGGAGAACAAATACAACCTGGAGCTCAGCCGATGTGTGTGTGTTTGTGTGCGCCTGTATCTTTAGTGTGTGTGTAAGCTTGAATATGGATGTATTTTATTTTTTCATGTGTGTGTCTCGGTGGGTGGGTGTGTGTGTGTGTGTGAGTGAGTGAGCATTAATCAGACAAGTGTTCTGCGCCAGCTGAGGTAATATCACTTTGTTTCTCTCCTTACTTCATGTGTATTTCTCTACTTCCCTCCCAGACTGGAAGGTTCTGAAGAACAGGAAGTTTCTGGGCTCTGTGAACTAACAGATTATTCGTACCAAGAGAAAACCTGTGATTCAGGAAATACACCCCAAGTATGTTTTCGCTTTCTCTTTCTTGCGCGCTCTCGCTTTCTTTCTTGCACTCTCACTCACACACACACACACGTCACTCAAAACTCACTTCTTCTGTTATCAATAGTTTGCACTGCGATGGTCTAAGGCGCCGCATCGCAGTGCAAACTGTGCCACCAGAGATCCTGGTTCGAATCCAGGCTCTGTCGCAGCCGGCCGCGACCGGGAGACCCATTGGGGCGGCGCACAATTGGCCCGGCGTCGTCCAGGGTATGGGGGAGGGAATGGCCGGCAGGGGATGTAGCTCAGTTGATAGAGCATGGCGTTTGCAACGCCAGGGTTGTGGGTTTCGATTCCCACGGGGGGCAAGTATAAAAAAATATATATATATATGTATTCACTAACTGTAAGTCGCTCTGGATAAGAGCGTCTGCTAAATGACTAAAATGTAATGTAAATGTAATACTTCTCCACTAGAGGGTGGTGTAGAGTTTACTACAGTCTGTATGTGGAAGAGTTCAATCTCCTCTCTCTCCCTCCCTCCCCCTTCAATCTCTTTTTCTCTCTCACTCTCACTCTCCACAGGGATACTCACACACCCCCAGAACCAGCCAAACGGTTGGTCTGTCTGAGTTGTCCACTGTGGATTTGATTGTCACATACCAAACTGGAACATCCTAATTTTCTCCTTCTTTCTCACTCTTGCTCTAACCCACCTCTCTCTCCCTCTCCTCTCCTCTCATCTCCTCTCTTCTCTCCATCCATCTCCAGGCCAGAGTTCTGTCTGCTGGTGGAGCCCCCTGTAGGTGATCCAGAGTTTCTGATAGCAGAGATACACCTGCCTGGATTGGTGAAACAGAAGCCCAGTCCTAATCACATCCCTCTCCCCCTATACTCTGTGTTTAACCTCTTTCCCTATAGCAGGGGTGTCAAAGTCATTTTGCCCCAGGGGCCGCATTCAGAGGGCTGCACAGAAAATTGTTTATATAGGTCCATTATCATTTCTGCACAGTTTCAATTTGGTTTGAGTCATTTTAAAGTATATTGTGTTTGTTTTTTATTTTACTCAAACCACCCGGGGGCCGGATTATACCCCCTTGCAAGCCATATCATTATCATTTATACCGTTTCGACACCCCTACCCTATAGACTACGTCCTAAACGCATCCTTCACCACCTATACTCAAACCGTTTCCTCACCCTGTATCAATATACTATTTTGTAAACCCATTCTTAATTCCATATACTCAATGTGTTAAACTGATTCCTCACTCCCTCCCTATACTCTATGCCAGTGTTCTTCTTAGCTGGTCCTGGGGACCCACAGGAAATGCTGGGGTTTGTTCCAGCCCAGCACCAACACAGCTTTTTCAAATAATTATCCAATCAACATACAGTGCCTTCGGAAAGTATTCAGACCCCTTGACTTTTTCCACATTTTGTTACGTTACAGCCTTATACTAAAATTGTTTAATATATATATATATATATATATATATATATATATATATATATATATATATAGATCCTCAGTAATCTACACACAATACCCCATAATGACAAAGTGAAAAACAGGTTTTTATAAATGTTTGCAAATGTATTAAAAATCATTTATTATTTACATAAGTATTCAGACCCTTTGCTTTGAGACTCGAAATTGAGCTCAGGTGCATCCTGTTTCCATTGATCATCCTTGAGATGTTTCTACAACTTGATTAGAGTCCACCTGTGGTAAATGTAATTGATTGGACATCATTTGGAAAGGCACACCTGTCTATATAAGGTCCCACAGTTGACAGTGCATTTCAGAGCAAAAACCAAGCCATGAGGTCGAAGGAATTGTCCGTAGAGCTCTGAGACAGGATTGTTTCGAGGCACAGATCTGGGGAATGGTACCAAAACAATTCTGCAGCATTGAAGGTCCCCAAGAACACAGTGGCCTCCATCATTCTTAAATGGAAGACGTTTGGAACCACCAAGACTCTTCCTAGAGCTGGCCGCCCGGCCAAACTGAGCAATCGGGGTAGAAGGGCCTTGGTCAGGGAGGTGACCAAGAACCCGATGGTCACGCTGACAGAGCTCCAGAGTTCCTCTGTGGAGATGGGAGAACCTTCCAGAAGGACAACCATCTCTGCAGCACTCCAACAATCAGACATTTATGGTAGAGTGGCCAGACGGAAGCCAATCCTCAGTAAAAGGCACATGACAGTCCGCTTGGAGTTTGCCAAAAGGCACCTAAAGGACTCTCAGACCATGAGAAACAAGATTCTCTGGTCTGATGAAACCAAGATTGAACTCTTTGGCCTGAATGCCAAGCGTCACGTCTGGAGGAAACCTGGCACCATCCCTACGGTGAAGCATGGTGGTGGCAGCATCCAACAAGAAAATGACCCTAAGCACACAGCCAAGACAACGCAGGAGTGGATTCAGGACAAGTCTCTGAATGTCCTAGAGTGGCCCAGCCAGAGCCCAGACTTGAACCCGATCGAACATCTCTGGAGAGACCTGAATATAGCTGTGCAGCGATGCTCCCCATCCAACCCGACAGAGCTTGAGCGGATCTGCAGAGAAGAATGGGAGAAACGCCCAAAATACAGGTGTGCCAAGCTTGTAGCTTCATACCCAAGAAGACTCTGTAATCGCTGTCAAAGGTGCTTCAACAAAGTACTGAGTAAAGGGTCTGAATACTTATGTAAATGTGATATTTCCGTTTTTTATTTGTAATAAATTAGCAAACATTTCTAAAAACCTATTTTTGCTTTGTCATTATGGGTTATTGTGTGTAGATTTATTTCATTTTAGAATAAGGCTGTAACCTTAACAAAATGTGGAAAAAGTCAAGCGGTCTGAATACTTTCCGAAGGCACTGTAAGTGGCAGTGACTAATAGGGCCCAGAGTTTTTTTCTGTTCAAGTCAAGCGCAGTCAGGGAAAACTTGGGGTGATTATTATGACATGAATACATAATCCAGCAACCTTCTCTTGTCCTCACTCCCTCCCTCCCCCTCTTTCCAGGCCTCCTCTCTCTCTCCCTCGTTCTGGACCTTGGGGAGGACAGGCTGGTTCTGAATGCCCGGCCCTCCCTCTTTCATCTAGACTGTTTCACTCCCTTCTTCATTGACCAGGAGGGCAGCGTAGCACAGTACAACACCAACACACAGGTACACACACACATTCTAAAACACAGTACAGCTATTCTGATATTGACACTCTTTTCTTCTCCTCTCTCCCTCCCCTTTCTCTCATTACAGATTCTCACGGTGACAATGCCAGTGGTGTCTTCATGAAGAAACTGAATGTCAGATATTTATCCATTTGTTGTATATGAAAATAAAACTGTCTGTGAGTGCTTATGTTCAAATCACTTCAGTTCGTCTTTGATAAATGAAGAGTTATCACACTAAACATTAGCCATGCATCATCATTATCACACCAGCCATATTAAGCCATAATAATCATTCAAACACTCTTGCAGTTAATCAACATGTATCCCAACAATACCCCATTCAACTGTCTCTTTAGTATGGGTTTTACTTGTTTAACTACTTGTTTCCCGGAGTCCCTCTATGAACGGAAGACCCTACTCGTGGAAAGAGAGGGAAGAAAATACTCATCCCACCTATTTATGGCCTTTTATTTCTGTCCCTGGTCTGCTCCTCTCATCCCCCTTGTGTCTCCCCCTCTCTCTCTCTCCCCTTTCGCTCTCTGTGTGTCTCTGTGTCTCCCCCTCTCTCTCTCTCCCCTTTCGCTCTCTGTGTGTCTCTGTCTCCCCCCCTCTCTCTCTCCCCTTTCGCTCTCTGTGTGTCTCTGTGTCTCTCCCTCTCTCTCTCCCCTTTCGCTCTCTGTGTGTCTCTGTGTCTCCCCCTCTCTCTCTCTCCCCTTTTGCTCTCTGTGTGTCTCTGTGTCTCCCCCTCTCTCTCTCTCCCCTTTCGCTCTCTGTGTGTCTCTGTCTCCCCCTCTCTCTCTCTCCCCTTTTGCTCTCTGTGTGTCTCTGTGTCTCCCCCTCTCTCTCTCCCCTTTCGCTCTCTGTGTGTCTCTGTGTCTCCCCCTCTCTCTCTCCCCTTTCGCTCTCTGTGTGTCTCTGTGTCTCCCCCTCTCTCTCTCCCCTTTCGCTCTCTGTGTGTCTCTGTGTCTCTCCCTCTCTCTCTCCACCTGCCCCTCTTTTGTTCAGTGAGGTCATTCCCTCGTTTTCTTAATCCCAGGAGGTGGTTGTCTTTCCCTCCCAAAGTTCTCTCCTAATCCGCCCATGGCCCTCTGCCCTACACATACACACACTGCCCATCACCACCCCTCCCCTGTATAAAACTCCCATTGTCTCTCACAACAATAGTCATTCTCCTGGGCTCCTCTGTCTGTCTGTGTATCTGTCTGTCACACCATTGAAACCTCACCTTGCTCTCGGTAAGTCTTTCTCCAACTCTCCTCCTGTACATCCAGGTTCTGAATGACCTTTCACCTCTTGATGCTGCTCTCTCAGTTTAGTTCGACTCAGTTTAAGCTGTGTCTGGGAAACTGCCGTCTTATGAATCTTTTTGCTAGGAATATCTTATCTGTCTGTCTGTGGGATCAGTTTTTGTACCTGTTAGATCAAACTTATACCCTGTCAGTGTTTTTAGTTGGTGCATATATTTCTTGCATTTACTGATCAATGTCAGTGTGTGTGGGTTTTTTAGTAGGCCTGGTCATGTATGATGGTTTGTGTTTTGAGTATATTGTCTTCTGTGGAGGATTATGGATTGTACTTTAATAGCAGCGGCTGGGATAAGGCCCCTCATTGACCTTGTAGCACTTGTAGCCATCCCTAATGTCCAATCAGCTAGTCAGTCATCCTGTGCCAACTGTCTCTTCTTCCTCCCTCCTCCTCGTTCCCACCGGGATAGATAGATAGATAGATAGATGGATGGATAGATAGATAGATGGATAGATGGATAGATAGACAGACAGACAGACAGACAGACAGACAGACAGACAGACAGACAGACAGACAGATGGCAAGGAGCAGTGATCCCCGCTCTCCCTCCCTCCTAGGACTATTAATACGGTCCTCTCCCCTAGAGCAGTGATAATGAGCCGGTGTGACTCACCCTAATCTCCCACCCTGCCTCCCATCCTCTCCCACGGCGTCCTTGACTAAAATTAACCCATCAGAATTCCACCGTTAATGCTCCCTCCGCTGATGTCCCGGAGTAACTTTACACTTCCCTCAAATCCCGGCTGTCTGTCTTGGCGGACTGCCATTTAGCTCCAAATGGTGGGCTTCTGCTGCCTCACCTGTTAGGCCGACTGCTGGGCCGGCATTCTTAACTCTCCCTCCCGCAGCTGAGCTCACACCCCTTTTCCATATCCATTCTGGCTTCTCCTGGGTCGGTCATTGGGACACGCAATGGAAAATGTTTTTTAATGTTTTGCAACAGAAAATCAAAATGTATGTTTCTTATTGGACAATTCCAGGTTGTCTCTCCCCGTTTGTCTGTTTTTTACCTTGGTGCCAAATGAACATGACCCTGTTTCTGGTTAGAGTGGAATAAGCTTGGGTATAGGCAGTGGTGTAAAGTACTTAAGTAGTTTTTTGTGGTATCTGTACTTTACTTTTACTTTTACTTCACTACATTCCTGAAGAAAATTATATACTTTTTACTCCATACATTTTCCCTGACACCCAAAAGTGCACGTTATGTTTTGAATGCTTAGCAGGACAGGAACATGGTCTAATTCACACACTTATCAAGGGAACATTTTTACTTGAGTCATTTTTTATTAAGGTATCTTTACTTTTAGGACAATTGGGTACTTTTTCCACCACTGGGTGTAGGCCTAGATTTATCATAAGTCAGGTCTAAAACACTGGTGGATTTCATATGTAGCTTGGTAAAAACAGGGAGAACTGATTTAGCATTGACAATTGTCTTAAAGTCAATGTGGTAATGGTTAGGGAGAGGGAAGCAGATCCAGGACCAGCTTTTAGGAGCACATCATAAAACGAACCTAATACATTGAAAAACACAGTCTACTGATGAAAAAAAGAAACAATGTCAATCAACTCATGACAATGTAGTACCACAAACTAACGTGAGCAGTCAAACAGGACACAGTGGAGCTTTGGAAGCAAAGTAATGACAGGACCAACTCTATCAGCACTGGACCTCCACCAATGTTGTCACCCGCCATGTGTCCCTTCGTCCATCCGTCAGTGCGTCTCATTGTCCCTTCTGTTGGCAGGGTAAACACACTGAGTAACTCATTAGCCGTGACACCCGTTGGAAAGGGGGATGGATTAATCTCCGTGAGGCGCCGATGGCATTTTAGGATGGCCGACATTGTTTCAGGCACAAAACCAAGTGAGGGAGAGGCGCGACCACAGCTATGTGCACTAAAAATATTTCCTGGGCAATGCTATGCTATAAATTGTTTCAGGATGACACCATTATGGAGAGATGTCACCGGGAAAAGAGAAGAGGGGTTAATAGACAGACGAGGAAGAGAATAGGGGTTGATAGTCACAAGAAAGAATAGGGGTTGATAGTCACAAGAATGAATAGGGGTTGATAGACACAAGAAAGAATAGGGGTTGATAGAGACAAGAGGAAGATGAGAAAGAAGGACTGGGGAAAGAAGGACCAGGATTCAATCTAATTAACTCCGATATGTGCTGGAACCAACCCCAGGCCCCAAGTGTAAAGTTTTATAAAGCTCTTATATTCAATGACAACATGTATTGCTGAGGACTAGACCTATAGGTTTTGATTATACAAACCCAAGTATAACCAACCACGACTATCACAGTACATTTGGCAGTATTAAATCAACACTTAGAGTACATTTTAACACTACCTCAGATAACATATGGGGCCACTCTACAGAGTGTAAAATGTACTCTGATTATAGTGTTACATTTTGCGTGTTAATGTAACACTTGGTAGTGTAAAATATTAACACTGCATTACACTTGCCAGTGTTACTCAAATTTAACACTATGGGGTAATTAACAATCAGTGTTATTTCTATTAATCACTAGTGTTAATCTAGAGTTAACTCTGATTAGTGTTAAATTCTTGTTGAATTCTTTCTATTTAAAGGCCTGTGGCTTTCACCAAATGAGTACCTAGGTGTATGTTTTACAAATTAAACTTTATGACACTACATTACATATATTATAAAGCCTTACTTTGATGGCCTAGTTTTACTCCAACACAGTAATGTTAGGAAATTCCTGGTTTACAGGCCACATCAGGCCTCCAAGTCCTATTATGCTGGCTGGCAAAGTAATGTGTAATTCCTATTGGAATCAAGCAAGAGTTAGGATATCCTACAGTTGGAATTTTTATTGACCTTGTCACGATCGTCATGAAAAGTGGACCAAGGCGCAGCGTGATATGAGTACATACTTTAATAGGTACTTTACAAATACAACAAAAAAACTACAAAACGATACGTGAAGTCCTCGGTCAATAACACAAACCTACACGGAACAAGATCCCACCAAAACAGGACCAAGCAGCGTGTCCAGGAGCAAACGCCGGAGGTAACGTTAGTGGATGTCCTCCTCGGTTGGGGGCAGATCACAGAGGAGGAGGCCGTCCGTTACCGGAGGGTGAGGAAGGGGGAGACCCAGGCAGGAGAGGAGAAGCGGCGCCAACCGGGCCGTCGTCGGACAGGCGAGAGGCACCCCCAATACATTTTTTGGGGGGGGCACACGGCATGGAAGACGGGGCTGCTGGAGGCAGCTACTGGGCGAGTTTGTGGATTAGGAGAGGAGGCCACCGGGTTTGGGGGGCTGGAAGGGAGGTTGGCGGAGCCTAGAGGTAGAGCAGAGCCAACTCCCCGTACTCAGGCTAGGCAGCGTGAGACTGGGCAGGTTCCGAGGTATGCGGAGCTGCGTACTGTGCCGCGAGTGGTCCGGCACAGTCCTGTACGTCCTGTGCTAGCACCACACACGTGTCGTGCTAAGGTGGGCATGCAGCCAGGACGGAGTGTGCCGGCTCAACGCTCGTGGCCTCCAGTGCCCCTCCTCGGTCCCGGATATCCTGCGCCAGTGCCACGTGCTGTAGTGCCAGTACGAGTACACAGCCCTGTACGTCCTGTGCTGATGCCTCACACAGAGTGTGTAAAAATAGGCATTCAGCCAGGACGGGTTGTGTCAGCTCTTCGCTCCAGACCTCCAGTCCGTCTCCACAGCCTGGTCCGGCCTGTTCCTGTTCCCCGCACCAAGCCTATGGTGCACGTCGCCAGCCTGGCCCGGCCTGTTCCTGCTCCCCGCACCAAGCCTATGGTGCGCGTCGCCAGCCCGGCCCGGCCTGTTCCTGCGCCTCGCACCAAGCCAATGGTGCGCGTCGCCAGCCCGGCCCGGCCTGTTCCTGCTCCCCGCACCAAGCCTATGGTGCGCGTCGCCAGCCCTTCCCGGCCTGTTCCTGCTCCCCGCACCAAGCCTTTGGTGCGCGTCGCCAGCCCGGCCCGGCCTGTTCCTGCCCCTCGCACCAAGCCAATGGTGCGCGTCGCCAGCCCGGCCCGGCCTGTTCCTGCCCCTCGCACCAAGCCTATGGTGCACGTCGCCAGCCCGGCCCGGCCTGTTCCTGCCCCTCGCACCAAGCCAATGGTGCGCGTCGCCAGCCCGGCCCGGCCTGTTCCTGCTCCCCGCACCAAGCCAATGGTGTGCGTCGCCAGCCCGGCCCGGCCTGTTCCTGCTCCCCGCACCAAGCCTGTGGTGCGCGTCGTCAGCCCGGTCCGGCCCGTTCCTGCTCCCCGCACCAAGCCAGTGGTGCGCGACGTCAGCCCGGTCCGGCCCGTTCCTGCTCCCCGCACCAAGCCTGTGGTGCGCGTCGTCAGTCCGGCACAGCCCGTGCCTGTTTCACCGGTGCCTGGTCAGGTACCGGTCAGCTGCTCCACACCGGAGCCTAAGCAATCCGCTCCACCGATGTCCAGTCCAGCTCCAGCCAGCGGGACCAGACCAGGGGCGCTACGGGGGGGGGGGGGTTGTTAGAGGGTGGTGGTCACGTCCGGAGCCGGATCCGCCTCCGAGGCGGAATGCCCACCTGGCCCCTTCCCTGTTGGGTTTATGTTGGCGCGGTCGCAGTCCGCGCCTTTGGGGGGGGGTACTGTCACGCCCTGGCTCTGGGGACTCTTATATGTTGAGCCAGGGTGTGTAGGGTCTATGTTTTGTGTTCTATGTTCAGTTTCTAGTTCATGTGTTTTCTAGGTTGGCCGGGGTGGTTCTCAATCAGAGGCAACGAGAATCAGCTGTTGTGTTTATAGTACACTATTAAAGTAAGATGTACGCATATCACGCTGCGCCTTGGTCCACTCATTATGACGATCGTGACAGACCTGCATTCGGAATGACTGTCAGGGTTAGGAAGCTTGATAAAAAAAAAAGACTAAACCAGAACAACCATTTCAGTAAGGAGTTTAATAAATCCTACTAACTGATTAGATTAGTTTAGAAAAAAATATGTTATTTATATTTGTGCAGCGTAAGATTAATCAATCAATCAATGTGCATGCAAAAACACAGATATTAAAAACAATCCTAAAAAAGTAGAGCATGCTGGGAAATATGATAATGATGGGCGTGGTTTTGATGGGACTGTTTCACTCTCCACAGTGTAAAACAATCATTTTGGTTATTAAAAACCAATGCTGGGGATTATTTTACACCACTGAGTGATAATTTCACGCTTACAGAGTGAATTTAGTTCCTGAATCAATGCTAAAAATGTTACACTGAAAAATTAACACTGGCCAATTTGCTGTGTCCCGTCAAGTTTACTCTCTACTCCTTCACACCAAAGTCATCTATTGGTATATTGTTCAAGATGACAAATAGGAATGGAAAATAGAAGAGAGAAATGAAGAAGGGGAACTGAAGAAAGTGATAGAAACTGTATCTCCCTCTGTGTTTAGGGCCGTAACATTCTCACCTGTTCACACTGTCAATCTCTCTGCTTGTCAGCCAGGAAGATGTCAACACCATGGGACAATTTATAGCAGAAACCCCCATGGTCCAACATGCACAATCCCCTTGTGAGTGTGTGTGTGTCTTTCTCTATGTCGTGTGAACACCCATTATTTTCTTATATATAGATTTTTATTGGAAATATAAAGGCATACAATTTACAATTCGTGGCATAACTACAAATATATCATTTTCTTATTGTAACAAGACCCCCGCCCTCCCCCACAACAAACAACAAAGTGAAAACAAACAAAAGGAACATACACAAAAAAAACAATATTAAAAACACATCACAACATAGTGTCCCCTCCCTTTCCCTGTTGGCCCAAATTCTTATTCCTGATCAACAGAGGGTAATTGTTTAAAAAAGGAAATTAAAGGTCGCCATCTCAGGAAAATGTAATCAGTACATCCTCTGAGTGTATTAAATTTTTTCGAAATGAATAAAAGACATTAGGTCCTTCAACCAGGCTGATACAGTGGGTGGTTTGGAGGACATCCAATTAAGTAAGATCTGTCGGTGGGCTACAGCATGCTACAACATCTGCTTTACTTTTGGTGAGACTGCAATTACAACGTTTTGCTTTGATGTAGTGAATTCTGTGCAAGACTTTGAACTGAATTAAACCTAACCGAGCACAGGGGGGAAATGGTTAAGCCATCAAATTGACTGTCAAAAGAGGGCGGAAATCACCTATTTTATTTGTTTATAGTGGTAGTGTGTGATAGTTGCTAGATAATCAGTCAGAGTATTGTATTGTAAAGAGGTTGGTGATTATATGTGAAATTTATATTCTCTCCTTTCGGTCTTCTTTTAGTGCAGCCATGTCTGATGTAGAGGAGGAATACGAGTGAGTATGGAAATAGTATAAATCACCGATGTAATGCTGTGATGGCCACTTTCCTGGTTAAAATTTGGAATTTATTGCCAACTGAATTGGTAACTGAATTTCTCTCTCTCTCGCTCTCTCTCACACATACACACTTTTGCTCTCCCCCCCCCCCCCCCCCCCCCTCCCCCTCTCTCTATCTCTGGTAGGGAGGGGCAGGCGGAAGGTGAGTGGGTTGCTGTGCTGAGGCGTTAGTGTTGTTATTAATGTTGGACCACACTTGGCCTTGCATGTGGAAGTCTATGACCCTGTTGTTATTAGCCTGTGCTCTCAGCTCCTATTGCTTTCAGCACACTGCTGACAAATGGTTTTTAAAGCCCCAAGCCTCTGCCATCTATTAGCCACACGCTCTCCATCTCTCTTTTCATCTCCCTCCATTCCTTTAATCTTCTATCTCTTTAATCATCATTCTAATGTCTCTCTCCATCCCCTCATTTGTGTCTTTTTCTTCTCCACACTTGTCTTTCTTCGTTTTTTTCCCTATTTCTACCGCATTGCCTTGATTTTGTCATTGCCCCATGTCCCTTCTTTTTTGAACTGCTCTCTGACTTTCTCTCTCCCCATTTGGCTCCCCCCCCTCTCTCTATCTCTCTCTATCTCTCTCTCGCTCTCTCTCTCGCTCTCTCTCTCTCTCTCTCTCTCTCTCCAGAGGAGGCAGAGGAGGAGCAGGAGGCGGAGCCAGAGGAGGAGCCAGAAGGAGAACCACAGGAGGAGGATGGAGGAGGTGAGACTAGTTGTCACTCAAATGACACCCTATACGTACAATAACACTGCATTTCTTTTGGCTGTGTCTCAAATGACAATCTATATCCCCTACAACACAACAGTACTTTAGACTGGCCGTGTCCCACATTACACCCTATATCCCCTACAACACTCTACTACTTTAACTTAACAATGGCTGTCTCAAATGACACACTATATCCTGTGTAACACTACACCACTTTAGACCAGAACCATGTGACTTGCTCTATGTGACTTTGGCTAGAGTTAGTCCATTAGTGCTATTTGGGTTCTTAATTGGATTCGTTCCGACATTTTCTTGATTTCTTGTTGTGTTTATATATATATATATTTTTAAATAATTTGTGTACTTGTTTGACAAGTTACTGCATTGTTAGGGGCTAGTAACATAAGCATTTCGCTACACCAGCTATAACATCTGCTAAACTATGTGCGCGACCAATAAACTTTGGTTTGATCACATGGGAATTGCCTAGGATGTCATGCCAAATGATGATTAGCCCACTGTCTAGAAATAGCCAATCAGAATCTAGAGATGAACAGACCTCACAAATCATCATCAGAGACAGAACCTGTCTGTCCAATCAGACTGACTTCAGAGCCGAAGGTCACTCAGATGAGACACTGATGACATCTGTAGTATCTTAATGAGCAAATGTTGTCCTCTGTAGCTCAGCTGGTAGAGCACGGCGCTTGTAACGCCAAGGTAGTGGGTTTGATCCCCGGGACCACCCATACACAAAAATGTATGCATGCATGCATGACTGTAAGTCGCTTTGGATAAAAGCGTCTGCTAAATGGCATATTATTATTATTATAAGGTATTCTAATCATAATGCCTGACTAGTGGGTGATACACCTGTCAATATCCTTTATGTCCTGCTTCCATTGGCTGACCCTGTGCTGGTCCTGGCCATCAGAGCAACAAGAGTACACAAGTAGGGTGAGAACACATTATACCATCTATTCAAATACCACCCATTGCTTGCAGAAAAAAAATATAAAATAAATAAATGCTAATAAAATATAAAATCATTATATGATCTATATCTACGGATTACATATAGGGTTATTCCATTCTATTTAGCCTCAATCTATTTTTGGTTTCACAGTTGTTATTGCTGCAGTACTTTTCAGTGTTCAACTGCTTGTTTTTGTTGCTTGCTGCTTAGTTTTTGACTTTTTTATGCTCTGCACTTCCTTATGTGGAGACAATGTACAGTATACATGGAGTGTACAAAATATTAGGAACCCCTTCATAATATTGAGTTGCAACCCTTTTGCCCTCAGAACAGCCTCTATTCGTAGGGGCATGCACTTTACAAGGTGTCACACGTTCCACAGGGAAGTTGGCTGGATGTCCTTTGGGTGATGGACCATTCTTGATACACACAGGAAACTGTTGAGTGTGAAAAACCCAGCAGTGTTGTAGTTCTTGACACACTCAAACCTGTGCGCCTAGCACCTAATACCATACCCCATTCAAAGGCACTTAAATATTTTGTCTTGCCCATTCACCATCTGAATGGCACACATATTCTCAATTGGCTTAAAAATCCTTCTTTAACCTGTCTCCTCCCCTTCATCTACACTGATTGAAGTGGATTTAACAAGTGACATCAATAAGGGATCATAGCTTTAACCTGTATTCACCTGGTCAGTCTATGTCATAGAAAGAGCAGGGGTTCCTAATGTTTTGTACACTCAGTGTATATCCTCATATGTAGAACATTTGCAGTTACTTCTTGTATGTACGTAATTATGAACGCTTGTACAGTACAAGTCTCAGAAAACTACATTTCCCTTTAGTAGCTGTTGGGGTCACACAGTTGTAGTCAATGATGTGGCCCTCAGTGCATGATGGGAAATGTGAGTTTTCCTAAGCTTGTTGGCACCACTGCATTAAACTTACTCTCTCTTCAATTGTTCCATATCTCTCTTCTTGCACCTCCCTCCTTCCCGCTGTTTTTCCTATTTGCACTTGTCTTTACCTCATTTTTTATTTTCTCAATTTTCTCCTTCAATCTTTTATCCCATCTCTCTCTCTCTCTCTCTCTCTCTCTCTCTCTCTCTCTCTCTCTCTCTCTCTCTCTCTCTCTCTCTCTCTCTCTCTCTCTCTCTCTCTCTCTCTCTCTCTCTCTCTCTCTCTCTCTCTCTCTCTCTCTCTCTCTCTCAATATATACTGTATATATCTCTCTCTTTCTCTCTCTCTCTCTCTCTCTCTCTCTCTCTCTCTCTCTCTCACTCTCTCTCTCTCCCTCGCTCTCGCTCTCGCTCTCTCTCTCTCTCTCGCTCTCTCTGCCTTTGGCACATCAGAGCAGGAAGCTCAGGAGGAGGAAGGTGAGAGTGATTGTGGGAGTGATTCTAACACACCTGAGGCACACATTGATTTAGTTGGTTTTTAATCACATGAAATCTAACCTACATTTGAAATGCCTGTATGAAGGAGGAATCATGTGCTAACTCTTTAACTCATGGCATCATCAACAGAAGCTGTACCGTTGCTACACACACCGACACTTCATTGATGATGATGATGATGATGATGATGGTGCATGCTATTGCTCCTGTTGTACTCTGGAGGTCAAATACTAACTTCAGATCTGCAGGCGTAACTCAAATCTTTTTTATTGTACACCCTTCTGACATCAATTTATGATTTACGCAAAATGTATTGCCTTGTCTTTTTGTCCTGTTTTTGAGAATTGTGTCCTCTATTTTCTTCAGGACTATGGATTTCATTTGACAGAATGAGAACAAAAGCTATATTTCTGTTCTTTCCTGTGTTAAAACTTCTCTCTCTCTCTCTCTCTCTCTCTCTCTCTCTCTCTCTCTCTCTCTCTCTCCCTCTCTCTCTCTCTCTCTCTCTCTCTCTCTCTCTCTCTCTCTACAGAGGAGAAACTTCCCATACCCAAGTATGTTCACTTTTGTGTGTGGCAATTTTGCTTCGTGCATGTGACAAATAGGTCAAAACATTTATTTCTCTGTTCATCCTCTATTTCACTTATTTTCTCTCCTCCTTTCTCGTCTCTCTCTTTCTCTAAGGCCCATGGTGCCCCAGCTAGCCCCTCCCAAGATTCCAGAGGGGGATAGGGTGGACTTTGATGTGAGTGATGTCATCTCATATCAAGGAATTGGCCCACTATTGGGTCCTGATTGGCTGTTGCCCTTCGATTTCCAAATCCACTACTGAACATTACACCACATCTCTGAATAAGAATCTATTTAATCTCAATCCTCTCCTTTTCTCTCTCTCCCTCTCACAGGACATCCACAGGAAGAGGATGGAGAAGGACCTCCTGGAGTTGCAGAGTCTGATTGACGTCCACTTTGACCAGAGGAAGAAGGAGGAGGAGGAGCTCATTGGGCTGAAGGACCGAATCGTGAGTCAACTTCCTGTTTACTTCATGTTGAATTGTTGAAATGGAACAGAGGAAGTACAACCTTAACTATCTGAACAATAACAATGCTCAGGTTTTTTCATTTAACGTTTTGTCCCAACAGAACACAACCCTGGTCAAGAAGTGGACAAGTCACGATAAAAAAAGTCTAAAGTCCTGTCCTCTCATCCTTTCCCTCTCTCATCCCCACAGGAGAAGCGTCGGTTTGAGAGGGCAGAGGTGCAGCGAGTTCGAGCGGAGAAGGAGCGGGACCGGCAGAACAGGATTGCGGTAGGTCAAAACACATCCTTGCGGTACCTCAGGATTGTGGTAGGGTCAACTTCACACCCCTGTGATAGCCCAGGATTATGGTAGGGCCGGGTACACACCTGTGGTACCCCAGGATTGTGGTAGGGCCGGGTACACACCTGTGGTACCCCAGGATTGTGGTAGGGCCGGGTACACACCTGTGGTACCCCAGGATTGTGGTAGGGTCAACTTCACACCCCTGTGGTACCCCAGGATTGTGGTAGGGCCTGGTACACACCTGTGGTACTCCAGGATTGTGGTAGGGCTGGGTACACACCTGTGGTACCCCAGGATTGTGGTAGGGCCGGGTACACACCCCTGTGGTACCCCAGGATTGTGGTAGGGCCTGGTACACACCTGTGGTACCCCAGGATTGTGGTAGGGCCTGGTACACACCTGTGGTACCCCAGGATTGTGGTAGGGCCGTGTACACACCTGTGGTAGCCCAGGATTGTGGTAGGGCCGGGTACACACCTGTGGTACCCCAGGATTGTGGTAGGGTCAACTTCACACCCCTGTGGTACCCCAGGATTGTGGTAGGGCCTGGTACACACCTGTGGTACTCCAGGATTGTGGTAGGGCTGGGTACACACCTGTGGTACCCCAGGATTGTGGTAGGGCCTGGTACACACCTGTGGTACCCCAGGATTGTGGTAGGGCTGGGTACACACCTGTGGTACCCCAGGATTGTGGTAGGGCCGGGTACACACCCCTGTGGTACCCCAGGATTGTGGTAGGGCCTGGTACACACCTGTGGTACCCCAGGATTGTGGTAGGGCCAGGTACACACCCCTGTGGTACCCCAGGATTGTGGTAGGGCTCGGTACACACCCCTGTGGTACCCCTAGTACTTTTCCTTTCTAACTTTAGCATTCTCTCGTGCTCAGGAAGAACGGCAGAGAAAGGAAGATGAGGAGGCTAAAAAGAAGAACGATGATGAGGCCAAGAAGAAGAAGGTTCTTTCCAACATGGGGGCCAACTTTGGGGGCTTCCTGCAAAAGGTATTTATGTCCACTGTCATTCTCTTGTTAGCTTTAGGAACAGATCTTTGGATTTATACAGTGTTTCATTAAGATAAATATCTATTTGGTTGCTCAATTTAGAGTTGCGTGCATGTTCTGTCAGACTGTTTTAAACATAGAAATTGAATTAGAACATGTGATTGTATTTCAGGCAGAGCATCGTGGGAGGGGGAAGCGTCTAACGGGGAGAGAGATCAAGAGGAAGACCTTGGCTGAGAGACGACCCACACTGGAGATCGACAACCTGAGAGAGGATGCCCTGAAGTGAGTCCCGGCCGATCACACCTGGGCCAAAATCTTCCTCACACCATCACATCAGTTTTCAAGAATACATGTCCAAAGCCCACACACCTGGCTGCCAACTGTGTTGCTATGGTTACCACCTGTAACCCCCCCCCCCCCCCCCCCCCCTCTCTCTTGGTCTCCCAGGCAACAAGCTCAGGAGATGTGGAACTGGATCTTCACGCTGGAGTCTGATAAGTTTGACTTCATCGATCACATGAAGAAACAGAAATATCAGGTGGGAAGACCTGGACACATGTACCAAAGGCAGAATCCATAGATGTTTAGGCTTGTGTGTAAGCGACTGTAGACGTCTGTTGTGTAGTATTTGTGAAATCACTGATGCAATTGTGTCATTTGTTTGTGTGCAGATTATCGTTCTCTTGAACAGAATCACGAGTGCCCAGAAATTGTAAGTACAGCAACCCTATTCAATTTCTTGGTTTCTTTATGTGAACTTTTTGGCCACTTTTTCAGTAACGTGTTTGTATGGTATGTGCATTTCTCTACGAATAGTTGTTTCTGAACTTAGCTCTCTTTCTCCCTATCTCACTCCCCTGTAGTAAAAAGGTCCATGGTAAGGGGAAGGTCGGTGGTCGTTGGAAATAAAGAAACTCCCGCTCTCATAGGGCAGAAGGGAGAAGACGACTTTGGAGGGAAGAAGAAAGGAGGGAGATCCCACCCTCCCCTCTTCCCTCTCCCCTCTTCAATCTTTCCTCTCTTATTGTGGCCACCCTCTTCTTTGGCATGTCCTTGTGTGTTTCATTGCAAAATACAAGTTATAATAATATGTATTGATAATAAAAATCGGTGTACACTCGCTGAGGTTGCTAGCTTGATGTTCCTCTGGAAATTATCACACACACACACAAATACGTTCATTACTTTATTTGGAGCGTGGGAGAAAGTATAATGACTCAAAATCGACCTTATATCAGTGTCTTAGCCTGGCCAACCTAAACCTACTCCAACATTACTCAACTAGGGAAACGCTGCCCTCTGCTGGAGAGATGTGAAACACCCTCTGTAGCGCTAGAAACTGTAGGTACGCTACAACCGGATTTCACTAATTAGACACACGCATTGGTTTAAACACACTCAACACACATATTACCTGACACTAGAAACCATTATTACAGCACACACTAGTAATCATCAACACATACTAGACAGGCAGAAGGGAGTTATATACCTGATCTACTTGCAGAGAGCTCAGTAATGACATTGTCTCACATGTGTGGAGGAACACATAAACACACACACGCACACACACACACACACACACACACACACACACACGCTCCATTCAATCTGCATCACTGAAGCGTAACATATTCTGCAATAGAAATGTAAAGGTCATTTCCGATTGAGCCGACATGTTTACCGTGAATGCAGTTTTCGCTAACGCGAGAACATTGCCTTTAAATTTCAATCACGCTGTAACACTGAATTTCCGCAATCCGGATTGAATAGAGCCTTAACTTGTCACCAAACTGCCACTGCTGAATGCTAGTAGCAGTGGTTTTGTTGAATGACTTGTTAGCTTGGAAACTACAGCACCATTTGCCCTCTAACTTCATTCATATCTCTTTTTACTTTCATTCTTACAGTAACGATTATCTCCTCTCTCCTGCATCTTTTCTTCATCCAGCTCTTCCTCGTTCTTGCTCTCTCTCTCTCTGTCTCTCTCTCTCTCTCTCTCTCTCTCTCTCTCTCTCTCTCTCTCTCTCTCTCTCTCTCTCTCTCTCTTCAATTGGGTTGAGGTCGGGGGATTGTGAAGGCCAGGTCATCTGATGCAGCACTCCATCACTCTCCTTCTTGGTAAAATAGCCCTTAAACAGCCTGGAGGTGTGTTGGGTTATTGTCCTGTTGAAAAACAAAAGCTGGTTGAGAGGGTGGCTATTTGAACAATCTCAAATATAAAATATATTTTGATTTGTTTAACACTTTAATGGTTACCATAGGTGTTATTTCATAGTTTTGATGTCTTCACTATTATTCTACAATGTAGAAAAAAGTAAAAATAAAGAAAAACCCTTGAATGAGTAGGTGTGTACAAACTTTTGACTGGTAGTATATATATATATATAATGTATACAGTGCATTCGGAAAGTATTCAGACCCTTTGACTTTTTCCACATTTTGTTACGTTACAGCCTTATTCTAACATTTATTAAATTAATTGTTTGTTCCTCATCAATCTACACACAATACCCCATAATGAAAAAGCGAAAATAGGTTTTTAGAAATGTTTGCACATTTATTACAAATAAAAAACAGAAATACCTTATTTAGATAAGTATTCAGACCCTTTGCTATGAGACTCTAAATTGAGCTCAGGTGCATCCTGTTTCCATTGATCATCCTTGAGATGTTTCTACAACTTGATTGGAGTCAGCCTGTGATAAATTCAATTGATTGGACATGATTTGGAAAGGTACACACCTGTCTATATTAGGTCCCACAGTTGACAGTGCATGTCAGAGCAAAAACCAAGCCATGAGGTCGAAGGAATTGTCCGTAGAGCTCAGAGACAGGATTGTGTCGAGGAACAGATCTGGGGAAGGGTACCAAAATAATTCTGCACCATTGAAGGACCCCAATAACACAGTGGCCTCCATCATTCTTCAATGGAAGAAGTTTGGAACCACCAAGACTCTTCCTAGAGCTGGCCACCCGGCCAAACTGAGCAATCGCGGGAGAAGGGATCTTGGTCAGGGAGGTGACCAAGAACCCAATGGCCACGCTGACAGAGCTCCAGAGTTCCTCTGTGGAGATGGGAGAACCTTCCAGAAGGACAACCATCTCTGCAGCACTCCTCCAATCAGGCCTTTATGGTAGAGTGGCCAGGCAGAAGCCACTCCTCAGTAAAAGGCACATGACAGCCCGTGTGGAGTTTGCCAAAAGGCACCTAAAGGACTCTCAGACCATGAGAAACAAGATTCTCTGGTCTGATGAAACCAAGATTGAACTCTTTGGCCTGAATGCCAAGTGTCACGTCTAGAGGAAACCTTGCACCATACCTACAGTGAAGCATGGTGGTGGCAGCATCATGCTGTGGGGATGTTTTTCAGCGGCAGGGACTGAGAGACTGATGAACGGAGCAAAGTACAGAGAGATCCTTGATGAAAAACTGCTCCTGAGTGTTCAGGACCTCAGACTGGGGGTGAAGGTTCACCTTCCAACAGGACAACGACCCTAAACACACAGCTAAGACAACGGAGAAGTGGCTTCGGGACAAGTCTCTGAATGTCCTTGAGTGGCCCGGACTTGAACCCGATCGAACATCTCTGAAGAGACCTGAAAATAGCTGTGCAGCGA
Organism: Coregonus lavaretus; assembly: GCF_964263955.1. Lineage (NCBI taxonomy): Eukaryota > Metazoa > Chordata > Actinopteri > Salmoniformes > Salmonidae > Coregonus > Coregonus lavaretus. The sequence goes on along the minus strand of NC_140015.1, from coordinate 3,854,147 downwards.
CGCTCCCCATCCAACCCGACAGAGCTTGAGAGGATCTGCAGAGAAGAATGGGAGAAACGCCCCAAATACAGGTGTGCCAAGCTTGTAGCTTTATACCCAAGAAGACTCAAGGCTGTAATCGCTGTCAAAGCTGCTTCAAGATAGCGTAGCAGTGCGGTCGTGTTCTCTTGTGTGTCCATGTAAATAGCCAGTTTTTTGTATTTTTTTTGTATTTTACGTATATATATATCACACTTTTCATCCTTCTACTAAATATACTTTCCTGCAACCCGCCTCACTCAATGTGGAACGGATTATATTATTTACTCACCTTTATCTAGAATCTCCAGTTGAAACTAGCTAGCCAGCTAACTAGCTAACTAGCTACTTGCTATTAGCCACCGTTAGCGGTTTTCACCCAGAACATCAGATTTTCTGCCGGAATAACTGAATCACTGGACTTTAACACCGGATCTAGCTAGCCGCTAGCCGCTAATCACTACTGCCCCCGTAGCACCAGTTAGCCTTGAGCCTTGAGCTAGCCCCGGCTATCTACCTCTCTGTCTACCGGATGGGAGTAGCCAGCTAACCAGCTAACTAGCTACTTGCTATTAGCCACCGTTAGCGGCTTTTTCTCCATTGTCCGTGGCCTGCACTACCTACCAGTCAGCTCTAGCCTAGACTATTATCAGCCAGTCTGCACTGTCTGCACAGCGAGTTATCGACCCAGAACCTATCGGATTTTCTGCCGGAATCACTGAATCACTGGACCTTTAACTCTGGATAATCGCAACTAGCTAGCTGCAACCAAATGAACGTTGTTGTTGGCTAATCAGCCTTGAGCTAGCCTTGAGTCAAGCACATCTCCCGGCTATCTACCTCTCTGTCAACCGGACGGGACCTCCTAGAGTCGACACGGAGCCCTGCCGATCCATCACGACTGGTCTGCCAACGTAATCGTCTGTGGTTTCAACAGGCTTCCCGTTGCGACGACTACGAAGATCCATCTGCTAGCCCCGGCCCGCTAGCACACGCAAACTACAACCATGCTTCCTGCTCGCTGTGCTGAAGCACCAATTTGAACTGCTCTCGGATTCACATATTGCTGTTCACTGGACCTTATGATCACTCAGCTGCACAGCTGATGCCTGCTGGACTGTTCCTTTACACGGTACCCTGTCCTGTTTATTCTGTTTAGCCTCAGCCCAAACTTTATCACCATTACCAGTTGTTGTCTTAGCTCTCTTTAATAACACCTGTGATTGCTTTATGCCTATTGCTGTTCCAGTTAGTTCTTATTATACAATTTCACTGTAGAACCCCAAGTCCCTCTCAAACTGCCTCAAATAGTTCCTTTGTTCCACCCCCCATACACGCCGAGACTGGCTCAATCGGTGCCTCCAGTGATGCTATCTCTTTCATTGTTACCCAACCTCTTTCATTGTTACCCAACGCTTAGGTTTACCTCCACTGTACTCATATCCTTCCATATCCTTGTCTGTACATAATGCCCTGAATCTTTTCTACAACGCCCGGAAATCTGCCCCCTTTATTCTCTGTACCCAACGCACTAGAAGACCAGTTCTTAAAGCCTTTAACCGTATCCTTATTCTAGTCCTCCTCTGTTCCTCTGGTGATGTAGAGGCTAACCCAGGGCCTGCAGCCCCCAGTATCACTCCTACTCCCCAGGAGCTATCATTTGTTGACTTCTGTAACCGTAAAAGCCTTGGTTTTCTGCACGTTAACATCAGAAGTCTACTTCCTAAATTTGAGTTATTCACTGCGTTAGCACACTCCGCCAACCCTGATGTTCTAGCAGTGTCTGAATCCTGGCTTAGGAAGGCCACCAAAAATTCTGACATTTCCATCCCCAACTACAACATTTTCCGTCTAGATAGAACTGCCAAAGGGGGTGGAGTTGCAATCTACTGTAGAGATAGCCTGCAGAGCTCTATCATACTATCCAGGTCTGTTCCCAAACAGTTTGATCTTCTACTTCTAAAAATCCACCTTTCCAGAAATAAGTTTCTCACTGTTGCCGCTTGCTACAGACCCCCCTCAGCCCCCAGCTGTGCCCTGGACACCATATGTGAATTGATTGCCCCCCATTTATCCTCAGAGTTCGTACTGCTTGGTGACCTAAATTGGGATATGCTTAACACCCCGGCCATCCTACAATCCAAACTAGATGCCCTCAATCTCACACAAATTATCAACGAACCTACCAGGTACAACCCTAAATCCGTAAACATGACTAACTTACCCTCTAAATACACCTCCGCTGTCTTCAACCAGGATCTCAGCGATGACTGCCTTATTGCCTGCGTCCGAAACGGGTCCGCAGTCAAACGACCACCCCTCATCACTGTCAAACGCTCCCTAAAACACTTTAGCGAGCAGGCCTTCCTAATTGACCTGGCCCAGGTATCCTGGATGGATATACTGTAGATCTCATTCCGTCAGTAGAGGATGCCTGGTTGTTCTTTAAAAGTAATTTCCTCTCAATCTTAAATAAACATGCCCCATTCAAAAAATACAGAACTAAGAACAGATATAGCCCCTGGTTCTCCTCAGACTTGACTGCCCTTGACCAGCACAAAAACATCCTGTGGCGTACTGCATTAGCATCACATAGCCCCCATGATATGGAACTTTTCAGGGAAGTCAGGAACCAATATACACAAGCAGTTAGGAAAGCAAAGGTTAACTTTTTCAAACAGATATTTGCATCCTGTAGCACTAACTCCAAAAAGTTTTGGACACTGTAAAGTCCATGGAGAATAAGAGCACCTCCTCCCAGCTGTCCACTGCACTGAGGCTAGGGAACACTATCACCACCGATAAATCTACAATAATCGAGAATTTCAACAAGCATTTTGCTACGGCTGGCCATGCTTTCCACCTGGATACCACTACCCCGGCCACCAGCTCTGTACCCTCCGCTGCAACTTGCCCATGATGTCGCTCTTGCTGCTGGTGACTCTCAGATCCACCTCTACGCAGACGACACCATTTTGTATACATCTGGACCTTCATTGGACGCTGTGTTAACAAACCTTCAAACGAGCTTCAATGCCATACAACACTCCTTCAGTAGCCTCCAACTGCTCTTAAACACTAGTAAAACTAAATGCATGTTCTTCAATTGAACGCTGCTAGCACCCGCCCACCCGACTAGAATCACTACTCTCGACGGGTCTGACCTAGAGTATGTGGACAACTACAAATACCTAGGTGTCTGGTTAGACTGTAAACTCTCCTTCCAGACTCACATTAAGAATCTCCAATCCAAAGTTAAATCTAGAATCAGCTTCCTATTTCGCAACAAAGCCTCCTTCACTCATGCTGCCAAACATGCCCTCGTAAAACTGACTATCCTACCGATCCTTGACTTCGGCGATGTCATTTACAAAATAGACTCCAACACTCTACTCAGCAAATTGGATGTAGTCTATCACAGTGCCATCCGTTTTGTCACCAAAGCCCCATATACTACCCACCACTGTGTCCTGTACGCTCTTGTTGGCTGGTCCTCACTACATATTCGTCGCCAAACCCACTGGCTCCAGGCCATCTATAAATCACTGCTAGGCAAATCCCTGCCTTATCTTAGTTCATTGGTCACCATAGCAGCACCCACCCGTAGTCTGCGCTCCAGCAGGTATATCTCACTGGTCATCCCCAAAGCCAACACCTCCTTTGGCCGCCATTCCTTCCAGTTCTCTGCTGCCAATGACTGGAACGAATTGCAAAAATCTCTGAAGCTGGAGACTCTTATCTCCCTCACTAACTTTAAGCATCAGTTGTCAGAGCACCTTATCGATCACTGCACCTGTACACAGCCCATCTGAAATTAGCCCACCCAACTACCTCATCCCCATATTGTTATTTATTTTGCTCATTTGCACCCCAGTATCTCTATTTGCACATCATCTCTTGCACATCTATCATTCCAGTGTTAATACTAATTGTACATATTTTGCACTATAGCCTATTTATTGCCTTACCTCCATAACTTGCTACATTTGCACACACTGTATATATATTTTCTGTTGTATTTTTGACTTTATGTTTTGTTTTACCCCATATGTAACTCTGTGTTGTTGTTTTTATTGCACTGCTTTGCTTTATCTTGGCCAGTTCGCAGTTGTAAATGAGAACTTGTTGTCAACTGGCTTACCTGGTTAAATAAAGGTTAAATAAAAAATGTAATAAAAAATTATGAAAATATGATATTTCAGTTTTTTATTTGTAATAAATTATCAGCAATTTATAAAAACATGTTTTTGCTTTGTCATTATGGGTTATTGTGTGTAGATTGATGAGGGAAAAAAAAAAACAATTTAATCAATTTTAGAATAATGCTGTAAAGTAACAAAATGTGGAAAAAGTCAGAGGTCTGAATACTTTCCGAATGCGTGGTATTTCTATCTCTCCCCCTAGCTCCTCCTCCCCCCTCCCTCCCTCCTCTCTCTCCCCCTCTCTCTAAATCCCTGCTCACATGTTTGGCTGAGGCCAGTCCAGCGCGTCAGACAGACAGACAGACAGAGAGCAAAGAGGACACAGAAATAATCCAGTCTTTTCGCTCTCCCCTGCAGCCATCCCACAGATTTCGCTCAGCTGCTTAAATTGTAAATACAACTTGACCACTGTGGAAAATTCACCACCCATTTTTAACAAGATAGAAAATACTATAAGATACAGCACTGAACACACTTTCTACATTGTTTTAATGCTGTCATTTTGGTAGCGGTATCCCTCCTTTTTTGATCTGAGTGGGATTACTTGGAGAAATAGAGGAGAAATAGTAATATAATGATGATATGGGATTGGATCAAATGTAAGTTTGAACACCATTTCTATTTCAGTGAGATTAAGAGCTGGGTTCAATCCGTATCGCTGAAGTATCGCGGAAGATCTGTGTTGTAGCTCGATTTAAATTTAAAGGCAATGTTCCCGCATTCATGGAGATTGCATTCATGGTAAAGGCTGCATATGCCGGCATAATATGAAATTATCTTAAAATGTTAACGCGGATCTTCCGCAATACTTCCGCGATATGGATTGAACCATCCATCAAAATTCGGGCTCTATTCAATCCGTATCGCGGGAATTCAGCGTTACAGCGTGATTGACTTTTAAAGGCAATGTTCCCCCGTTAGCGATTGGTCCAATGTCAGTGTAGCGTGTGCATGTGTGGCTGCGGGTGTGCGCGTGTTGTGTGTCCCCTTACAGAAAAACACATGATTTCACATGTGAAAACGTGTTTTTGGAACACTTCACGTGACATTTCACATGTGAAAACATGTTTTTGGAACACTACACATGAAAAAATGTCATTATGATACACACAGTGTTTTCGACTTACACATTTGACATACAGTACCAGTTAAAAGTTTGGACACACCTACTCATTCAGGGTTTTTTTCTTTATTTTTACTATTTTCTACATTGTAGAATAATAGTGAAGACATCAAAACTATGAAATAACACATATGGAATCATGTAGTAACCAAAAAAGTGTTAAACAAATCAAAATATATTTTATATTTGAGATTCTTCAAGCAGCCACCCTTTGCCTTGATGACAGCTTTGCACACTCTTGGCATTCTCTCAACCAGCTTCACCTGGAATGCTTTTCAAACAGTCTTGAAGGAGTTCCCACATATGCTGAGCACTTGTTGGCTGCTTTTCCTTCACTCTGCGGTCCGACTCATCCCAAACCATCTAAATTTGGATGAGGTCGGGGTGTTGTGGAGGCCAGGTCATCTGATCAGGGGCGGTGTGTTCAATAGGGCGATATGGGCGACGCACTGCCAAACGGGAAAAGGAAGGGATTTTTTTTCTAATCAATTATATCACGGCAACAGTAGTTATCAGTGTTGTAATCTAGACGTCTGATCTGCCACAGTGCCACTAAATGTCCAATCAGGCTAAAGTCGTGCTTCAAATGCCCCCCCCCCCCCCCCTTTTGGGGCGATTTCAGTCAGGTTGAAAATCGCCCAGAAGTCTGTCATAGACTCCCATGTAAAATCTATTTTTTTCAAATATCAGAGCTTTCAATACAATCTCTATGGGTTTCTGAGGGCTTGCACTTACGCGCTTTCGTCATACGTAACATAACCATGAACGTAACTAAGAAAAGAGCGGGTAGCCTCATCAATCAATTCACGTACTACTATCAAGATGGCTATAGCGTTCAGTGCAACTCGATTGTCTCTTTGAAATAAGTTACTTTTTGTCGGCGAACAAATGAAGATAAATTGGCAACGAAACAATTAGGACCTCCCAGACCAAATTTAATAATTCAACAGGTTTCTACTAAAGGGGGGAAGTCCTACACCCGAGGATTTTCCAAAAATTGGTACGAACGAAAAACCTGGCTAGCAGGCTGCGATGTAGCTAATGCAGTCTTCTGCTACCCCCTGCTTACTCTTTCACCCTGAAGGCGGCACGGCAGATAGCACCGCTTGGACAGCGACTGGTGTGTAACGGACATGCACCATCTTTCAGGAAAGATTAAGAAACATGAGCTGTCAAAGACCCACATGGATAGCTGTTTGAGATTGTCTGCTTTGGGGAGAGTGAACATTCCCACTCAACTGGATGAGGGATACAGGCTAGCTGTCCGCCGCCACAACGATGAGGTTAGTGTTGATAATCACAAGTTTACTGGAGAACTGAAACTGACAAGGCTGACAAGATAGGACCCTTTTGTCCATTGTTATTGGATAGGAACAGAACTTATAACCAGCTCCTGACCTAAATAGATCTTAGCACAACATTTTACTCAACATATCATATTCCATATTCACTATAACAAATATATTTACTACGACATTAGCAAGAACCGCCACATCCTCAGCCGGCTAATCCAGTGTGTGAAGTTTTGCGGAGTGTTTGAGTTAGCTTTGCGAGGCAAAGATGAAACTGAGGGCTCCACCAACCCTGGTAAGCCAACACTTTTGAGATCAGTCAATAAATGCTTCTGGTATTGACTTATATGCTGCCCCTGTCTTCATGTTGTTGCTGGACATATCTTTTTTAAAATGTGTGTAGGTCACCTAAATCATCAGAAAAATTGCCCCCCCTGAGAATTTTTTCAGGAGCCGCCACTGCATCTGATGCAGCACTCCATCACTCTCCTTCTTGGTCAAAGAGCCCTTACACAGCCTGGAGGTGTATTGGGTCATTGTCCTGTTGAAAAACAAATGATAGCTCCGCTAAGCCCAAACCAGATGGGATGGTGTATCGTTGCAGAATGCTGTGGTAGCCATGCTGGTTAAGTGTGCCTTGAATTCTAAATAAATCACAGACGGTGTCACCAGCAAAGTACCCCCACACCATAACACCTCCTCCTCCATGCTTTACGGTGGGAAATACACATGCGGCGATCATCCGTTCACCCACACCGCGTCTCACAAAGACATGGCGGCTGGAACCAAAAATCTCAAATTTGTGTCCATTGCTCGTGTTTCTTGGCCCAAGCAAGTCTCTTATTCTCATTGGTATCCTTAAGTAGTGGTTACCTTGCAGCAATTCGACCATGAAGACCTGATTCACACAGTCTCCTCTGAACAGTTGATGTTGAGATGTGTCTGTTATTTGAACTCTGTGAAGCATTTATTTGGGCTGCAATTTCTGAGGCTGGTAACTCTAATGAACTTATCCTCTGCAGCAGAGGTATCTCTGGGACTTCCTTTCCTGTGGCGGTCCTCATGAGAGCCAGTTTCATCATAGCGCTTGAGGGTTTTTGCGACTACACTTGAAGAAACTTTCAAAGTTCTTGAAATGTTCCCTATTGACTGACCTTCATGTCTTAAAGTAATGATGAACTGTCGTTTCTCTTTGTTTATTTGTGCTGTTCTTGCCATAATATGGACTTGGTCTTTTACCAGATAGGTCAATCTTCTGTATACCCCCACTACCTTATCACAACACAACTGATTGACTCAAACACATTAAGAAGGAAAGAAATTCCACAAATTAACAAGGCACACCTGTTAATTGAAATGCATTCCAGGTGACTACCTCATGAAGCTGGTTGAGAGAATGCCAAGAGTGTGCAAAGCTGTCATCAAGGCAAAGGGTGGCTACTTTGACGAATCTCAAATATAAAATATATTATGATTTGTTTAACACTTTTTGGGTTACTACATGATTCCATGTGTTATTTCATAGTTTTGATGTCTTCACTATTATTCTACAATGTAAAAAAATACTAAAAATAAAGACAAACCCTTGAATGAGTAGGTGTGTCCAAACTTTTGACTGGTACTGTACAGTCTGATCTTTCTGCTACACCACCACGCCTCTGTTAATAACTCATTACACCTCTATTCCTACACTTTAGGCTTCAAAGTGAATCTCAGCTTTGTTAAAAATAAACTCAAGAAAAACGATTATATTTATCATATTGATTCAGGAGTAACATTTAAACAAAATAATATGCCCCACTGATATTAGACAACTATACAGAAAACTCTCAAATTGCTGAAATAACAAGTAAATGAAATCAATGATGAGAGAATAGTCAGATTAATTGATAACTAAAATAGCAGTGCAGATGGCACACTTTTGCTCAGTTGGTAGAGCATGGCGCTTGCAACGCCAGGGTTGTGGGTTCAGTTCCCATGGGGGTTCAGTTTGAAAAATGTATGCACTCACTAACTGTAAGTCGCTCTGGATAAGAGCGTCTGCTAAATGACTAAAATGTAAATGTATTATATGTAAATTACATATGGTAATGAATGTGTATGGGAATACTACAGAATTTGGGGTGCAGAAGAAAGATCAGTGCACCTCAAATCCTGACGACTGGTAAATCAAATGTCTTGAGCAGCTCTTACAAACATTGTAACATGTTCCTCATCCTTACGGAAACACCACATACATTTTACATGATCACATGTTTTCACATGTGAAGTGATCCAAAACCAAGTTTTCACATGTGAAATGTCACGTGATGTTTCCCAAAAAGACGTTTTCACATGTGAAATATCACATGTGAAGTGTTCCTAAACCACATGTTTTCACATGATTTCAGATGTGAAATGTCACTCGATGTGTTCCAAAACCACATGATTTCACATGTGGAAAATCACATGATTTCACATGTGAAATTTCACGTGAGGTGTTCCAAACCACATTTTCTTATGATTTTACACATGTGAAATCATGTGGTTTTCCACATGTGAAATCATGTGGTTTTGGAACACATCGAGTGATGCCAGCAATCTGAATTTCCTGCTGTGCCACCAGGTCTGTGGCCAGGTCTGTAGCCACAGATTTATTGGCAAGAATACATTTCAGCATTTCTAAAAGTTGCCCAGAATCGACTCAATAATTGTGTGATTATCTGACAACACCAACGAAAATGTAGCAGTGCTCAGGGACACTTGACATTAAGTGTGCCCAAATGTTCTCGGGATTTGAACTTGCAACCTTTTGGTCCAGGCATTAATGTCTCAGCAGTGCCACTAGATGGTTATTTGTTACCAAGAACATATATCCACACACTCTTGAAAATAGGAGCATGGTTAAGGTACAATAAAGTTCCCTGGTTTACAAAAATGTCAAAGGTACACATAAGGTACCTTCAGAGGTACACATAGGGATTCACATGGTACCGGTCGGTACCTTTAAGGATACATGTGCAGATAATCTAGTATAATGGTAAATTTGTCTACACATTATATTAAATATAAGGTACAATCATTACTGAACTTCAAATGTAGGTGAGGGCAATGTGCTGGCATATGTTATATTTTGTGCCAACCGTCAGCTGAAATGTTGTACGAGTTTAAGTGGTTTACCTTTATGTTGATGAAGGTTGAGCACCTCTTTTATACTGTCAGTGCTGCAATCTTTGTAAGAACTTGTGACAATCAAAAGCTGCACTGTTAAGAGGTTACTGTTTATTTTCCAGTAGTTTAATGGCAGCTGATTGAAGGAAAGTTAATGTAAAAAAGTGATTAACTTACTGTAGGTCAGTTACTGTAGAGTTCATAGTAATTTACTGTAGCTAATTTGTCATGATCACTGAATTGAGTGTGTATTACAATGACATGGTGACCAGATATATCGTTCGGCCTTTCTATATCATATGCACTTACATCAGCCTTTGAATTGGCTTGAGAACCTCCACTGTACAAGTCTATTGTTTGACCAGAATACAAGAGATCACATTAACTTGGATGACATTCCCTCTCATGGGAGACCAAAAAGAGCTATCTGGAAGCCACGCCTCCAATAAGATACACCTGCAATATTCTGATAGGCTGCAGCTGCTACAGTATGCTGCCAATTAGCAAGTAATGTTGCATGTTGTCAACAGAATAGTCAGTGAAGGCACAGTAGGTTACTGGCATGTATTGCTAGTGGCACCAAGTTGCTTGTAGGTTACTGGCAACATTTTGCCAGTAAGTTATTGTGAACTACGATCACGGATATCCTACCAACGGGACATTAAAAACTGTAGTACCTTATGTTTCACTGAGTCGTGGCTGAACGACGACATGGATAACATACAACTGGCGGGATATACGCTGCATCGGCAAGATAGAACAGCTGCCTCCGGTAAGACAAGGGGTGGCGGTCTGTGTATATTTGTAAACAACAGCTGGTGCACGAAATCTAATATTAAGGAAGTCTCGAGGTTTTGCTCGCCTGAGGTAGAGTATCTCATGATAAGCTGTAGACCACACTATTTACCAAGAGAGTTTTCATCTATATTTTTCATATATATCTGTCTATTGACCACCACAAACCGATGCTGGCACTAAGACCGCACTCAATGAGCTGTATAAGGCCATAAGCAAACAGGAAAACACTCATCCAGAGGCGGCTCTCCTAGTGGCCGGGGACTTTAATGCAGGGAAACTTAAATCCGTTTTACCTCATTTCTACCAGCATGTTAAATGTGCAACCAGAGGGAAAAAAGTCTAGACCACCTTTACTCCATACATAGAGATGCGTACAAAGCCCTCCCTCATCCTCCATTTGGCAAATCTGACCATAACTCTATCCTCCTGATTCCTGCTTACAAGCAAAAACTAAAGCGGGAAGGACCAGTTACTCGGTCAATAAAGAAGTGGTCAGATGACGCAGATGCTAAGCTACAGGACTGTTTTGCTAGCACAGACTGGAATATGTTCTGTGATTCTTCCGATGGCATTGAGGAGTACACCACATCAGTCACTGGCTTCATCAATGAGGTCATCGATGACGTCGTCCCCACAGTGACCGCAAGTGCATACCCCAACCAGAGGCCATGGATTACAGGTAACATCCGCACTGAGCTAAAGGGTAGAGCGGGACTCTAACCCGGAAGCTTATAAGAAATCTCGCTATGTCCTCTGACGAACCACCAAACAGGCAAAGCGTCAATACAGGATGAAGATTGAATAGTACTACACCGGCTCCGACGCTCGTCAGATATGTCAGGACTTGCAAACTATTACAGACTACAAAGCGAAGCACAGCCGCGAGCTGCCTGGTGACACGAGCCTACCAGACAAGCTAAATTACTTTTATGCATTCTTCGAGGCAAGCAACACTGAAGCATGCATGAGAGCATCAGCTGTTCCGGATGACTGTGTGATCACGCTCTCCGTAGCTGATGTGAGTAAGACCTTTAAACAGGTCAACATTCACAAGGCCGCAGGGCCAGACGGATTACCAGGACGTGTACTCCGAGCATGCGCTGACCAACTGGTAAGTGTCTTCACTGACATTTTCAACCTGTCCCTGACTGAGTCTTTAATAAAAACATGTTTCAAGAAGACCACCATAGTCCCTGTGCCCAAGAACACTAAGGTAACCTGCCTAAATGACTACAGACCCGTAGCACTCACTTCTGTAGCCATGAAGTGCTTTCAAAGGCTGGTCATGGCTCACATCAACACCATTTAGACCCACTAGAAAATTGCATTCCGCCCCAACAGATCCACAGATGATGCAATCTCTATTGCACTCCACGCTGCCCTTTCCCACCTGGACAAAAGGATCACCTACGTGAGAATGCTATTCATTGACTACAGCTCAACGTTCAACACCATAGTGCCCTCAAAGGTCATCACTAAGCTAAGGACCCTGGGACTAAACACCTCCCTCTGCAACTGGATCCTGGACTTCCTGACGGGCTGCCCCCAGGTGGTAAGGGTAGTTAACAACACATCTGCCACGCTGATCCTCAACACGGGGGCCCCTCAGGGGTGCGTGCTCAGTCCCCTCCTGTACTCCCTGTTCACCCATGACTGCATGGCCAGGCACAACTCCAACACCATCATTAAGTTTGCCGACGACTCAACAGTGGTAGGTCTGATCACCGACAACGATGAGACATCCTACAGGGAGGAGGTCAGAGACCTGGCCGTGTGGTGCCAGGATAACAACCTCTCCCTCAACGTGATCAAGACAAAGGAGATGATATTGACTACAGGAAAAAGAGGACTGAGCACGCCCCCTTTCTCATCAATGGGGCTGTAGTGGAGCAGGTTGAGAGCTTCATGTTCCTTGGTGTCCACATCACCAACAAACTATCATGGTCCAAACACACCAAGACAGTCGTGAAGAGTGCACGACAAAGCCTATTCCCCCTCAGGAGACTGAAACGATTTGGCATAGGTCCTCAGATCCTCAAAGAGTTATACAGCTGCACCATCGAGAGCATCCTGACTGGTTGCATCACTGTCTGGTATGGCAACTGCCCGGCCTCCGACCGCAAGCCACTACAGAGGGTAGTGCGTACGGCCCAGTACATCACTGGGGCCAAGCTTCCTGCCATCCAGGACCTCTATACCAGGCGGTGCCAGAGGAAGGCCCTAAAAATGGTCAAAGCCTCCAGCCACCCTAGTCATAGACTGTTCTCTCTGCTACCGCATGGCAAGCGGTACCGGAGTGCCAAGTCTAGGTCCAAAAGACTTCTTAACAGCTTCTACCCCCAAGCCATAAGACTCCCGAACAGCTAATCAAATGGCTACCCAGACTATTTGCATTGTCCCCCCCCCCCCACCCCCTCTTTTACGCTGCTGCTTCTCTCTGTTTATTATCAATGCATAGTCACTTTAACTCTACCTACATGTACATTACCTCAATTACCTCGACTAACCTGTGACTCTGTACATTGACTCTGTACCGGTAACTCCTGTATATAGCCTCGCTATTGTTATTTTACTGCTCTGATCTATTTTTTTACTTAACACTTAGTTTTCTTAAAACTGCATTGTTGGTTAAGGGCTTGTAAGTAAGCATTTCACTGTTCACCTGTTGTATTCGGCGCATGTGACTAATACAAATTGATTTGATTTGAAATGGTTTCCAGTTAAAGAAATTACAAATTCACAGCAACTTCTAGCAACAACTTACCGTTAAATTACTGGAAAATACACATTAACCTCTGCTCTTACAAAGTTTGCAGCACAGACAGTGTCAAAGGATGTGCTCAACTTGCATCGGCATAACCATCAAAAGCTTAAACTCCTACAACACTAAATGATGCCTTTTAATGTAAAATATTCTCAATTACATTTGACATCTGGGTTTTCACATATGCTCAAATGTTACATCCCCATGTTGTCACATTTATTTCAAATGAGATCATCTTTTCACATGTGCTATCGTTTTCACGTTATCACATTAACTTCACCTAAAATCACATGTGATCACGAGATCACATGAGACCACGTGAAATTCATGTGTTTTTTCCGTAAGGGGTGTGTGCGTGACCTTGAGCGTGTGTTCATACTCTTGTGCTTTCCTTTCTTTCTGCTTGCATTTTGTTTTTATATTTTGATGTTTATTTTCTGTCATTTATGTAATTCAGGGCTCGCTCATCTGTAATAAAGGTTAAATAAATAAATACTCAAGCTTCCAAATCTATCTGACAATCCATCTGGTAATTTTTTGAAATATTTATTTAGCTATTTACAACCACTCACATTACATTCAGGAGGTAAAACAGAGAAAGCTTTCATGTACTACGGTTTAACACAAAAAAAAGCAGAAAACAGTCAGCCATACTCATAACTTAACATCAAAATGGACACAATAGTAAAAACATACAGTACAATTAGTTAATAGGCCAAAAAAGATTTTCTATGGAGAATAATAAGGAAGGAGAGAGTACTCAAAAAACGTATCAGAAATGTCATTCCAGCACTGCAGCGATGTACAGGTGGATTGTAGTGTTTGGGCGGTAGTTACATTTTGTTTCCTTGGAGTTTCTACGTGAGTAGTGTGTTGTGTCATGATCAGCACTATTGTGGTCTTCGGGTGGAGCTTATCCACTGTTGTTTAGTTTTCAGGTCTTATGTTGTTTGTTTTAACATGTACAGGAATGTTCAGTGGCTGGGTGTGCGTTTAGCGGATAGGTTTCTTCAGGGCCTCATCCACTTCCTCCTCAGGACACAGGGCGTGCCACTGGGCCACGGGACGTCTTGGATTGGCCAGCATGTCTGACCAATGGCGGAGGCCCACCCCAGAGGCGCCGAAGCCGATCCAAACCTTCCCGATGGCGTCGTTGCTGCCCAGCTTGTCGTAATCGTACACCGTGATCAACACTTGGACTTTCTGCAAGAGGAAAAGGAAGAGTGGAAAAAGCGTCAAGTTAAAAAAGTCAGCTGAAATGTACAGTGCTGTTCAACATACAGCAGGAAATGGCGGGAGAGTGCAATGTTCTAGAGAAACGACGGGAGAGTCCTCAAACACAGGTCGCCCGACCCACAGGAAAACCTGTTATCACGACCCCAAGATGTCTTATGGGAAGTTTGGTGTACATACCTGTATTTGGCCGAAGGGGATCTCGAAGCTGAAGCTTTCGTTGAAGTAGGGGTTCAGAGTGTTCTGTTTGACTGTAGTCTTCTTCTTCTTCAGCCGCTTGCCTTGGTGCTGCAGCACCACTTTAACAAAGGGATCTGGTCGGAGAAGACATGGGGTAGAGAGGAATGTCAGTTACAGAAAACAGAGGTCAAACAGAGTGTGAGCCACTTCGATGAAGAAGATTGCGGTCAAATCTGTACCGTCTGCAACTCTGTAATGCTTCCCAGTGGTTTAAGTTTAATTACTTCAACAAAATGTAGGCAACCAGATGTCATTAATAGGTCACAGCATGGCTAGTATTGACTAGGAGAGTGTAACGCCACAGCATGGCTAGTATTGACCAGGAGAGTGTAATGTCACAGCATGGCTAGTATTGACTAGGAGAGTGTAACGCCACAGCATGGCTAGTATTGACTAGGAGACAGTAATATCACAGCATGGCTAGTATTGACTAGGAGAGTGTAACATCACAGCATGGCTAGTATTAACCAGGAGACAGTAACATCACAGCATGGCTAGTATTGACCAGGAGACAGTAACATCACAGCATGGCTAGTATTGACCAGGAGACAGTAATATCACAGCATGGCTAGTATTGACCAGGAGACAGTAATATCACAGCATGGCTAGTATTGACCAGGAGACAGTAATATCACAGCATGGCTAGTATTGACTAGGAGAGTGTAACATCACAGCATGGCTAGTATTAACCAGGAGACAGTAACATCACAGCATGGCTAGTATTGACCAGGAGACAGTAACATCACAGCATGGCTAGTATTGACCAGGAGACAGTAACATCACAGCATGGCTAGTATTGACCAGGAGACAGTAATATCACAGCATGGCTAGTATTGACCAGGAGACAGTAATATCACAGCATGGCTAGTATTGACTAGGAGAGTGTAATGTCACAGCATGGCTAGTATTGACTAGGAGACAGTAACATCACAGCATGGCTAGTATTGACTAGGAGACAGTAACATCACAGCATGGCTAGTATTGACTAGGAGACAGTAATATCACAGCATGGCTAGTATTGACTAGGAGACAGTAATATCACAGCATGGCTAGTATTGACTAGGAGAGTGTAAGGACTAATAGAGGGTCACCTGACAAGCCTCCACAGTCCATCGCCTTCAGGTGCTTGGCCTCCATGATGTTGATGGTCAATTTACCGGCTGTGGGGACGTAGCGCAGAGAGATACAGATGTCCCCTAGCTTCTCTACCTGTGACCAGACAAACACACAGTTATAGGTTGGTATACAGAGACAGACAGACAGACAGACACAGATAGGTAGATGTAAAAAAAACATGCACCCAAAACCCAAACAGACTGTATTCATCCTTTCTCACCTCCTCTTTCTCTCCTCCAACCAGATCCCTCCATTCGTGGAGTGGCTGAGCCAGGTCCACACTGTTCATGGAGATGGAGATCTGTCCAATCACATCGTGTTTACCAAAGCGATCAAAGTCAAAGACCTGCAGGACCAGAGTCTGACCGCCCAGCTCCTGGTAGGGGATCTGTGGAGGGACACACAGAACAGGGAGATGACGGTCAGGACAGAGAGTTCTCGACTACAGAAACCTCAGTACTGTAAGAGCTTTTCTAAGGCTTTTACATATACACATTAATGAATACCACATCTCACTATCGCCATCTGTTCTCCAGCACCACAGACTGACCTTGAAGATGAAGGTCTCATTGAACACAGGGCAGAGGTTCTTGCGCTGGACTTTGGTTTCAAACTTCTTCTTCTTGTCTGGCAGCATGTAAACCTTGACATAAGGGTCCGAGGTGCCGCCCATGTCCATGGCTGGCAGGTTCTCAGCCTGCAGGATGCCCACGATCAGCTGGAAGAGGGGGCAGAGAAGGGTAAAAGGTCAGAGGTAAGCAATGGCCTTCCAAATATTTTTAACAATGTCCGTAGGAACTGAACGCAGTGATCATTTAGGCAAATGTAGGCCTGGATTCAATCCATATAGGGCTATTGCGATTCTGCTTTTAAAGGGAATGATAAACGCAACAAATGACGTCTCAATCGGAAATTACATTTAAAAGTCAGTTGAAGTGCACTGCGCTATTATGCGGCTTGAATTGAATCCCGGTAAACATTGCATATATGTGACAAATGAGATGTGTACTGCAGCAGCACTCCAAACTCAAGTGCTGTGCCGTTGTTTTGAAGTGTTACGTTTGTGTTTGGTAAAATCTCAGGTATGTTGCGCATCTGCGTTTTAGCAGATAGAAAATGTCCCCTGTAAAGGTCACAGCTTAAAGCTGAGCCATTAAGAGGAAAAGGTCAAAGGTCACTGAAGACACAAATAAGAGGTCAGAGGTTAAAGCTGAGATCTGAGCAGACAAAGAGCAGAGATCAGAGAGCCTTTAGACATGTCAATAGTCAGACACTTCGCATCCAGAAGGTCAAATGTCAGGGAGGACAAGACACACACGCACACGAACGGACACACACACACACACACACACACCTGGTTGTCAGTGAAGTTGTAGTCCAGGGTGAACTCCAGTTTTCCAAAATTCTCTTTTTCTTCCTCCTCTCCTTCCTTACCCTCTCCATCCTTCATGACAGAGAACATCACATCAATCATTAATCACAGGTATCATTACACAGCCACTGCATTAGTCTCTCCCTTCACACAGATACTGTCACTACATCTGGAAATCACTTCAGATCATTTGAAAACCAGTTGCAAATTAGGTACTTGAACCCATTACACCACCCACTATATTGCCCTCCCTCCCTCTGTCTCCTCTCACCTTGCCCTCCTCTCCTTCTCCGCCTCCCTCCTTCTTCCTTCTGCCTCGGCCTCCTTTCCTCTCGCGTACTTTCTTGGGCTTCTTGCCCTTGTTGATGCACTTCTTCCAGATACAGAAACCTAGACAGGCCACCAGAGCCAGCACCACCACCACTATGGCTCCTATTGCCCACATGGGCACTGGGGGAGAGACAGACATAGGCCTTATGTAGCCTTATGACATCTATAATACAACATACATAACAACATACATATAATATACATATCATACTTATGTAGCCTTATGACATATATAATACAACATACATACCAACATACATATAACATATATATAATCCTTATGTAGCCTTATGACATATATAATACAACATACATAACATACATATAACATACATATAATCCTTATGTAGCCTTATGACATCTATAATACAACATACATAACAACATACATATAACATACATATAATACTTATGTAGCCTTATGACATCTATAATACAACATACATAACAACATACATATAACATACATATAATACTTATGTAGCCTTATGACATCTATTATACAACATACATAGGCCTATGTAGCGTTATGACATATATACTGAGTGTACAAAATATTAAGAACACCTTCCTAATATTGAGAACAGCCTCAATTCTTCGGGGCATGGACTCTACAAGGTGTCAAAGACATTCCACAGGGATGCTGGCCCATTTTGACTCCAATGCTTCCCACAGTTGTGTCAAGTTGGCTGGATGTCCTTTGGGTGGTGGACCATTGTTGATACACATGGGAAACTGTTAAGCGTGAAAAACCCAGCAGCGTTGCAGTTCTTGACACAAACCGGTGCGCCTGGCACCTACTACCATACCCCATTCAAAGGCACTTACATCTTTTGTCTTGCTCACTCTCTGAATGGCACACATACACAAGCCATGTCTCAATTGTCTCAAGACTTTAAAATCCTTCTTTAACCTGTCTCCTCCCCTTCATCTACACTGATTTGAAGTGGAATTAACAAGTGACATCAATAAGGGATCATGGCTTATTTTTATTTTTTGGTAAAGCAATTCAAAATGTGCAATATAGAAAAACAAACAAGAGTATACTACAGAGTATCCAAACATTGCAAACAACAGTCAGGGAATACAGACTATACATTATATAAAGACTTTGTAAAACTTACAAACATTCAAAGGGATCATATCTGTCAACTGTATTTCCCTGGACAGTCTATGTCATGGAAAGAGCAGGTGTCCTTAATGTTTTGTACACTTAGTGTATAACACAACATACATAGGCCTTGTGTAGCCTTATGTTATGGAATAATAATATTTGAGATGTTATTTTGAGGAAGGATGGAAAGGAGAGAACAAGCAATGGTAAAACAATATTAACTTACTTTTGAGTTTATGATCTGTGATAAGTGGAGGAAAAGCAGGGGATGAAATGAAAGAGAGTAAATGATGAGAGGACATTATGTGAAATGAAATGACACACACAGAATGTGTGTGTGTGTGTGTGTGTGTGTGTGTTCATTGTGTTCAGGGCTCACTTGGCATGTGGGTGAGTTCGTTGAAGAACTTGCTCTTCATGTTCTTGAACTGGTGGTCAGAGTGGTGGGTGGAGGGAGGGGCGGGGCCTGGGGGCGGCTCTTCTCTCTCCTCAGCCGCCCGACGGGCCCGCGCTTGCACACTGGCCAATCGCATCGCAGCTTAGCTAAAAGGCAGAGGAGACAGAAGAGCAATCACTTTGGAGCAGTGTAAGAAATATTTTAATATGCCATGAATTCTAAACATCCTGGTAAGTAAGTAAACTGGATAGGGTTAGGGTTGCGGCTAACCAACTCAGTGGCCTTGTGGTTTGAGTGTCCGCCCTGAGACTGGAAGGTTGGGAGTTCGATACACTGAAGAAAATAAAGGTTTTTAAATGGTTCTTCCTCAGCTCTTAAGGTTCCTTGGAGAACTTTTGCCCGTTAAAGAACCTTTGAGTCAAGTGTGGGGTCCTTGACCTGGCATCTACAGTTCTTCAGAATTCTGAAAGGTTCTTGAAATGTGTGGAAGCCTGCAGATGTGTCCCATTCACAGCAAATTGGTTAGTGTTAACTAACTGTTTATTTTCCAGTGTAACATTTCTTGTGTTGATTCAAGAGTTAAATTAACACTCATTGGTGTAAAGGAACCCCAGTGTTGGTATTATTATCATATTTCCCAGCATGCTCTATTGCAGGTACATTTTTGCATGAACATTGATAAATTAATTAATCTTATGCTACTCAAATATAAATAACATACATTTTTCTAAACTATTCCATTCTGTTACTTGGACTTATTGCACCCGTTACTGAAATGGTTGTTCCAGTTTAGATGTTTAAGGTAGTCTCATATCTTAGTCTTCCCAACCGTGGCAGTCATTCTGAATGCAGGTTGCGGGTTGGAATGTTGGATATCCCCAGTCTGACTGGATTCCAATAGGAATTACACATCACTTTGCAAGGCAGCATAATGTGTCATGCAGGCCTGATGTGGCCTGAAAACAATGAATTCTAGGCCACTTTATTAGGATAAAACTAGGTCTTCAGAAGAAAACCTTATGAAATACGTATTCTTATGTCTTAAATAATTGTATTTTAATGACAAAATCTTTAACTTAGGATCTCACTTGTTGAAGGCCACAGGATTGAAAATTAATGAATGCAACAACCACGTCTCTGTCACCAGCAAACGGCGTCATAGGTGGTACTGGTAACTACAATTCACTGGAAAGGCACCCTGGGAAATAAGTCTTAAACCCAACAGCAGGGCTATTCAATTCAGGTCCTTGAGGGCTGAAACATTTCTGGTTTTGGATTTTTGTATGATTCTTCAAACAACCATCAAATTCATGGTTCTCTAGAGACCATAAAATAATTCCCCTATGAAATCGCTCTCAATAACCTTATTTGGTTCCAACTTGCACCTTTATTTTAAAGAGTGTACCCTGCTGAGTCATGCCATTTTTCCCGGAACATGGTAAGTAAGTAAGTAAACTGAGTCAGACCAAATGCACCTTTGCTTGGCACTCAGCTTTAAAGAGACAGATTGGTAGGTAAGGCCCTGTGATAGAATAGCGTCCTGTCCAGGGGTTGTACTTGTAACACACTGTAAAAAAGCCAACTTAACCAATTGTTTAATCAGCATTATTCTGTGAGTTTGGTGGACATAAGAAAGACAATAAATTGAGCTAACGTGTGAGTCAAAATACAAATTCATGTTTGTCTTCAATGTAGAAAAACCAACTTAACTTAATCAGCATTATTCTGTGAGTTGGGTGGACAAGAAATGTAGCTAATATGTGAACGTTTGTTCACTCTACAAACGTTTCTATAAGTGAGCTGAATTTGAAAAAGCTTGTTGAGTAAGATTACAAATGTACAGTATGTTTGCTCAAAACCACGACCATCGTTATGTTTTCCAGCATGCTCTATTGCAGGTTGATTTTCAGAATTGTTTGTTTCAATACCTGTGTTTTTGCATATACATTAATTGGTTGATTACCCAAACATAAATAACATACACTGCTCAAAAAAATAAAGGGAACACTTAAACAACACAATGTAACTCCAAGTCAATCACACTTCTGTGAAATCAAACTGTCCACTTAGGAAGCAACACTGATTGACAATAAATGTCACATGCTGTTGTGCAAATGGAATAGACAACAGGTGGAAATTATAGGCAATTAGCAAGACACCCCCAATAAAGGACTGGTTTTGCAGGTGGTGACCACAGACCACTTCTTAGTTCCTATGCTTCCTGGCTGATGTTTTGGTCACTTTTGAATGCTGGCGGTGCTTTCACTGTAGTGGTAGCATGAGACGGAGTCTACAACCCACACAAGTGGCTCAGGTAGTGCAGCTCATCCAGGATGGAACATCAATGCAAGCTGTGGCAAGAAGGTTTGCTGTGTCTGTCAGCGTAGTGTCCAGAGCATGGAGGCGCTACCAGGAGACAGGCCAGTACATCAGGAGACGTGGAGGAGGCCGTAGGAGGGCAACAACCCAGCAGCAGGACTGCTACCTCCGCCTTTGTGCAAGGAGGAGCAGGAGGAGCACTGCCAGAGCCCTGAAAATGACCTCCAGCAGGCCACAAATGTGCATGTGTCTGCTCAAACGGTCAGAAACAGACTCCATGAGGGTGGTATGAGGGCCCGACGTCCACAGGTGGGGGTTGTGCTTACAGCCCAACACCGTGCAGGACGTTTGGCATTTGCCAGAGAACACCAAGATTGGCAAATTCGCCACTGGCACCCTGTGCTCTTCACAGATGAAAGCAGGTTCACACTGAGCACATGTGACAGACGTGACAGAGTCTGGAGATGCCGTGGAGAACGTTCTGCTGCCTGCAACATCCTCCAGCATGACCGGTTTGGCGGTGGGTCAGTCATGGTGTGGGGTGGCATTTCTTTGGGGGGCCGCACAGCCCTCCATGTGCTCGCCAGAGGTAGCCTGACTGCCATTAGGTACCGAGATGAGATCCTCAGACCCCTTGTGAGACCATATGCTGGTGCGGTTGGCCCTGGGTTCCTCCTAATGCAAGACAATGCTAGACCTCATGTGGCTGGAGTGTGTCAGCAGTTCCTGCAAGAGGAAGGCATTGATGCTATGGACTGGCCCGCCCGTTCCCCAGACCTGAATCCAATTGAGCACATCTGGGACATCATGTCTCGCTCCATCCACCAACGCCACGTTGCACCACAGACTGTCCAGGAGTTGGCGGATGCTTTAGTCCAGGTCTGGGAGGAGATCCCTCAGGAGACCATCCGCCACCTCATCAGGAGCATGCCCAGGCGTTGTAGGGAGGTCATACAGGCACGTGGAGGCCACACACACTACTGAGCCTCATTTTGACTTGTTTTAAGGACATTATATCAAAGTTGGATCAGCCTGTAGTGTGGTTTTCCACTTTAATTTTGAGGGTGACTCCAAATCCAGACCTCCATGGGTTGATACATTTGATTTCCATTGATAATTTTTGTGTGATTTTGTTGTCAGCACATTCAACTATGTAAAGAAAAAAGTATTTAATAAGATTATTTCATTCATTCAGATCTAGGATGTGTTATTTGAGTGTTCCCTTTATTTTTTTGAGCAGTGTACATTTTTCTAAACTAATTAAATCTGTTAGTAGTTGGACTTTTTGCACCCGTCACTGAAATGGCTGTTCCAGTTTAGATGATTTCGATAGTGTCAATAATTAATCTTCCTTACCCCGGCAGTCATTCTCAATGTAGGTTGCGGGTGATTAAACATTCCAGTTGTTGGATATCCTCACTCTAGATTTCAATAGGAACTACACATGACTTTGCAAGTCAGCATTGAGGTTTGAATAAATGTACAGTGTAAGGCAACCAGCTGCAATAGGATTGTGTGTTTGCTCAACAAAATGGCATTGAGGTTGATTCAACGTACAATTGTAAGGCAACCATCTCTCGCGCTCGTGTTGTCCCTTCATTTAAAGCAAAGCCTAAGGGATAAGGCTTTGCCTTGGCTTCCAATCTGTCTCCCTCCAGCTCTCTTTCTATCTCTCTCTCGCCTACTATTTGTGTGTATATACTGACATGTATGTGTAACTGATAGATACACACACACACGTCTGGAATGTCTACATGTTAATGGTTTTAAATGTACCTAGATTGTAAAGTATTTTTGTCTGTAATGTCTTTTTCATTATGTGTCAGACCCCAGTAAGTAGGATCCTAAATAAAATCTCCCTCTCTGTCTCTCTCTCCTTCTCTCTCTATGATTTTTTTAGTCTGCGGTCCCCTTTCTTGCAATCCATTATCCAGCTCATCAACATATCTCTCTTTCTCCTCTCTGTTTCCTCATACTCCCTCTCCCTTTACCTCCCAACTTCCTATACACTCTTTCCCCCCTCCGATACTAAACTTCCTACTCATCCCTTTTGAGACTTTCTTCCCCCATCCTCACCCACTGCCTCCCTCTCACTCCACCCCTTTCTCTCACCAGTTACTCTCTCTATCTACTCCCTCGCTCTCCTCCCATCTGTGTCCCCTATCCCCTCCCTCCCTCCATGCCTCCCTCTCACCACCCCTTTCTTTCATCAGTTACGCTCTCTATCGCTCTCCTCCCTTCCATGTCCCTCTATCTCGTTCTCCCTCCCTCTCTCCCTCCCTCCTTCCTCCCTTGGTTCATGGCGTGAGTGTGTCGAGGTACAGTGAAACTCTCCTTCCTGTGCCCACTGTGTCCATCACTAATCCCCCACACACTCCGACCCTGCTACATCTGCTGTCCTCCTCTCACTGTGCACAGACACGTAACAAGATGAATTGCCAAAGGTAATCCCCAAATCCCAGAGCTTAACTAAATTAGGGACAGTTCAGTTCGCTCTCTACTCCCGTCCCTCTCCTATCCCCTACTATCCTTTATCCATCCTAAGCCACTACCATTAACCCCCACAACATCACCTGCTGTCACACAGAGAGATCCCACCTAGTTATCCAACCAACAATCACATTTCCATAACAATATCTAATTTGTGGCTTGTCAAATGAACCTGTTAAATCCCAGCAGATAGAGTGAATAAGCGCAGGATTAGTAAGCACAGCTATGTGACGGTGAGTGAGGGGAGGCAAACATAAGAGACTGCTGGCTAATAGGCTTGTGACTTCACCGGTGAAGGTCACACACACGCGCACGCACGCTAACACACACACGCACAGTGCGGTGAGAGGGGGGCTAGCTTGGTTGAGTAGCATACGGTCGGCCACCACTTCTCACTCACTGTGGTATACCCCCTTAAGCTGATCATGGTGGCAGAATGCAGGGAGTCAGGGCCGGACCTTAATGATTAAATACGGGTTAACTGGTAGATCACTGTGTCAGTGATTTGGGGCTTTCATGCCTGACTGACCACTCTGTTGGAGGGTTCTTTCTTCACTTCCGGTCTTGGCGAAAGTCACTGTTATTCCAAGGGTTTTATGGTCACATACTAGTATAAGCCTTTGCATTGGTTTGTGCTGGCCAAGGTCATTGGAATAGGCCTAGCTAAACAGGTTAATGGTTGATTCTATTGGGCAATAGGCAGTTAAAGTTATTCTGGAATGAAATTCAGATAAAATAATCTCCTTAAGAATTTGGATTGATGAACTCATGTTGGAAAGTGCCTGTCTAGATTCAGCTGTAAATTTGTAGTTCACAAAGGTTAAGGTTTGGATTGGGGATGCGAAGACTGATATTGTGACCAATACCTCACATGACATACTATATATACATACAGTACCAGTCAAAAGTTTGGACACACCTACTCATTCAAGTTTTTTTTATTTTTTTTTACTATTTTTTACATTGTAGAATAATAGTGAAAACATCAGAACTATGAAATAACACATATGGAATCATGTAGTAACCAAAAAAGTGTTAAACAATTCAAAATATATTTTAAAGTATATACTTTACATGTTGTAAATGCTTGATTATGAGTTGATTATTTGAATCAGGTGTGCAGTGTTAGGGCAAAAACTAAAATGTGCACCCCTTGGGGTCCCCAGGACCAGAATTGGGAAACACTGCAGTAGGCCTGTACTGGGCCATCTGTTACAGGTGGTAACATCCTCACCCCTAATAATAGGCACTTACCGACACCTTTCTGCAGACCTGAAAGAATTGGATGGCTATCAGGGATATGGTTAGCCCTCAGGTACCCTGGTCCCCAGGCTACTGCCAGCTGGTATAGGGGATGCTGCTATTGTTTACACCCATCCAGCTGTCTTTTAACTGCAGGGGGAGTGACTAGTTTTGGGATTGGTGATTTGGGTCATATCTCCATGGGAGAACAGACCAGACAATGCCAAACAAGTAGGTACAAACATGGAAACTGAGGACAGAGTAGCCTACTAGTTTTGTTAGAGAGATGACAGGAGAGGTGAACAGCTGGCAGTGGGATTTTGAGAGGGTTCAAGGCTTAGTAGCTATGTGGTGATCTAAGACAGTTCCATTATGGTCAGGATGTTTATGGCTGACTGTATGGCCCTCTCTTTTGTGCAAGTCAGTGAAATAAAATAGAAGTTGACCATCTGAGACTGGAATGCACTGTCTCATCTTCATCATCACCATTGTCATCATCATCAAGCCTGCCTCGTGCACAGCGCATGCATGGTGCAAACTGTATCCAACATCATAGCAGTACATCTCCTCTAATTTGGTGCTTTTGCCCCCACTAACAGATACAACTACAGGATTTAACGGCTTACCAAGCAAACATGGCACAAGACACAAATGTACCCGTCCAAAATTATTAACACCCAAAATAAGCGCCAACTTCAATATTTTATATTGGCTGATTGTCACGCACGCAGGGAGCTTTGGAGGGGGGAGGGGGTGGACATTAGCCCCATGCAGACAGAAAATCAGAGGTGAGGTAGCTACGGTAAAATAATTGTTCAGAGTTGTTTTTCACCTAGTGAAAGTAAACTGGGATAAAAATACATGATCAATCCAATTAAAGAAGTGTCGCCAACTTTGGACCAGTGGAAACGGCTAAGCATATTATGCGTAAAGGCTTGGATAGGCCTATGGCTCAGAATATGGAATAGAATGTGAATGGTAGGCTACTCAAGTATTAATTCAAAGAAGCAGTAGCATATGTCAGTTAAAAATATATATATTAATCAGATATGGCAAATATTGTGCCCATCAATCGGTAACCCCGGACGTCCCATGCGCCATAACCGCTCGCTTGCGGATTTACCGAGCATAGCAAGGGTTTGAATGGCCATCTAATTATACACTTTTAAAATGCAGTGTAGAGTATAGGCTACGCCGCGAACATACACCAACAGAACTCACCCGATTGAAATCCCCAATTTAAACCCAAACGTATTCCTTTTGTTAAAAACGATGAATTGTGGACTCCGTGTTGGAGAGAACTGTTGCGCTGCGCACCACCCACTCTATCGTCGCTCTTTCTCCCTCCCCCTGTCGGTTAATCTCGCCGTGCCAACTACTTACCATCCACGTTATAATCCATTGGTCACCATTGCTCTCCCTCACTTGAAACGCATGTGAAACACCAAAACCCGACTTCACTCAAATTAAGCTTTCCATCCCCATCTGTTTGGCTATTATTTATCGCGTGCAATGCCTGGAAACTACAATCCATTGCTTTGAAAGAGAACAAAACTACTTTAAAGGCCATTTGTCAGTCTGGGCTTTTTTTCCCTTGGTCTATGGTCATCCTTACTGTTTGTCATGGTTCATCTTCAGACTGTGGGAACCAATGAATTGGGTAAAGAGCCCAAGTTATTGATAGCCAATTTCAAAGGATGTCTGGTATCATGTAAATATATAGTTATCAAATTGTTTTATGCATGTAATATACGTTTCCACAGACCACTAGGTGCTCTAGTAAATGTGGTTACCCTAGTTGACGGTTGTTTTATGGGCCCTGTATTAACACACTATGACGATATGTAATGGCGCCCCTCTGTGGTCATCAGAGGGAGTGTCCCTTAAACCTCATGTCAACCTTTCCCCATTATGATCCTCAGTCACTGTAGTAGGCCTACAATTGTCAGTATTTATCATTTCTATGAAGAAAAAAAATGCACACTCATGAAGTACGCTTTGGGCTCATGGCAACCAGCATTTGCATTTGCTTCTACACCTGCATTACTAGCTGTTTGGGGTTTTAGGCTGGGTTTCTGTACAGCACTTCGAGATATTAGCTGATGTAAGAAGGGCTATATAAAATAAAATTGATTGATTGATTGATTAAACGAACAGTCAATCCAGCTCAAAATGTTTTATTCTTCAGATTCAGGGCAGATTGAAATAACCAGTTATACTTAATGAAAAGTACACTTGTGTTGGGTATTAAACAAAGCACCAGAATAAACTGATACAACATCCATTACTCCACAGCAATATTTTTGTGATCTTTTTGCTCATTCATTTCACATGCCTTGCCTCCCAAACATAGTGTAGTCAAATTTAACAGCTGCATTGCTCTGTCCCAGCTCAACACCTTCTCCTCCTTATAGATGCAAAGGCAGCAGAATAGAGCAGAGAAGCCAGGAGTCCTTGTATGAGGCTGTAGCCTGTATGTGGTTTAGCTCTGGCCTCCCAGGGTGTGCTTGTCAAACAGGTACTCGGCCATCTTGTTTTTGACAGCATCCATCTTGGTGAGGTTGGTGACGTGGTCGCCCAGCTTCTTAATGGCCTCCACCTGCTCATTCAGGTAGTGGGACTCCAGGAAGTCACACAGCTAAAGGAGGAAAACACAGGTCAGACAAGAGAATGCCTACAGACACTACTGTAGATGCAGTAACACACAGCCTGGTGGTAATGACATAAGGGCAGATAACTAACTCAATGAGGTGTTTGCAGCTGTCCAACTTATGTATTTGCTGCATTTTTTGTATAGTAGGCATTCTTGTACATCTGTGGGCTATTGTGTTTGGGTGAAGAGGCAGGTCACACAAGCCTGTGTCATTAGTTAGCAGAGCTACAACAACCTGATCAGCTCCTGGGACAGTACAGTAGCTGTATTCTATGTGATGTATACATGTGACGTGTAGTTCCCCCATAAAGAGGGGGACATTACTTACATGGGGGTCAACCTTGTCGGAGGCAATCTTGTGCAGGTCCAGCAGGGCCTGGTTTACATTCTTCTCCAGCTGCAGAGCACACTGCATGGCCTCCAGGCCATTGCCCCACTCATCACGATCTGGCTTCTACACAGGACAGAGGGAACACAGGAGGGTTAGGGACTACTAGCAGACGTTCCTATGTATACCTACTAACAGTCAACAGTTAGCCAGTATATCTGGCACATAGAGATTAAACGAACTGGAAACAATTCAGCAAAAAGTCAAGATGGGGTCAATTTAACACAGTCAATAGGAAAAACCACAAGTCACAGATCCGGTGTGGCTCAGTCGGTAGAGCATGGCACTTTCAACGCCAAAGGTAATTGGTTCACTTCCTGCTGGGGCTACCTATATGTAAAATGTATACACGCATGACTAAGTGGTCCTCTGTAGCTCAGCTGGTAGAGCACGGCGCTTGTAACGCCAAGGTAGTGGGTTCGATCCCCGGGACCACCCATACACAAAAAAATGTATGCACGCATGACTGTAAGTAGCTTTGGATAAAAGCGTCTGCTAAATGGCATATTATATTATTATTATTATTATTATAAGTCACTTTGGAAAAAAGCACCTCTTAAATGGAGTAAGCCTATATATTAACATTGGCAGAGTCATGGATAGTTATACCCCTCAGGCTGTTTTAATTCAGTGGTTATGGAGGCAGTGCGTTTAGACATACGCAGTCAGGCCATTTCTCATCTGAGCACCTTGCTGTAATACCAGGGCAGCTACATAGGGCGTGCCTTACAATGAACTCTGCATTAACACGAATACTCACTCAAAACAATAACGCCAATACATCAAGTCTACAGTATTAGAAAGAAAGTTACATCTAGAGCCATAGAGGGTTCATCAGCTTGTCCCTATAGATTCTAGATTCACCATTTGGTTCCTGGTAAAACCTTTTCAACTGAGATCTTGTTCTTAAAGGATTCTTTCTACCAGAGAGAAGATTTCAGACAACCCTCTATGTAGAAGTTGAAGAACACTTTTTGCCCTTCTAACAGTCTACAATGTAAATTAGTGTTTCAACACTCACCTTGATGTCCTGAAGGACAATGCGTCCACCTCTCTTGTTCTGGAAGGAGAGCAGCTTGTCGGCGTGCTCGCGCTCCTCGTCGCTGTTCTCCTTGAAGAAATGAGCGAAGCCAGGCAGAGCCACATCGTCACGGGAGAAATAGAAAGCCTGGGTGGATCGACATAAAACAGTGTGGTTAGAAAAAAACATGCCAAACATGACTCAGCATTCCGTTCTTGTTGTGGCAACTAAGCATGACTAACACAGCAATACGATCCGAGAAGTCATTAGCCTACTTGGTAACCTGCCAATTAACCTGTCAAGATGTTACACTCCGTCCTAGGATAGATCTCAGTTTAATTTGAATGGATAGGTCTACCTCAAGGTTGATAATTGTCTAGCCAACTAAAACAACCACACAACTTACAAAAAAAAGATGGCACATTTTTAAACTGCAGTAAAATTGCAGTAACTGCTCTCGACTGTGGTATTTTAGACGCAGTAAGAGCAGTGTATTGCACTGCAATCTTTTTTCGTAAGGGTGTACTCCAGAGTTCAGTTTTACTTGGCTATTGCCTAAGCCTACAGAAAGGTAAATAACGTTTAGACCCAGGCGTAATACACAATACTGCGTAGAGCAAGAAAATGGTCCTCTTGGTAGCCTATTGTAGTCTCCTTACCATTGAAGTGTAGGTGTAAGAGGCAAACATCTCCATGTTGATCATCCGGTTGATGGCAGCTTCGCTGTCGCGGTGATAGTTCTGGCGGATCTGAGACTCCATTTTGGCAGATTTTCTTATTTTATATCAAACTGAACGGTACAAAAATAGAGTTTCTTAGACTATGTTGCTATTAGAGTTCAAGTACGTGTTAAGTTATAAATCCGGAATGTTATATAGTGCTGGAGGATGGCAGAAGAGTTCCGTTCAATCACTGTTGAAGCAAGAACTTCTAGATGCGTCTTCCCAGAGTTGTGAAATGGAAGGAGCCTTGTTCGCTCTATTTATTGTTCCAAACGGAATGCGTCAGTGAAATCGAGCCTCACAGAGCGCAGCCAATCACGTTTAGAATTTCAACAGCAAATAGGCGGATCATTTGATGATGATCTCACCCACTCATACACAAATCAATGTTTGTTACAAAGTAACATTTTATTAGTAACATCTAAAACAGTATCAACCAAAAGCAGTGCTACAGTTTAAATACAGCTGTTATTGTTGCAAAATGTGTGTGTATTATATCCTTTGAAGAAAATAGTAGTAATTTGACAGTTATTTCTGATAATAGGCTAATTAATAAATATTTAGGCTATGAAAGGAATTGAACTTGCTCCTCTATGGTTGTGACGCAGTTCTGAAACTTCTGTTTCATTCTGTAATTGCGCATGTTTCAATAGCATATGTAGCTTAATTAGTTACCTTTTTCAGAATGCAGTCAAAATAAAAACTGTAGGGTTTATCACACTTTTTTATATAAACTCAATTTGCAGTATGAAGTATGGGAATACAGTACGTGGACAGGGACAGATATGATGGCTTTTGTATACATTTTATTCGACAATACACCTTTCGGTTTTGAAATGGCATATTGTAGTTGACAAATGGTTTATCAAAGTTGATCACATTAGCCTCCAATAACTACACAAAATTAGTACCATACCAATAACCATACACAGGTTATTAAGCTAAAACGGTGAAGTGGAAAACAGTTATCAGCTAATGAAATAACAGACCACAGTAATAAGGTAACCTTCCTAACAACTTCAGTTCACATGACCTGATCTTCCACAACTGCTGACATGGTGCTTTCACGGTGCTGGGTTATTGCTCAATACAGCCATGTAGTTGCAACATCATTGGGATTCATAAGAACTAGGTCTTCTGGGGCAGTATGCATCAAGCATCTCAGAGTAAGATTGCTGATTTAGGATCAGTTTTGCCTTTTAGATCTTATTGAATAATATCCCTTTCATACATAAACCGAATCCCACTAATTGACCATGTCTGCTCCTTTTTGCCTGATTTTTTGTGAACGGGGTAGGTGGTAAAAAAACAAGGAAAAATAAAACCCACCTAAAGACCTAGTCATGAATCCTGCATTTTCACAGACCCTGTAACCAAAATACAGGTATCAGGTCTGTGTGAATGGTTCTCTGCTTTTTTTGCTGGTAAATTCATTAACATTTCCATTGTGTAATATCTCCCTAATTTGATGCAAACAGCCCCCATGGTTTAACAACACCCCCCTGCTCCCACCCCTCCCAATTTGCCAGTTACCCACTGATATGTATAAAAAGTGTATACCTGCAAGGAAGTGGTAAATAAGGGGCAGTTTGAAATGGAGTCATATAAACATAATATGTTTTACAGGTAATGTACCCAAGAGTACGTGGACAGGGAGGACCTGATCCTAGATCAGCACTCCTACTCTGACAACAGGCTTGCTAAATGTTATACGGACCCTGGTCTGTCCTGGCCTAGTATGTAAGGTAGCAACTCTACTCCAATTGTTTGAGAACAGAACCCCCTTTTTCCTAATATGTAACCCAAAACAGAATCTATCTATCAGGCGCTACTATCTAGGTTTATTGTTTGTTGAAAAATGATAAAGCTGCTTCAAATGGGGTGAGGATCTTTGAACATAGATATCCCTTGAAGTGTGTGCTCTCTGTTTGACAACCTGTTCTAGACTGAACCTCACTTTACGTTTTCATTATTAGTGCAAACAAAGTTTAGGAGGCAATGAGACAAAGCCCCTTCAGACTGTTGGGAGTGACAGTAGACGTATGCTTAAACCGGTGTTACAAAAGGGCTGTGACATACTTGGCATTCCTTTTTTTGCGAATAGTCAAGCATATAGGCCTAGATATAAATCCTTACCCTGACAGTAGGCCTAGTCTATGGGACAGGAAAGACTGTAATCCATGGTTCAGATCAGGAGGATTTTGAGAGTCATTTTCATAGTGTCACAAAAGGACAAATGTCCCTGTCATTTCTGTCATGTCAACTGTTTTTAGTCAGCAGCAACCCTTATGAACTGTTGTTAGTCAGCAGCAACCCTTATGAACTGTTGATAGTCAGCAGCAACCCTCAGTCATTCAAAGTGACCTTGTTTTAGCAGAAGGGCAAACATAGCATTAAAACCCTGGGGACCTGTGTTAAGTTGTTAAAGTCACAACCAGGTCCATCATGTGACCAGCCGCACAAAGTTATAAACAGAAGTGATACCAATACAGTAAATTATTAACCATTACAAAACTCTTTCTATTTCAGTTCTGAAGGGTGACATAATGTTTTTAGTCTGTACTTTTCCCCCCTCTCCCTATTTCTCTCCCTCCATCCCACTATTTTTCCTGTCATAACCTCCTGTTTGTTCTACTACAGTGTGGACTGACTCAGGCTATGCCCTGGCTGTATTTCTGCCTTGTCATTGTGACTCAGCATTCTGGAGTCTCAAGCAGAGACGGAAGAGGAAGCGAAACATCCCACTCCCTAATGTTTTCTGTTTGGTGTCTATGGGACAGCCACCCCCTTAAGCAGACAGCGATAAACGGCCTGAGTGAACTACCTTCATTATCCACCATATTTGGTCTCAAGGCCATTCTATTCTGTTATCACCGTGACAATGGTGGAAGGAGGCTGGGTCTCATGACTGTGCGTAAACCGACTTGAGCGGTGGTGAGTAGGTGGTGAGAGGGTGAAGACCGGCTGAGACCAGATTTGAAGAAATGGAAAAAGGGAAGAAGGGAACAGCAGTTACATATACTATACTATGCAACTTCTATATACTGTGTAAGGCATTTTTTAACAAATAGCTCTGAAATGATTGTTTCTGTTTAATTTTGGAGGGAAAATACATCAACAACTTTCCTGATAATTTGGTCAATATACCACAATCACAACTCAAATACCAATATTTTCTGTATTTCTTAAAACTGTTGGTCTAACTCTAACAATTCAGAAAGTCACCACCAAACTCCTCATTTAACAACATTTAAATGTCAAAACCCAGTTTTCTATTTGTGTCCCCTTCACATTTACCTAGTACATTGTCTTGAAATTAAATGTTTTTTAAAATATATATTTATTAGTATTTTCTCTCTCTTTATTGAGATATAAAGTTATGAATGAGAAGGGGAGACATACAGATATGAGGGCACAGGCAGAATTTGAACCCATGGGCCTCAAAGGGCAATGCGTGGTCTGGAGTCAGCAGCACTACCACAAGACCAGGACCTGGCACAAAATTGCTCATTTCTAATACCCAATTAACTTAAAAGGAGTCGAGGCAATCTAAGTCAACAAACTGTTGACTTGATTACACATTTTAATTACAGTATCAATCCATAAAAAAGTATATGCAGTATATATACATTAGTCATGTAGGAAATCATGTCCAGTCCTGATAGGCTGAAGATTCTATCATGAATAAAATTATACAAGTATTGTGTTGGTCTACCTGGAAACAGAGAAGCTGATTACTTTGTTGTAGTGAAAGTGAACTAGGATAGAAAAACAATATAAATCAAATCGATGCCAACTTTGGACCAGTGGAAAGACAAGGGGAGTGGTCAAAATGTACACAATTGTTACCCGGAGGAAAATGGGAGGGGGTCATGTTTTTCAATTTAAGTGAGGGGGAGGGTTTAGTATTTTTTTATTTAGTCCAGGAGAGGGTCAGGTAATTTGTAATCGATTATCAAACCTAATGCAATGGTACTATAAAGCGCTGGCGGTAGTGCTATAGGTTTGGGGATGTGTCAGAAATATATTTGCTATTTTCACAACCAAAAATGATCGCCGTGATGCCGGCAGTTGCACGAAAGGGCTGAATAAACCAGTTGTGGGTGTGTCGAGGCTTGCCCCTTACTGGCCAATCAGAATGTGCTTCATGGTTAAATATGTGGTTGCTTCAAGTTATGTATTTTCTCTAATTCCAATGTTTCTTCGTTATACACTAAACAAGTATATAAACGCAACATGTAAAGGTTTGGTCTCATGTTTCATGAGCTGAAATAAAAGATCCCAGAAATGTTCCATACCACAAAAACCTTATTTCTCAAAAATGTTGTGCACAAATTTGTTTACATCCCTGTTAGTGAGCATTTCTTATTTGCCAAGATAATCCATCCACCTGACAGGTGTGGCATATCAAGAAGCTGATTAAACAGCATGATCATTACACAGGTGCACCTTGTGCTGGCCATGATAAAAGGCCACTCTAAAATGTGCAGTTTTGTCACACTACACAATGCCACAGATGTCTCAAGTTTTGAGGGAGTGGGCAATTGGCAAGCTGACTGCAGGAATGTCCACCAGAGCTATTGCCAGAGAATTTAATGTTCATTTCTCTACCATAAGCTGCCTCCAACATTGTTTTAGAGAATTTGGCAGTACGTCCAAACGGCCTCACAACCGCTGACCATGTGCATGGCATTGTGTGGGTGAGCGGTTTGCTGATGTCAAAGTTGTGAACAGAGTGCCCCATGATGGCGGTGGGGTTATGGTATTGGGCAGGCATAAGCTACGGACAATGAACACAATTGAATTTCGCAAGACACTGTAGCATTCGCACTTCTATATGGGCTAGGCCTACTGTAAATTACATTATAGCTGAGCATTGACATGCCAAACATTGTCAATAAGCAAGATAACATTCATTATTGATAAGGCCTAAAAAGAGATCGAAAATGTGTTTTAAATAGGCTAAATGTAAATACACTTACAGGCACCATAATTGCTCCCTTTGGGAGTTAAAACAATGTTAAAACAATGCAGACTATGGACGGTTTTAAGCACATCCAAATTAGCTGGACAAAGATCCAATATAAAGAGAAAGGGAGAATGTCCACTCACTGTTATACTGCTTCCAAATATAATGTTTATATAAAAAGTTTGGTTCAATAAAAAAAAAGCAATCTATTATGTTTTTTTTCAACAACAATCAATAAATGTCAAATGTAATGAAATCATAAAATCGCCAGGATAAAAAAGACGCAAGGCATTGATGTTGAACCAGCCTTCATTATAGCAGGCCTAGGGTAAGGGTAGCCTAGGGAGGGATTCATATGAGGCTGGTATTCACCGAGGTTCGCATCTCTCCTTTCATGATGGGCATGGACACATGTAGCCTACATCACCGAGTGGGTTTTACGCACCTCCAAAGCATGGCTAAAATAATGTAGGACTGTCTACAATACATAGATAAAAAGGGAATGTCAGCTCACTGTTTTTCTCCTCTCAAACGTGATCTTTTAATAAAGCTTTGGTGATAAATACTTTTTTCCAAGCGGTCTCACAAGCAAAACCCATTATCGACTGTCTTGACTAGCCTACTTGATTGCATTGGGCAGGACAAAAAGAAAACAGCCTTCATTTAGAGGAGGGGATGCTTGGTTTTTAATCAAATAAAACGAAATGGGGAAAAAAACTAAGTTTTTTATGTTTCTAAATACCAAGTATACAGGCACCAAAAGCACATTACTCTTGTTCCATGCGCATATGGGCAGTGTGCCTCACGGCTGGATAGGCTGCGTTTCCGCTGTCAAAAGTAAGCCAATTCGAGAAGTCCTAATTCATTTAAAGCAAGGTTCTTCAATTCCGGTCCTGGAGGGCCGAAACACCTCTGTTTTTCATCCTCTCCTTCTAATCAGGGGCTAATTCAGACCTGGGACACCAGGTGAGTGCAATTAACTACCAGGTAGAAATAAAAAACAGAAGTGTTTCGGCCCTCCAGGACCGGAATTGAAGAACCCTGATTTAAAGTCTTCATTTTAATTTGACTTTAAGCTACTAACAACAAGAGGGCTTTGTGTTGGAGCCTATTTCTTCCTATTCAATAACAGGCCTACCTGTTTGACAGACAAAATGATAGTCTTAAAACATGTAATGGATCTGATTATATAAAGCTATCTATAAGGACGCCTTTAGTCCAGTATGCTTTATGTTAGAAACAAGTTGTAAAATGCCGGGGAATATGTGATATATTTGGTTTGTCTCTATGACATTCAGAGGCTGCGCTACAACCTTTGCCAAGGAGGCAAAAAAAAATACTTTGCTTGGGAAGTAATGTGTGATTCTGTCACTATCAATTGACATTCAACATTTCAACAGGTTATTACATACTTACTCTAAATCAGTCAGGAGCAAGCCAGGTAGCCTATGAAGGAACCAAAATGAATTATTTAAGCTATATTATTATTATTTCAATTATTTCATTTGTGACAAGCTACAGGCTGGCAGGCGCACTCAGCATTTTAACAACACTTCAACAAAAGCACTTCAACAACATGCCTATACATTTTGCATCTAGGCTGTATAAAACAAAATCTAAAAAAAAGTGTTACTTAGAATTAAATTATAATGAAATTCTTTAGGCTATACAGTCATTGTGCCGAGTTTGGCCAGTCTTTGGTTTGAGGATCATGCAGTGAGCTATGCATGCCTAGTTTGTTAATCATGCTTGAGATGTTTCTACATCTTGGTTGGAGTCCACCTGTGGTAAATTCAATTGATTGGACATTATTTGGAAAGGCACACACCTGTCTATATAAGGTCCCACAGTTGACTACGGGCCCTTTGTAGCTCAGTTGGTAGAGCATGGTGCTTGCAACGCCAGGGTTGTGGGTTCGATTCCCACAGAGGGCCAGTATACACTCACTAACTGTAAGTCGCTCTGGATAAGGCTAAAATGTAAAATGTTGACAGTGCATGTCAGAGCAAAAAAGCCATGAGGTCAAAGGAATTGTCCGTAGAGCTCCGAGACAGGATTGTGTCGATGCACAGATCTGGGGAAGGGTACCAAAACATTTCTGCAGCATTGAAGGTCAACAAGAACATAGTGGCCTCCATCATTCTATAATGGATGACCATTAGACTCTTCCTAGAGCTGGCCGCCCGGCCAAACTGAGCAATTGGGGGAGAAGGACCTTGGTCAGGGAGGTGACCAAGAATCCGACAGAGTTCCTCTGTGGAGATGGGAGAACCTTCCAGAATGACAACCATCTCTGCAGCACTCCACCAATCAGGCCTTTATGGTAGAGTGGCCAGATGGAAGTCACTCCTCAGTAAAAGGCACATGACAGCCCACTTGTAGTTTGCCAAAAGGCACCTAAAGGACTTCTAAAAACCTGTTTTTGCTTTGACATTATGGGGTAGTGTCTAGATTGAAGAAAAACAATTGAATCCATTTTAGAATAAGGCTGTAACGTAACAAAATGTGGAAAAGTTCAAGGGGTCTGAATACTTTCCAAATGCACTGTATTCGTTGTCATGCTCTGTTGTGGTATTAAAATATTCTGCTTGTCTCCAGTTATGCAAAATGTGGAATTGCATGAAATTGCTATTTTTTCTTGGACCGCAAATTAGATAGATTCATGCGGTGCTTTAATTATAAAGGACATCTTTTCACCCCTACCCTTGTCAGCAGTGGAATGTGAATCCACACCCTTCTGGCTACTTTGCCATGTAATGCTTACAGGACGAAGAACTGTTTCTAAAACTGCATATCTATAGGCTCTAGTATGTCCTAGGAGTGAAGGTAAATGGTAGGCATGTTCTCTGCTATCCACTTTGTACTAATTATTATTTTGGGTATAGGGGAGGGTCACTTTTTTTTTTTCAAGCGTTCAGGGAGGGTCGAGTAAAAATATATTTTGCTTAATAATAATAATAATAATAGCCATTTAGCAGACGCTTTTATCCAAAGCGACTTACAGTCATGCGTGCATACATTTTTGTTTTTGTGTATGGGTGGTCCCGGGGATCGAACCCACTACCTTAGCGTTTCAAGCGTCGTGCTCTACCAGCTGAGCTACAGAGGACCACGCTTAAGTGAGGGCTATCCATTTATTTCAAAGCCGTCCAATTTTCTCCAGGTATCCCTCAAATAACATACAGTCCCTAAGCGCCTAATGAATCAAGGCTTGGATAGGCATATGGCTCAGAATATGGAATATAACGTGATGAATAGTCTACTCAAGTATTAATTCAAATAACAAGAAGTAGTGTGTCTGTTAAGAAATATATTCAGAGATAGCAAATATTGTCCTCATCAACCAGTAACCCTGGGACGACCTGTGTGTCATAACCACTTGCTAGTAGATTTACACACGGGTTTGAATGATCTCTAGGCCATTTAATAATCTGCTTTTAAACTGCACAGGCTAAATCGACTAGTGAATGTGGTTACCCAGTTCACTGTTTCAGGCCTAGAGTTGTTGTTTTATGGGACCTGAATAGACATGGCACTATTACAAGATATGGTAATAGCCCTTATAAACCTCATGTCAACCTTTTCCAATTATGACCCTCAAAGTCACTGTAGTAGGCCTACAATTGTCAGAATTTATCATTTCTATGGGGAAATGAGAGAATGAATGCAAAGATGTTGGGCTTTGGGCTCATGGCATATGTACACTGAACAAAAATATAAATGCAACATGTAGTGTTGGTCCCATGTGTTTGAGATATATAGTAACAAACTGTGAATCCAGCTCAAAAAAGGTTTTATTCTTCAGATTCTGTGCAGATTGAAAATGACCAGTTACACCTAGTGAAGAAAACCCTCATTTTAGGTATTGAAATGCTCAGTAAGACAGCACAAAGACAAAGCACCTGAATAGACTAACATCCATTACTACAGCTGGCAACATTTAGAAAACATCAGCAACTTGTGATCTTTTAACAAACTTGTCAAAATTACAGCTGTTGTGCATTGCGCTGTACCAATTCAACACCTTCTCCTCCTTATAGATGCAAAGGCAGCAGAATAGAGCAGAAAATCCAGGAGTCCTTGTATGAGGCTGGAGGTTGTAGCCTGGACGTGGTTTAGCTCTGCCCTCCCAGGGTGTGCTTGTCAAACAGGTACTCGGCCATCTTGTTGTTGACAGCATCCATCTTAGTGAGGTTGGTGACGTGGTTGCCCAGCTTCTTAATGGCCTCCACCTGCTCATTCAGGTAGTGGGACTCCAGGAAGTCACACAGCTAAAGGAGGAAAACACAGGTCAGACAAGAGAATAACTACAGACACTACTGTAGATGCAGTAACACACAGCCTGGTGGTAATGACATAAGGGCAGATAACTAACTCAATGAGGTGTTTGCAGCTGTCCAACTTATGTATTTGCTGCATTTTTTGTATAGTGTGCATTCTTGTACGTCTGTGGGCTATTGTGTTTGGGTGAAGAGGCAGGTCACACAAGCCTGTGTCATTAGTTAGCAGAGCTACAACAACCTGATCAGCTCCTGGGACAGTACAGTAGCTTTATTCTATGTGATGTATACATGTGACGTGTAGTTCCCCCATAAAGAGGGGGACATTACTTACATGGGGGTCGACCTTGTCGGAGGCAATCTTGTGCAGGTCCAGCAGGGCCTGGTTCACATTCTTCTCCAGCTGCAGAGCACACTGCATGGCCTCCAGGCCATTGCCCCACTCATCACGATCTGGCTTCTACACAGGACAGAGGGAACACAGGAGGGTTAGGGACTACTAGCAGACATTCCTATGTATACCTACTAACAGTCAACAGTTACCCAGTATATCTGGCACATAGGGATAAAAGGAACTGGAAACAATTCAGCAAAAAGTCAAGATGGGGTCAATTTAACACAGTCAATAGGAAAAACCCCAAGTCACAGATCCGGTGTGGCTCAGTCGGTAGAGCATGGCACTTTCAACGCCAAAGGTAACTGGTTCACTTCCTGCTGGGGCTACCTATATGTCAAATGTATAGACTCATGACTAAGTCGCTTTGGAAAAAAAGCACCTCTTAAATGGAGTAAGCCTATATATTAACATTGGCAGAGTCTGGATAGTTATACCCATCAGGCTGTTTTAATTCAGTGGTTATGGAGGCAGTGCGTTTAGACATACGCAGTCAGGCCATTTCTCATCTGAGCACCTTGCTGTAATACCAGGGCAGCTACATAGGGCGTGCCTTACAATGAACTCTGCATTAACACGAATACTCACTCAAAACAATGACACCAATACATCAAGTCTACAGTATTAGAAAGAAAGTTACATCTAGAGCCATAGAGGGTTCATCAGCTTGTCCCTATAGATTCTAGATTAACCATTTGGTTCCTGGTAAAACCTTTTCAACTGAGATCTTGTTCTTAAAGGATTCTTTCTACCATAGAGAAGATTTCAGACAACCCTCTTCTATGTAGAAGTTGAAGAACCCTTTTTGCCCTTCTAACAGTCTACAATGCAAATTAGTGTTTCAACACCCACCTTGATGTCCTGGAGGAAAATGCGTCCACCTCTCTTGTTCTGGAAGGAGAGCAGCTTGTCGGCGTGCTCGCGCTCCTCGTCGCTGTTCTCCTTGAAGAAATGAGCGAAGCCAGGCAGAGCCACATCGTCACGGGAGAAATAGAAAGCCTGGGTGGATAGACAAAACAGTGTGGTTAGAAAAAAACATGCCAAACATGACTCAGCATTCTGTTCTTGTTGTGGCAACTAAGCATGACTAACACAGTAATACGATCCGAAAAGTCATTAGCCTACTTGGTAACCTGCCAATTAACCTGTCAATATGTTACACTCCGTCCTAGGATAGATCTCAGTTTAATTTGAATGGATAGGTCCACATCAAGGTTGATAATTGTCTAGCCAACTAAAACAACCACACAACTTACAAAAAAAAGATGGCACATTTTTAAACTGCAGTAAAAGTGCAGTAACTGCTCTCGACTGTGGCATTTTAGACGCAGTAAGAGCAGTGTATTGCACTGCAATCTTTTTTCGTAAGGGTGTACTCCAGAGTTCAGTTTTACTTGGCTATTGCCTAGGCCTACAGACAGGTCAGAATAAAATAACGTTTAGACCCAGGCGCAATACACAATACTGCGTAGAGCAAGAAAATGGTCCTCTTGGTAGCCAATTGCAGTCTCCTTACCATTGAAGTGTAGGTGTAAGAGGCAAACATCTCCATGTTGATCATCCGGTTGATGGCAGCTTCGCAATCGCTGTGGTAGTTCTGGCGGACCTGAGACTCCATTTTGGCAGATGTTCTTATTTTATATCAAACTGAACGGTACAAAAATAGAGTTTCTTAGACTATGTTGCTATTAGAGTTCAAGTACGTGTTAAGTTATAAATCCGGAATGTTATATAGTGCTGGAGGATGGCAGAAGAGTTCCGTTCAATCACTGTTGAAGCAAGAACTTCTAGATGCGTCTTCCCAGAGTTGTGAAATGGAAGGAGCCTTGTTCGCTCTATTTATTGTTCCAAACGGAATGCGTCAGTGAAATCGAGTCTCACAGAGCGCAGCCAATCACGTTTAAGAATTTCAACAGCAAATAGGCGGATCATTTGACGATGATCTCACTCATACACAAATCAATGTTTGTTACAAAGTAACATTTTATTAGTAACAGCTAAAACAGTATCAACCAAAAGCAGTGCTACAGTTTAAATACAGCTGTTATTGTTGCAAAATGTGTGTGTATTATATCCTTTGAAGAAAATAGTAGTAATTTGACAATTATTTCTGATAATAGGCTAATTAATAAATATTTAGGCTATGAAAGGAATTGAACTTGCTCCTCTATGGTTGTGACGCAGTTCTGAAACTTCTGTTTCATTCTGTAATTGCGCATGTTTCAATAGCATATGTAGCTTAATTATTTACCTTTTTCAGAATGCAGTCAAAAGAAAAACTGTAGGGTTTATCACACTTTTTTATATAAACTCAATATGCAGTATGAAGTATGGGAATAAAGTACGTGGACAGGGACATATATGATGGCTTTTGTATACATTTTATTCGACAATACATCTTTCGGTTTTGAAATGGCATATTGTAGTTGACAAATGGTTTATCAAAGTTGATCACATTAGCCTCCAATAACTACACAAAATTAGTACCATACCAATAACCATACACAGGTTATTAAGCTAAAACTGTGAAGTGGAAAACAGTTATCAGCTAATGAAATAACAGACCACAGTAATTAGGTAACCTTCCTAACAACTTCAGTTCACATGACCTGATCTTCCACAACTGCTGACAGGGTGCTTTCACGGTGCTGGGTTATTGCTCAATACAGCCATGTAGTTGCAACATCATTGGGATTCATAAGAACTAGGTCTTCTGGGGCAGTATGCATCAAGCATCTCAGAGTAAGATTGCTGATTTAGGATCAGTTTTGCCTTTTAGATCTTATTGAATAATATCCCTTTCATACATAAACCGAATCCCACTAATTGACCATGCCTGCTCCTTTTTGCCTGATTTTTTGTGAACGGGGTAGGTGGTAAAAAAACAAGGAAAAATAAAACCCACCTAAAGACCTAGTCATGAATCCTGCATTTTCACAGACCCTGTAACCAAAATACAGGTATCAGGTCTGTGTGAATGGTTCTCTGCTTTTTTTGCTGGTAAATTCATTAACATTTCCATTGTTTAATATCTCCCTAATTTGATGCAAACAGCCCCCATGGTTTAACAACACCCCCCTACTCCCACCCCTCCCAATTTGCCAGTTACCCACTGATATGTATAAAAAGTGTATACCTGCAAGGAAGTGGTAAATAAGGGGCAGTTTGAAATGGAGTCATATAAACATAATATTTTTTACAGGTAATGTACCCAAGAGTACGTGGACCGGGAGGACCTGATCCTAGATCAGCACTCCTACTCTGACAACAGGCTTGCTAAATGTTATACGGACCCTGGTCTGTCCTGGCCTAGTATGTAAGGTAGCAACTCTACTCCAATTGTTTGAGAACCCCCCTTTTCCTAGTATGTAACCCAAAACAGGCTCTATCTATCAGGCGCTACTATCTACGTT
This sequence comes from Coregonus lavaretus, assembly GCF_964263955.1. Lineage (NCBI taxonomy): Eukaryota > Metazoa > Chordata > Actinopteri > Salmoniformes > Salmonidae > Coregonus > Coregonus lavaretus. The sequence goes on along the minus strand of NC_140015.1, from coordinate 3,811,107 downwards.
TATTGTTTGTTGAAAAATGATAAAGCTGCTTCAAATGGGGTGAGGGTCTTTGAACATAGATATTCCTTGAAGTGTGTGCTCTCTGTTTGACAAACTCTTCTAGACTGAACCTCACTTTATGTTTTCATTATGAGCGAAAAAAACGTTTAGGAGACAATGAGACAAAGCCCATTCAGACTGTTGGGAGTGACAGTAGACTTACTGTATGCTTAAACCTGTGTTACAAAAGGGCTGTGACATACTTGGCATTCATTTTTTTGCGAATAGTCAAGCATATAGGCCTAGATATAAATCCTTACCCTGACAGTAGGCCTAGTCTATGGGACAGGAAAGACTGTAATCCATGGTTCAGATCAGGAGGATTTTGAGAGTCATTTTCATAGTGTCACAAAAGCACAAATGTCCCTGTCATTTCTGTCATGTCAACTGATTTTAGTCAGCAGCAAACCTTATGAACTGTTGATAGTCAGCAGCAACCCTCACTCATTCAAAGTGACCTTGTTTTAGCAGAAGGGCCAACATAGCATTAAAACCCTGGGGACCTGTGTTAAGTTGTTAAAGTCACAACCAGGTCCATCATGTGACCAGCCACACAAAGTTATAAACAGAAGTGATACCAATACAGTAAATGATTAACCATTACAAAACTATTTCTATTTCAGTTCTGAAGGGTGACACAACGTTTTTAGTCTGTACTTTTCCCCCCTCTCCCTATTTCTCTCCCTCCATCCCACTCTTTTTCCTGTCATAACCTCCTGTTTGTTCTACTACAGTGTGGACTGACTCAGGCTATGCCCTGGCTGTATTTCTGCCTTGTCATTGTGACTCAGCATTCTGGAGTCTCAAGCAGAGACGGAAGAGGAAGTGAAACATCCCACTCCCTAATGTTTTCTGTTTGGTATCTATGGGACAGCCACCTCCTTAAGCAGACAACGATAAACGGCCTGAGTGAACTACCTTCATTATCCACCATATTTGGTCTCAAGGCCATTCTATTCTGTTATCACCGTGACAATGGTGGAAGGAGGCTGGGTCTCATGACTGTGCGTAAACCGACTTGAGCGGTGGTGAGAGGGTGAAGACCGGCTGAGACCAGATTTGAAGAAATGGAAAAAGGGAAGAAGGGAACAGCAGTTACATATACTATACTATGCAACTTCTATATACTGTGTAAGGCATTTTTTAACAAATAGCTCTGAAATGATTGTTTCTGTTTAATTTTGGAGGGAAAATACATCAACAACTTTCCTGATAATTTGGTCAATATACCACAATCACAACTCAAATACCAATATTTTCTGTATTTCTTAAAACTGTTGGTCTAACTCTAACAATTCAGAAAGTCACCACCAAACTCCTCATTTAACAACATTTAAATGTCAAAACCCAGTTTTCTATTTGTGTCCCCTTCACATTTACCTAGTACATTGTCTTGAAATTAAATGTTTTTTAAAATATATATTTATTAGTATTTTCTCTCTCTTTATTGAGATATAAAGTTATGAATGAGAAGGGGAGACATACAGATATGAGGGCACAGGCAGGATTTGAACCCATGGGCCTCAAAGGGCAATGCTTGGTCTGGAGTCAGCAGCACTACCACAAGACCAGGACCTGGCACAAAATTGCTCATTTCTAATACCCAATTAACTTAAAAGGAGTCGAGGCAATCTAAGTCAACAAACTGTTGACTTGATTACACATTTTAATTACAGTATCAATCCATAAAAAAGTATATGCAGTATATATACATTAGTCATGTAGGAAATCATGTCCAGTCCTGATAGGCTGAAGATTCTATCATGAATAAAATTATACAAGTATTGTGTAGGTCTACCTGGAAACAGAGAAGCTGATTACTTTGTTGTAGTGAAAGTGAACTAGGATAGAAAAACAATATAAATCAAATCGATGCCAACTTTGGACCAGTGGAAAGACAAGGGGAGTGGTCAAAATGTACACAATTGTTACCCGGAGGAAAATGGGAGGGGGTCATGCTTTTTCAATTTCAGTGAGGGGGAGGGTTTAGTATTTTTTTATTTAGTCCAGGAGAGGGTCAGGTAATTTGTAATCGATTATCAAACCTAATGCAATGGTACTATAAAGCGCTGGCGGTAGTGCTATAGGTTTGGGGATGTGTCAGAAATATATTTGCTATTTTCACAACCAAAAATGATCGCCGTGATGCTGGCAGTTGCACGAAAGGGCTGAATAAACCAGTTGTGGGTGTGTCGAGACTTGCCCCTTACTGGCCAATCAGAATGTGCTTCATGGCTAAATATGTGGTTGCTTCAAGTTATGTATTTTCTCTAATTCCAATGTGTGTCCGTTATACACTGAACAAGTATATAAACGCAACATGTAAAGGGTTGGTCTCATGTTTCATGAGCTGAAATAAAAGATCCCAGAAATGTTCCATACCACAAAAACCTTATTTCTCAAAAATGTTGTGCACAAATTTGTTTACATCCCTGTTAGTGAGCATTTCTTCTTTGCCAAGATAATCCATCCACCTGACAGGTGTGGCATATCAAGAAGCTGATTAAACAGCATGATCATTACACAGGTGCACCTTGTGCTGGCCATGATAAAAGGCCACTCTAAAATGTGCAGTTTTGTCACACAACACAATGCCACAGATGTCTCAAGTTTTGAGGGAGTGGGCAATTGGCAAGCTGACTGCAGGAATGTCCACCAGAGCTATTGCCAGAGAATTTAATGTTCATTTCTCTACCATAAGCTGCCTCCAACATTGTTTTAGAGAATTTGGCAGTACGTCCAAACGGCCTCACAACCGCTGACCGTGTGCATGGCATTGTGTGGGTGAGCGGTTTGTTGATGTTAAAGTTGTGAACAGAGTGCCCCATGATGGCGGTGGGGTTATGGTATTGGGCAGGCATAAGCTACGGACAATGAACACAATTGAATTTTATCGATAGTAATTTGAATGCACAAAAACACCGTGATGAGATCCTGTTGCCCACTGTGAGGCCCATTTTGTTAATGTATCTGTGACCAACAGATGCATGGCTTCAATGTGGAAATAAATACATACAGTGCCTTGCAAATGTATTCACCCCCCCTTGGCGTTTTTTCCTATTTTGTTGCATTACAACCTGTAATTTAAATGAAAAAAATAACTTGTTTCAAAAAATTCAAAAAAATAAATAACGGAAAAGTGGTGCGTGCATATGTATTCACCCCCTTGCTATGAAGCCCCTAAATAAGATCTGGTGCAACCAATTACCTTCAGAAGTCACATAATTAGTTAAATAAAGTCCACCTGTGTGCAATCTAAGTGTCACATGATCTGTCACATGATCTCAGTATATATACACCTGTTCTGAAAGGCCCCAGAGTCTGTAACACCACTAAGCAAGGGGCACCACCTAACAAGCGGCACCATGATGTCACGCTCGTTGAAGGACGGGTCAGACCAAGGCGCAGCGTGAAATGCATACATGTTTATTACAAAGATAAACACACGAACAAAAACAACGTAACGTGAAGTCCTCAGGCTAAACACAATACAAGCCTCTACACGGAACAAGATCCCACAACTAATGATTGCCAATAGGCTACTAAAGTATGAGGCAGCTGTCGCTCGTTGTCTCTGATTGGGAATCACACCCGGCCAAACATAGAAACACAAACCTAGAATGAAAACATAGAAATACTGACTCAACATACTAGAGTCCCATAAGTTAGGGCGTGACACATGAAGACCAAGGAGCTCTCCAAACAGATCAGGGACAAAAGTACAGATCAGGGTTGGGTTATAAAAAAATATCAGAAACTTTGAACATCCCACGGAGCACCATTAAATCCATTATTAAAAAATGGAAAGAATATGGCACCACAACAAACCTGCCAATAGAGGGCCGCCCACCAAAACACATGGACCAGGCAAGGAGGGCATCAATCAGAGAGGCAACAAAGAGACCAAAGATAACCCTGAAGGAGCTGCAAAGCTCCACAGCGGAGATTGGAGTATCTGTCCATAGGACCACTTTAGGCTGTACACTCCACAGAGCTGGGATTACAGAAGAGTGGCTAGAAAAAAGCCATTGCTTAAAGAAAAAAATAAGCAAACACGTTTGGTGATGAGACAGATGAGACTAATATTGAGCTTTTTGGCCATCAAGGAAAACGCTATATCTGGCGCAAACCCAACACCTCTCATCACCCCGAGAACACCATTCCCACAGTGAAGCATGGTCGTGGCAGCATCATGCTGTCGGGATGTTTTTCATCTGCAGGGACTGGGAAACTAGTCAGAATTGAAGGAATGATGGATGGCGCTAAATACAGGGAAATTCTTGAGGGAAACCTGTTTCAGTCTTCCAGAGATTTGAGACTGGGACGGAGGTTCACCTTCCAGCAGGACAATGACCATAAGCATACTGCTAAAGCAACACTTGAGTGGTTTAAGGGGAAACATTTAAATGTCTTGGAATGGCCTAGTCAAAGCCCAGACCTCAATCCAATTGAGAATCTGTGGTATGACTTCAATATTGCTGTACTCCAGCGGAATCCATCCAACTAGAAGGAGCTGGAGCAGTTTTGCCTTGAAGAATGGGTAAATATCCCAGTGGCTAGATGTGCCAAGCTTATAGAGACATACCCCAAGAGACTTGCAGCTGTAATTGCTGCGAAAGGTGGCTCTACAAAGTATTGACTTTGGGTGGGTGAACAGTTATGTACGCTCAAGTTTTCACTTTTTTTCTCTTATTTCTTGTTTGTTTCACACACAAAAATTATTTTGCATCTTCAAAGTGGTAGGCATGTTGTGTAAATCAAATGATACAACCCCCCCCAAAAAAACATTTTAATTTCAGGTTGTAAGGCAACAAAATAGGAAAAATGCCAAGGGGGGTGAATACTTTCGCAAGACACTGTAGCATTCGCACTTCTATATGGGCTAGGCCTACTGTAAATTACATTATAGCTGAGCATTGACATGCCAAACATTGTCAATAAGCAAGATAACATTCATTATTGATAAGGCCTAAAAAGAGATCGAAAATTTGTTTTAAATAGGCTAAATGTAAATACACTTACAGGCACCATAATTGCTCCCTTTGGGAGTTAAAACAATGTTAAAACAATGCAGACTATGGACGGTTTTAAGCACATCCAAATTAGCTGGACAAAGATCCAATATAGAGAAAGGGAGAATGTCCACTCACTGTTATACTGCTTCCAAATATAATGTTTATATAAAAAGTTTGGTTCAATTAAAAAAATGCTATCTATTATGTTTTTTTTCAACAACAATCAATAAATGTCAAATGTAATGAAATCATAAAATCGTCACGATAAAAAAGACGCAAGGTGTTAACATATAGACTAATATGTTATAAATTGTGTTCTTACACTGGTACAGTTATGCCCTATGAGAGATGTACAACTGCGCATGTGCGAAAATAAAAAAAATGGCTTTTTTCCCGCGTTCTGGTTGAAACACCAACGATGAACATGTGTGTTTATTCCTCCGTTAAGTAAGCCGGTATTCCTGTCCTGAAGATGACAGCACCAACAGGTTATGGGCCCAGGAGGGAACATGGAAGCCGATGGAATAGATTATGTTTCGACGGAAATGAAAAAAACTACGAGTTATGGGAGACGAAGTTTTTGGGACACTTGCGTTTGCTAGGGCTAAAGGCCACCATATTGAGCGTGGATGAAGATGAAGAAGACGGAGAGAAAAATGAAGAAGCCTACGCCGAATTGATACAGGTTTTGGATGATAAAAGTCTTTCCCTGATAATGAGAGAAGCAGCAGATGATGGGAGAAAAGCGTTGAAGATATTGAGGGAACATCATGCAGGTAAAGGGAAGCCACGTGTGATTAGCCTCTACACTGAGCTAACGTCTCTTCTGAAAGCCAGTGACGAAAGTGTTACGGATTATATCATTCGTGCTGAGACGGCTATTACAGCACTGAGGAATGCTGAAGAGACTTTAAGTGACGGGCTGTTGATTGCAATGATTCTGAAAGGTTTGCCCGAATCATTTAAGCCGTTTGCCATCCACATAACGCAGAGTGACGAGCCGACAACTTATGGCAAGTTCAAAACCAAGTTGAGGAGCTATGAAAGCACCGAGAAGTTTAGCGCCATTTCCACTGACGACAACGTGATGAAGGCAAGTAACATTAAAGTTAGCTGGCCAAGAGGAAGAGATAAAGGGACCGAGATAACCTGCTTCAACTGTGGCCAGAAAGGGCACAAGGCCCGGGAATGTACCGTTACTGGAGAGCACAGAGAACGGAGACAGTGGTGTAGTTTTTGCAAGCGCTCCACTCATACTGACGCAAATTGCAGACGAAAAAGAAGAGACAATGTGAAACAAGCAACAGATGCTGAAGGCCACACATTTGCATTCAAAATAAGTGACTGTCAGGTTCGTGGACTGAAACATAAAGGGCTGATGGTTGATACGGGAGCAACGTCACATATAGTCACGGACATCGGGAAGTTTAAGGAGTTTGACGAGACTTTCAAACCGGAAAAACATTCCGTGGAGCTGGCTGACGGAACAAGAACGAAAGGTGTCGCGGAGAGGAGAGGTGCAGCGGAGGTTTACCTGAGAGACAACACGGGTCGTCGGGTGAAAACAACGCTTTCGTTCTTGTTCCGTCAGCCAGCTCCACGGAATGTTTTTCCGGTTTGAAAGTCTCGTCAAACTCCTTAAACTTCCCGATGTCCGTGACTATATGTGACGTTGCTCCCGTATCAACCATCAGCCCTTTATGTTTCAGTCCACGAACCTGACAGTCACTTCCTGTGGAAACGTACGTGCCGTCGTTTCCACAGGACATTTTCTCTGTTAAAGCAGCGACAGCCAACGGAGCTTCAGTCAACTTTCGACAGGGGTGTAACAAGCTCATCCACAAGAACGGTACCACTTTTGACATCGAGGAGTACGATAGACTTTACTATCTTAACACTGTAAGTGATGAAAATGATGATGGATGTCATGGGTGCTATGATATTCACACATGGCACAAAATTCTTGGCCACTGTAATTTTGAGGATGTGTCAAAGTTAGAAAATGTGACAGAGGGAATGAAAATCACAGGTAAGATTGACAAATCTACCCTCAACTGTGAAATCTGCACACAGGGAAAATTTGTTCAGAGCAGAAACAGAGAGCCTGATGAAAAGGCAAAAGCAGCTCTTGAGCTTGTGCACACTGATTTGGCTGGCCCTATTGAGCCAGAGGCGAAAGATGGGTTCAGATATACTCTAGCATTTACGGATGATTATTCAGGGACAGTTTTTGTGTATTTCCTAAAAGCAAAAAGGTATCGTGAAGTGATAGGCAGCTTGATATATGTTATGACATGTACAAGACCGGATATCAGTTGGATTGTCAGCAAGCTGTCACAATACCTATCAGAACCAAAAGAGCAACACTGGATAACAGCTAAACATGTGTTGAGGTACTTGAAGGGGACAATGAATCAGGAGTTGTGTTACAAAAAGGGGGTGGAAAAACTCTACCTCGTAGCATATAGTGATGCTGATTGGGCAGCAGATCAAAGTGACAGACGAAGCATAACAGGGTATTGTTTTAGTTTAACTAAATGTGGACCTGTTATTTCATGGAGGTCTAAGAAGCAGCCAACAGTAGCTTTATCTACATGTGAAGCAGAGTACATGGCACTGGCTGCTACTACACAAGAAAGTTTGTACCTTGTACAGTTATTGGGCCAGATGGACAGTGAGTGCCAATATGCACCAGTAACAATCTTTGAAGATAACCAAGGTGCAATTGCTCTGTCAAAGAACCCAGTATGTCGTCAGAGATGTAAACATGTTGACATCAGATATCATTTCATTCGATCTGCGCTCAGTGATGGCAAAATAAGTATTGAATATTGTCCAACATGGTTGCAGATGTTTTGACTAAACCTGTAACGAAGTTCAAAAATGAAAAATTCTTGGGTTATATGTTTGGAATGTAAACTGACATTTGTGAGATGTATAACTGTAAGCTAAATGTGTTGATAGTTAGGTTGAATACGACTTGTACAGTATAAGAGCAAGTGGGGGTGTTAACATATAGACTAATATGTTATAAATTGTGTTCTTACACTGGTACAGTTATGCCCTATGAGAGATGTACAACTGCGCATGTGCGAAAATAAAAAAAAAGGGCATTTTTCCTGCGTTCTGGTTGAAACACCAACGATGAACGTGTGTTTATTCCTCCGTTAAGTAAGCCGGTATTCCTGTCCTGAAGATGACAGCACCAACACAAGGCATTGATGTTGAACCAGCCTTCATTATAGCAGGCCTAGGGTAAGGGTAGCCTACAGAAGGATTCTTTTGAGGCTGGTATTCACCGAGGTTCTCATCTCTCCTTTCATGATGGGCATGGACACATGTAGCCTACATCACCGAGTGGGTTTTACGCACCTCCAAAGCATGGCTAAAATAATGTAGGCCTGCCTACAATACATAGATAAAAAGGGAATATCAGCTCACTGTTTTGCTCCTCTCAAACGTGATCTTTTAATAAAGCTTTGGTGATAAAAAATTTTTTCCAAGCGGTCTCACAAGCCAAACCGATTATCGACTGTCTTGACTAGCCTACTTGATTGCATTGGGCAGGACAAAAAGAAAACAGCCTTCATTTAGAGGAGGGAATGCTTGGTTTTTAATCAAATAAAACGAAATGGGAAAAAAACTAAGTTTTTTATGTTTCTAAATACCAAGTATACAGGCACCAAAAGCGCATTACTCTTGTTCCATGCGCATATGGGCAGTGTGCCTCACGGCTGGATAGGCTGCGCTTCCGCTGTCAAAAGTAAGCTAATTCGAGAAGTCCTAATTCATTTAAAGTCTTCATTTTAATTTGACTTTAAGCTACTAACAACAAGAGGGCTTTGTGTTGGAGCCTATTTCTTCCTATTCAAGAACAGGCCTACCTGTTTGACAGACAAAATGATAGTCTTAAAAAATGTAATGGATCTGATTATATAAAGCTATCTATAAGGACGCCTTTAGTCCAGTATGCTTTATGTTAGAAACAAGTTGTAAAATGCCGGGGAACGACGTGACTCCGATGCATATGTGATATATTTGGTTTGTTTCTATGACATTCAGAGGCTGCGCTACAACCTTTGCCAAGGAGGCAAAAAAAATACTTTGCTTGGGAAGTAATGTGTGATTCTGTCACTATCAATTGACATTCAACATTTCAACAGGTTATTACATACTTACTCTAAATCAGTCAGGAGCAAGCCAGGTAGCCTATGAAGGAACAAAAATGAATTATTTAAGCTATATTATTATTATTTCAAGGCTATAGCCTGCCATTTAAGAAAAAATGATGACGCATTTGTGACAAGCTACAGGCTGGCATGCGCGCTAAGCATTTTAACAACACTTCAACAAAAGCACTTCAACAACATGCCTATACATTTTGCATCTAGGCTGTATAAAACAAAATCTAAAAAAATAATTACTTAGAATTAAATTATAATGAAATTCTTTAGGCTATACAGTCATTGTGCCTTTGAATTCACAAAACACGAGTTTGGCCAGTCTTTGGTTTGAGGATCATGCAGTGAGCTATGCATGCCTAGTTTGTTAATCATGCTTGAGATGTTTCTACAACTTGGTTGGAGTCCACCTGTGGTAAATTCAATTGATTGGACATGATTTGGAAAGGCACACACCTGTCTATATAAGGTCTCACAGTTGACTACGGGCCCTTTGTAGCTCAGTTGGTAGAGCATGGCGCTTGCAACGCCAGGGTTGTGGGTTCGATTCCCACAGAGGGCCATTATGCACTTACTAACTGGATAAGACTAAAATGTAAAATGTTGACAGTGCATGTCAGAGGAAAAAAGCCATGAGTTCAAAATAATTGTCCGTAGAGCTCCGAGACAGGATTGTGTCGAGGCACAGATCTGGGGAAGGGTACCAAAACATTTCTGCAGCATTGAAGGTCACCAAGAACATAGTGGCCTCCATCATTCTATAATGGATGACCATTAGACTCTTCCTAGAGCTGGCCGCCCGGCCAAACTGAGCAATCGGGGGAGAAGGACCTTGGTCAGGGAGGTGACCAAGAATCCGACAGAGTTCCTCTGTGGAGATGGGAGAGCCTTCCAGAATGACAACCATCTCTGCAGCACTCCACCAATCAGGCCTTTATGGTAGAGTGGCCAGATGGAAGTCACTCCTCAGTAAAAGGCACATGACAGCCCACTTGTAGTTTGCCAAAAGGCACCTAAAGGACTTCTAAAAACCTGTTTTTGCTTTGACATTATGGGGTAGTGTCTAGATTGAAGAAAAACAATTGAATCCATTTTAGAATAAGGCTGTAACGTAACAAAATGTGGAAAAGTTCAAGGGGTCTGAATACTTTCCAAATGCACTGTATTCGTTGTCATGCTCTGTTGTGGTATTAAAATATTCTGCTTGTCTCCAGTTATGCAAAATGTGGAATTGCATGAAATTGCTATTTTTTCTTGGACCGCAAGTTAGATAGATTCATGCGGTGCTTTAATTATAAAGGACATCTTTTCACCCCTACCCTTGTCAGCAGTGGAATGTGAATCGACAACCTTCAGGCTACTTTGCCATGTGGGCTAATGCTTACAAAACAAAGAACAGCTTCTAAAACTGCATATCTAAAGGCTCTAGAATGTCCTAGGAGTGAAGGTAAATGGTAGGCATGTTCTCTGCTATCCACTTTGTACTAATTATTATTTTGGGTATAGGGGAGGGTCACTTTTTTTTTTTCAAGCGTTCAGGGAGGGTCGAGTAAAAATATATTTTGCTTAAGTGAGGGCTATCCATTTATTTCAGAGCTGTCCAATTTTCTCCAGGTATCCCTCAAATAACATAGTCCCTAAGCGCCTAATGCATCAAGGCTTGGATAGGCATATGGCTCAGAATATGGAATAGAACGTGATGAATAGTCTACTCAAGTATTAATTCAAATAACAAGAAGTAGTGTGTCTGTTAAGAAATATATTCAGAGATAGCAAATATTGTCCTCAACCAGTAACCCTGGGACGACCTGTGTGTCATAACCGCTTGCTAGTAGATTTACGCACGGGTTTGAATTACCTCTAGGCCATTTAATATACTTAAAATGCACAGGCTAAATCGACTAGTGAATGTGGTTACCCAGTTCACCGTTTCAGGCCTAGAGTTGTTTTATGGGACCTGAATAGACATGGCACTATTACAAGATATGGTAATAGCCCTTATAAACCTCATGTCAACCTTTTCCAATTATGACCCTCAAAGTCACTGTAGTAGGCCTACAATTGTCAGAATGTATCATTTCTATGGGGAAATGAGAGAATGAATGCAAATATGTTGGGCTTTGGGCTCATGGCATATGTACACTGAACAAAAATATAAATGCAACATGTAGTGTTGGTCCCATGTGTTTGAGATATATATATAGTCCCATATAGTAACAAACAGTGAATCCAGCTCAAAAAAAGGTTTTATTCTTCAGATTCTGTGCAGATTGAAAATAACCAGTTACACCTAGTGAAGAAAACCCTCATTTTAGGTATTGAAATGCTCAGTAAGACAGCACAAAGACAAAGCACCTGAATAGACTAACATCCATTACTACAGCTGGCAACATTTAGAAAACATCAGCAACAACTTGTGATCTTTTAACAAACTTGTCAACATTACAGTTGTTGTGCATTGCGCTGTACCAATTCAACACCTTCTCCTCCTTATAGATGCAAAGGCAGCAGAATAGAGCAGAAAATCCAGGAGTCCTTGTATGAGGCTGGAGGTTGTAGCCTGGACGTGGTTTAGCTCTGCCCTCCCAGGGTGTGCTTGTCAAACAGGTACTCGGCCATCTTGTTGTTGACAGCATCCATCTTGGTGAGGTTGGTGACGTGGTCGCCCAGCTTCTTAATGGCCTCCACCTGCTCATTCAGGTAGTGGGACTCCAGGAAGTCACACAGCTAAAGGAGGAAAACACAGGTCAGACAAGAGAATGACTACAGACACTACTGTAGATGCAGTAACACACAGGAGCCTGGTGGTAATGACATAAGGGCAGATAACTAACTCAATGAGGTGTTTGCAGCTGTCCAACTTATGTATTTGCTGCATTTTTTGTATAGTGTGCATTCTTGTACGTCTGTGGGCTATTGTGTTTGGGTGAAGAGGCATGTCACACAAGCCTGTGTCATTAGTTAGCAGAGCTACAACAACCTGATCAGCTCCTGGGACAGTACAGTAGCTGTATTCTATGTGACGTGTAGTTCCCCCATAAAGAGGGGGACATTACTTACATGGGGGTCGACCTTGTCGGAGGCAATCTTGTGCAGGTCCAGTAGGGCCTGGTTCACATTCTTCTCCAGCTGCAGAGCACACTGCATGGCCTCCAGGCCATTGCCCCACTCATCACGATCTGGCTTCTACACAGGACAGAGGGAACACAGGAGGGTTAGGGACTACTAGCAGACGTTCCTATGTATACCTACTAACAGTCAACAGTTAGCCAGTATATCTGGCACATAGGGATAAAACAAACTGGAAACAATTCAGCATAAAGTCAAGATGGGGTCAATTTAACACCGTCAATACGAAAAACCACAAATCACAGATCCGGTGTGGCTCAGTCGGTAGAGCATGGCACTTTCAACGCCAAAGGTAACTGGTTCACTTCCTGCTGGGGCAACCTATATGTCAAATGTATGCATGCATGGCTAAGTTGATTTGGAAGAAAGCGTCTGCTAAATTGCATATTTTAACGTTTGGATAGATTGAATCGAGTTCCACCTCTCACGCTTTTTCAGTTCAGGGGTTATAGACGCAGTGTGTTTAGGACTACTCCTGGTTCTCTAGATCAACTTGGCGCTGTAGAGACACTTGAGCCAATTTCCTCCATGGAGTAGAGAGAAATCTTTGCAGTTTTAAAGCCAATGTCCTGCAATTCTACACATTTTGCCATGTAGCAGAGAGAAAATGTATATCTGATTTTAGTGTATACTAAATGCGTTTTTCCATTCTATAAATATATATCTTAAAATACAATCCATATTTTTCCCCCTATTGTTTGGACTTCCTTAGAAAAAGTGATTAGGCAGCCCACCCAATGATTTCAATGGCAGAAAAATCCCTGTACTCATAGGCCTACGCAGTCAGGACATCTCCTTTGGCCACCTTGCTCTAATACCAGGGCAGTCACATAGGGCGTGCCTTTCAAAGAACTACCTCAGCATTAAAGACTACTCATTCAAAACAACTCCCATACTTGAAGTCTACAGTTTAGAACAACAGGTTCCATCTAGAACCATAAAGGGTTATTCGGCTTGTCCCTATAGATTAACCATTTGGGTCCATGTAGAACCTTTTCAACTGAGAACCCTCGTCTATGTAAATGAGTGTTTTTCGACGCTCAGTGGCCCCACCTTGATGTCCTGGAGGAAAATGCGTCCACCTCTCTTGTTCTGGAAGGAAAGCAGCTTGTCGGCGTGCTCGCGCTCCTCGTCGCTGTTCTCCTTGAAGAAATGAGCGAAGCCAGGCAGAGCCACATCGTCACGGGAGAAATAGAAAGCCTGGGTGGATAGACATAAAACAGTGTGGTTAGAAAAAAACATGCCAAAACATGACTCAGCATTCTGTTCTTGTTGTGGCAACTAAGCTTGATGACAAAGGCATGCATCAGTCTAGTACTTAGTCTACTTTATAACCTGCCAATTAACCTGTCAATGAGATGTTACGCGCTTTGTCTTATGTAGGATAGAGTCCCAGCTTCATTTAAAATCTATATCTACCGGAAGGCTCTTAATAGCCTAGCCAAGTAAAACTCAAAGATGTACTTCACGGAATTGAGTTTCTTGGCTATTAATTGCCTAGGCCTACAGAAAAGTCAAGACAAAATAATGGCATTTAGGCCCAGGCATAATAATACACAGGTAGATCAACAAAATGGTCCTCTTAGTAGCCTATTGTAGTCTCCTTACCATTGAAGTGTAGGTGTAAGAGGCAAACATCTCCATGTTGATCATCCGGTTGATGGCAGCTTCGCTGTCGCGGTGATAGTTCTGACGGACCTGAGACTCCATTTTGGCAGATTTTCCTCTTTTATATCAAAATGAACGGTACAAAAATAGAGTTTCTTAGACTATGTTGCTATTAGAGTTCAAGCAAGTGTTACGTTTTCAATCCGGCAGAAGAGTTCCGTTCAATCACTGTTGAAGCAAGAACTTCTTCATGCGTCTTCCCAGAGATGTGGAGGTGAAGAAGCCTTGTTCGCTCTATTTATTGTTCCAAACGGAATGCGTCAGTGAAATCGACCCTCACAGAGCGCAGCCAATCACCTTTAGAATTTCAACAGAAAAGAGGAGGATCATTTGATGACGATCTCACTCATACGCATGACCTAAAGCAAAGATGATGTATTATATTGACAAGATAGCCGAGTGACCGCTCTAACAATGGCAATACATGTCCTCAATGATCGCATACAGGCGAGAGCAGTTGGGACCATTCTAGCAAATGAGAGGGCACGTACGCGTGTGAACAACACGCACAACTAAACAATGTTTTTCTCAAAGTTGCCGGAATGCCACGTTCATCCACATATATCAGTACATTTGTAAAAGCTTAAACATGACACAACTTATATTCGATCAAAATACTCAGGATTTCGACACTCTCTTACATACCTCCACACAAAAATGGGTTTATCTCACTGATTTTGGGCAGAGTAAATCCTCTCGCTTCGATCTCTTCATCATCCTGAAGAAATCAATATTTATTACAAGGTAACATTTTATTGGTAACATCTAAAACAGTAGTATCAACCAAAAGCAGTGTTACAGTGCAGGTCTAACTACAGCGGCTATTTTTGCAAAATGTGTGTGTATTATATCCTGAGATTAATTTGAACATTCATTCTAATAATAGGCTAATTGAGAAATATCCTAGGTCTATATTTTTATTTAGGCTACAAAAGGAATTGAACATTGTGACACAGTTCTGTAAACTTCTGTTTCATTCTCTAAGAGCACATGTTTCAATAGCATATGTAGCTTAATTATTTTCCTTTTCCAGAATGCAGTTAAAATAAAAACTGTACGGTTTATCACACTTTTTTTTATATCAATTCAATTTGCAGTATGAGGTATGGGAATACAGTATGTGGACAGAGACAGAAACTTTGACTTTTGTAGAAATTGTATTTGATGATACACCTTTCGGTTTCAAATGACATATTGTAGTTGACAAAAGGACTATCAAAGTTGCTCACATTAGCCTAGAAATAACTACACAAAATCAGTAGCTACATCTAACCATACACAGGTTATTAAGCTAAAACTGTGAAGTGAAAAACGTTTACAGCTTATGAAAATCAAAGACTACAGTAATAAAGTAACCTTCCTAACAACTTCAGTTCCCATGACCTGATCTTCCACAACTGCTGACAGGGTGCTTTCACGGTGCTGGGTTATTGCTCAATACAGCCATGTAGTTGTAACATCATTGGGATTCATAAGAACTAGGTCTTCTGGGGCAGTATGCATCAAGAGTCTCAGTGTAAGAGTGCTGATTTAGGATCAGTTCAGCCTTTTAGATCACACTGAATAACATTACATGGACAGGGAAGACCTGATCCTAGATCATCACTCCTATTCTGACAACAGGCTTGATACATTTATACCAGTGGAGGCTGGTGGGAGGACGGACTCATTGTAATGGTTGAAATGGAGTAAATGGAATGGAGTCAAACAAGTGGTTTCCATATGTTTGATGGGTTTGATACCGTTCCATTGATTCCATTCCAGCCATTACAATTAGCACGTCCTCCTATGGCTCCTCCCCCCAGCCTCCACTGATTTACATTGTCCCTAGTCCGTCCTGGCCTAGTATGGAAGGAAGCACCTCTACTCCAATTGTTTGAGAACAGAACCCCCTTTTTCCTAATATGTAACCCAAAACAGAATCTATCTATCAGTTTGTCATAGCTTCTATCTAGGTTCATTGTTTGTTGAAAAATTATAAAGCTGCTTCAAATGGGGGTAAGGGTCTTTCAACATAGATAGCCCTTGAAGTGTGTGCACTGCTCTCTGTTACTTTGATCAACTGTTCTAGACTGAACCTCACTTTATAGCGTAATGTTTTAATTATGAGCGCAAACAACGTTTTGGAGACCGGTGTTACAAAATGGCTGTGACATACTTGGCATTCCTTTTTTCTGCAAAAAGTGATGTCACTTTTTGACCAAATGATGTGTCATGCTTAAAGGATACGTTTGGGTGAGCGTATAACGCGAACGTCTAGCATCCCAAAGGTTGCTTGTTTGAAACTCATCACGGACAACTTTAGCATTTTTGCTAATTAGCAACTTTGCAACTATTTACTACTTTCTAGCTACTTTGCAACTACTTAGCATGTTAGTTAACCCTTCCCCTAACCCTAATCGTAACCCTTTAACCTAACTCCTAACCTTAACCCTTAACCCATAGCCTAGCTAACGTTGCACCTAGCCACCGAGCTAACGTTAGCCACAACAAATTGTAATTTGTAACATATCATATGTTTAGCAAATTCCTAACATATTGTAGAAATTGTCATTCGTAACATATTGTACGAATTGCAATTCATAACATATCATATGAAATGGATGATGGACATCCACAAACTAATTGGAGTATCCCGGATTTACTTTTACTATGTTACGTCTACCCCTGAGTCCAGGTTGTTCTAAGTGACCTTCTTTAAGCAGAAGGGCAAACATAGCATTAAAATTGCATCTTACAACACATTTTCTTAATTTTTTTATGCAAATCTTTTCTGTAATGTTCAACCCCGGGAACCTGTGTTAAGTTGTTAAGGTTACAACCGGGTCCATCATGTGACCAGCCGCACAAAGTTATAAACAGTAAGTAATACTGTAAATGGTTAACCATTACAGAACTCTTTCTATTGAAGTTCTGAAGGGTGACACAGTGTTTTTAGTCTGTACTCTTTCGCCCTCCCCGTCTCTTCCTATTGCACCCTCCCTCCCACAATTATTCCCAGGGGCGCAACTTTGGATTTAGAAGTGGGAGGGATATATATATATATATATATATATATATATATACATATATAGTCTTTCTTTTTTTCTCCAGATAAACACTCCAAAAAGTTGCATCCCTGCTTATTCCTGTCATAACCTCCTGTTTGTTCTACTACATTGTGGACTGACTCAGGCTCTGCCCTGGCTGTATTTCTTCCTTGTCATTGTGACTCAGCATTCTGGAGTCTCAAGCAGAGACAGAAGAGGAAGTGACACAGCCGACTCTTCAATAAATAACAGAAAAGTGGTGCGTGCATATGTATTCACCCCCTTTGCTATGAAGCCCCTAAATGAGATCCAAAGTGTTAGGCATGTTCTGTAAATCAAATGATACAAACCACCAAAAAATCTATTTTAATTTCAGGTTGTAAGGCAACAAAATAGGAAAAATGCCAAGGGGGGTGAATATTCTATCCCCCTCCCCCTCTATTCCTATTTCTCTCCCTCCATCCCACTAATTTTCCTGTCATAACCTCCTGTTTGTTCTACTACAGTGTGGACTGACTCAGGCTCTGCCCTGGCTGTATTTCTGCCTTGTCATTGTGACTCAGCATTCTGGAGTCTCAAGCAGAGACGGAAGAGGAAGCAAGATGTTCCACTCTCTCATTGGTTCTGTTTCAATGGAAGTCAATGACTAAGCAGACCACTATCGCATTGGTGTCTATGGAGAGATCCCCCCCTTAAGAAGACAATGGTAAATGGCCTGAGTGAACTATCTTCATTTATCCACCATCTTTGGTCTCAAGGCCATTCTTTCTGTTATCACCGTGACAATGGTGGAAGGAGGCTGGGTCTCATGACCATGGAAACAGACTTGAGCGGTGGTGAGTAGGTGGTGAGAGGGTGAAGAACGGCTGAGACCAGATTTGAAGAAAAGGAAAAAGGGAAGAAGGGAACAGCAGCAACATATACTATACTATGCAACTTATATATACTGTGTAAGGCATTTTTTAACAAATAGCTCTGAAATGATTGTTTCTGTTTAATTTTGGAGGGAAAATACATCAACAACTTTCCTGATAATTTGGCCAATATACTCCAATCACAATTTAAATAACTATATTTTTCTATATTACTTTAAACTGTTGGTCTAACTAACAGTTTAGAAAATCACCACCAAACCCCTTGGTTTTTCACACTCACTGTGTTTCAAGAATGGTCCACCACACAAAGGACATCCAGCCAATTTGACACAACAGTGGGAAGCATTGGAGTCAACATGGGTCAGCATCCCTGTAGAACGCTTTCGATACCTTGTAGAGTCCTTGCCCCAACGAATTGAGCCTGCTTTAGGGAAAAGGGGGCGTTTGCAACTCAGTATTAGGAAGTTGTTCTTAACCTTTTATACACTCAGTGTATATATACAGTGCCGTAAAAAAGTATTTTCCCCCCTTCTGATTTTCTCTATTTTTGCATATTTTTGATACTGAACATTATCAAAAATTCAACCAAAACCTAATAATAGATAAAGGTAACCTGAGTTTACAAATAACAAAAAAATTGATACTTATTTTATTTATTTAATTAACAAAGTTACGCAACACATAAAAGTAATTGCCCCCTTACACTCAATAATTGGTATTGCCACCTTTAGCAGCAATGACTGCAACCAAATTCTTCCTGTAGTGTTTGATCAGTCACTCACATCACTGTGGAGGAATTTGAATTTGTGGGTTTTCAAGCATGAACTGCTTGTTTCAAGTCCTGCCACAACATCTCAATTGAAATTAGGTCTGGACTTTGACTAGGCCATTCCAAAACTTAACAATTATAGCTTTTTAACCATTTTCATGTAGACTTGATTGTGTGGTTTGAATCATTGTCTTGCTGTATGACCTAGCTGCGCTTCAGCTTCAGCTCACAGATGGATGGCCTGACATTCTCCTGTAGTATTCTCTGATACAGAGCAGAATTCATGGTTCCTTCTATTAAGGCAAGTCATCCAGGTCTTGAGGCAGCAAAGCATCCCCAAACCATCACACTACCACCATGCTTGACCGTTGGTATGATGTTCTTACTGTGGAATGCAGTGTTTGGTTTTCGCCAGACATAATGGGACCCAACCGTTGTATAGGAAATCATGTCCAGTCCTAATAGGCTAAAGATTCTATTATGAATAAAAGTATTGTGTTGGTCTACCTGGAAACAGAGAGGCTAATTACTTATTTCCACTGGCACTCAGCCAAGGATGTATAAACACTGAATAATGTAGACCTATCTGTTACAACGGACTCCTGTTACATTTAGCCCTCTGGGGCGATTACCATCTGTTCGGTCTTACTGAACTCACTATAGTTTCCAACCCCTACTGGATTGGCTGTTGATACCTAGCCTGCTGTCAGCTAGCTAACAACCACTTGGCAAGCCACTCTGGACGAAGCTAGCGTGGCTAAGCAATGCATTGCTGTATATGTATACCTCCTGTAACGCCTAAACCAAGCTGCGGCAAAAACTCAGTGTTTGGTTTTCGCCAGCCATAATGGGACCCATCCGTTGTATAGGAAATCATGTCCAGTCCTTATAGGCTGAATATTATGAATAAAAGCATTGTGTTGGTCTACCTGGAAACAGAGAGGCTAATTACTTTGGACTTTTCAGACTGATTTTATTACTTCACAAAAGATTGTTGAACATAAAATGATGCTGACACCATCTAAAATATAATTTTCCCTTCTAGAAATTAGCCCAATACCATATCGGTCCATATTATCAGGCAGGTGTGCTATTTAGCAATAAGCGTGATAACCTGTAGCCTGGGGTTGCATGGGGTTGCCCATCTACATTTACCCCAGTGTGCTAATCATTAGCTAGATCATAAACTCAAAACAGTATCTTGTTGCAAACAACATAGGCTATTGCTGACTTGACTGTCCCAAACTGGCACTCAGCCAAGGATTTATAAACACTGAATAATGGAGGCCTATCTGTTACAATGGACTCCTGTTACATTTAGCCTTTTGGGCGATTACCATTTTTCAACTGGTTGTTCAGCACAATACCGTGTCCGTTGAATTAAATGCTGCCCACTATTCTGTTTTACTGAATGCAACCATGAAGTTTATGCAAATACTCTGCAATATCATGGCGCGATTGAACAATAGAAGCTCACTATAGTTTCCAAAACCTACTGGATTGGCTGTTGATACCTAGCCTGCTGTCAGCTAGCTAACAACCACTTGGCAAGCCACTCTGGACGAAGCTAGCGTGGCTAAGCGATCCATTGCTGTATATGTATACCTCCTGTAACGCCTAAACCAAGCTGTTGCTAAAAACTCAGGTTTTAAAATGGTGCAGTTCACTTATTTTTAAGAGCAGAAATAAATGTAGTAGTAATGGAAAGCTGGGATCTCCCTCTTAACAGAGGCCATCAAAGCTGCTTTCAAAGTGTGTTTTTCCCCTGATTGCATTAAGAAATGTTGTGAAATGACTGTGCACAAGGGCCTCAGGGGGAATTTGTAGGATTTGGGATGTAAATTTGTATCCCTCCATTTGGTATGATATGTAACATTACGTTATGAATGGAATAGCGGTAGTAGAACATCATACGAATTGGAGGACGTAACGTATCATACGTCTTGGAGGAGGTATAGTATTATATGTCCTGCTTTGAGGCCAGGCTGCTTGTAAGCATTTCACTGTAATGTCTGCACCTGTTGTATTCGGCGCATGTGGCCAATCAAATTTGATTTGATTTGATTTGTTGCTTTGTTAGCATTTGTGGCTAACACTAGCGGCTAACGCAGCAGGCTAGGGGAATTTACTTAGCAGATTAAGAGAACTAACACGGAAGGTTAGTAGACTTTATGTAGCAAGTTAGGATAATTAGGATAAGGTTAGGAAAAGGAATACGGTAAGGGTTAGCTAGAAGGCAGAGGCTGAGGTTCCAAAGGTAACCGCTCCGTTCCTCCCCATCCTGTTTTACTTTTTAAATCAAAGCACATTTTGCCTAGTGGAGCACGCTGTTGAGTTTTAGCTGCATGAGAAAAAATGCAACCTTTCAAGCAATCATCTAAAATCTCATAAGAAATTAGATGGTGATTTCTGTCTTACAGTAATGTCATACTATGCTATATTTGGTTCTGTTATGTAGAATACTATCTTTATGTGATCTTTCCGACATTGATTAATCTTTGATCTAACTATTAAAAAAGACCCATTCTTCATTCATCACTGAAATTCGCCAGAGTAGCCTGTTCTCTGGACAGCAGAGCGAGTAGATCAGAGAGAGTAAAGAATCCCACACATGTACAGAAGCTTCGGATCTTTAGCTATTGGGGAGAGGCTTCAGAAGAATTCGGAACCGCTAAAATGTTACAGTGGTCACCGATAGCCAGCGGGTGGAGGGGGACATGTATCAGTGAATTTGACTCAACCCAATTGAACCCTTATGGGAGATTCTGGAGCAGAGCCTAAGACCACCATTTTCCACCATGTCGTGATGTGACTTGCATTAATGTGATGACTGTTATTTATCAAATCAATTAACTATGTTTAATTGTTGCTCGATTAAATTAATCATGTAACAACTAATTCATTAGGAATTTGGGAAACCACGGAAGAAGTTGTTTAACGAGTTACCGTCTCCCGAAATAAACTCTTAGAAGATACACTACCAGTCAAAAGTTTGGACACACCTACTCATTCAATGGTTTTTCTTCATTTGGAATATTTTCTACATTGTAGAATAATAGTGAAGACATCAAACTATGAAATAACACATATGGAATCATGTAACAAAACAAAGGAGATGATCGTGGACTTCAGGAAACAGCAGAGGGTGCACCCCCCTATCCACATGGACGGGACCGCAGTGGAGAAGGTGGAAAGCTTCAAGTTCCTTGGCGTACACATCACCGACAAACTGAAATGGTCCACCCACGCAGACAGTGTGGTGAAGAAGGCGCAACAGAGCCTCTTCAACCTCAGGAGGCTGAAGAAATTCGTCTTAGCACCTAAAACCCTCACAAACTTTTATAGATGCACAATTGAGAGCATCCTGTCGGGCTGTATCACCTCCTGGTATGGCAACTGCACCGCCCACAACCGCAGGGCTCTCCAGAGGGTGGTGCGGTCTGTCGAATACATTACCGGGGGCAAACTACCCACCCTCCAAGACACATACAACACCCGATGTCACAGGGAGGCAAAAAAGATCAACAAGGACATCAACCACCCGAGCCACTGCCTGTTCACCCCGCTATCATCCAGAAGGCGAGGTCAGTACAGGTGCATCAAAGCTGGGACCGAGATAATGAAAAACTGCTTCTATCTCAAGGCCATCAGACTGTTAAATTGCTATCACTAGCACATTAGAGGCTGCTGCTGCCTATTGAAATCACTGGCCACTTTAATAATGTTTACATATCTTGCACTACTCATCTCATATGTATATACTGCATTCTATTCTATAATATTCTACTGTATCTTAGTCCATGCCGCTCTGTCATTGCTTGTCCATATATGTATATATTCTTAAATCCCATTACCATCATTGGTTTTGTGTGTATTGGGTATATGTTGTGAAATTGTTAGATATTACTGCTCTGTCGGAGCTAGAAGCACAAGCATTTCGCTACACCCACTATAACATCTGCTAAACACGTGTATGTGACAAATAACATTTGATTTGATTTGATGCAGTAACCAAAAAAGTGTTAAACTAATCTAAATATATTTTAGATTTGAAATTCTTCAAACAGCCACCCTTTAACTTGATGACAGCTTTTCACACTCTTGGCATTCTCTCAACCAGCTTCACCTGGAATGCTTTTCCAACAGTCTTGAAGGAGTTACCACATATGCTGAGCACTGTCCGACTCATCCCAAACCATCACGATTGTGGAGGCCAGGTCATCTGATGCAGCACTCCATCACTCTCCTTCTTGGTAAAATAGCCCTTACACAGCCTGGAGGTGTGTTGGGTCATTGTCCTGTTAAAAAACAAATTATAGTCCCACTAAGCCCAAACCAGATGGGATGGTGTATTGCTGCAGAATGCTGTGGTAGCCATGCAGGTTAAGTGTGCCTTGAATTCTAAATAAATCACAGACAGTGTCACCAGCAAAGCATTCCCACACCATAACACCTCCTCCTCCATGCTTTACGGTGGAACTTCACATGCGGATATCATCCGTTCACCTACACCGCGTCTCAAAAAGACACTGCGGTTGGAACCAAAAATCTCCAATTTGGACTACAGACCAAAGGACACATTTCCACCGGTCTAATGTCCATTGCTGTCACGCCCTGGCTCTGGGGACTCTTATATGTTGAGCCAGGGTGTGGATTGTCTATGTTGTATTTTCTATGTTTCGTTCTAGTTCGTGTTTTCTATGTTGGCCAGGGTGGTTCCCAATCAGAGGCAGCTGATTCTCGTTGTCTCTGATTGGGAACCATACTTAGGCAGCCTTTTGGCACTAGTTTATTGTGGGATCTTGTTCTGTATAGGTTTGTGTTGGTGAACCTGTAGACTTCACGTATCGTTTTGTTGTTTTGTTGTATTGGTTAAAGTACTCATTAAAAGATGTACGCCTATCACGCTGCGCCTTGGTCCGCTTCTTACAACGGACGTGACAGAAGATCCCACCAATTAAGGACCAAGCAGCGTGTCCAGGAGCAAACGCCGGAGGTAACGCTAGTGGATGTCCTCCTCGGTTGGGGGAAGATCACCGAGGAGGAGGCCGTCCGCTACCGGAGGGCGATGAGGGAGGATGCCCAGGCAGGAGAGGAGAAGCGGCGCCAACCGGGCCGTCGTCGGACAGGCGAGAGGCAACCCCAATACATTTTTTTGGGGGGGGCACACGGCATGGACGACGGGGCTGCGGGAGGCAGCTACAGGGCGAGTTTGTGGATTAGGAGAGGAGGCCAGCAGGTTTGGGGGGCTGGAAGGGAGGTTGGCGGAGCCTAGAGGTAGAGCAGAGCCAACTCCCCGTACTCAGGCTAGGCAGCGTGAGACTGGGCAGGTTCCGAGGTATGCGGAGCGTGGTGCTAGCACAGGACGTACAGGACTGTGCCGGACCACTCACAGCACAGTCCTGTGCGTCCTGTGGTAGCACCACGCACGTGTCGTGCTAAGGTGGGCATGCAGCCAGGACAGAGTGTGCCGGCTCAACGCTCGTGGCCTCCAGTACCCCTCCTCGGTCCCGGATATCCTGCGCCAGTGCCACGTGCTGTAGTGCCAGTACGAGTGCACAGCCCTGTACGTCCTGTGCTGATGACTCACACAGAGTGTGTAAAAATAGGCATTCAGCCAGGACAGGTTGTGTCAGCTCTTCGCTCCAGACCTCCAGTCCGTCTCCACAGCCCGGTCCGGCCTGTTCCTGCTCCCCGCACCAAGCCTGTGGTGCGCGTCGCCAGCCCGGTCCGGCCCGTTCCTGCTCCCCGCACCAAGCCTGTGGTGCGCGTCGCCAGCCCGGCCCGGCCTGTTCCTGCCCCTCGCACCAAGCCTGTGGTGCGCGTCGCCAGCCCGGTCCGGCCTGTTCCTGCTCCCCGCACCAAGCCAGTGGTGCGCGTCGCCAGTACGGTCCGGCCTGTTCCTGTCCCTCGCACCAAGCCAGTGGTACGCGTCGTCAGCCCGGTCCGGCCCGTTCTTGCTCCCCGCACCAAGCCAGTGGTGCGCGTCGCCAGCCCGGTCCGGCCCGTTCCTGCTCCCCGCACCAAGCCAGTGGTGCGCGTCGCCAGCCCGGTCCGGCCTGTTCCTGCTCCCCGCACCAAGCCAGTGGTGCGCGTCGCCAGCCCGGTCCGGCCTGTTCCTGCTCCCCGCACCAAGCCAGTGGTACGCGTCGCCAGCCCGGTCTGTACCTGCTCCCCACACCAAGCCAGTGGTGGGCGTCGTCAGCCCGGTCCGGCCTGTTCCTGCTCCCCGCACCAAGCCAGGGGTGCGCGTCGTCAGCCCGGTCCGGCCCGTTCCTGCTCCCCGCACCAAGCCAGTGGTGCGCGTCGTCAGTCCGGCACAGCCCGTGCCTGTTCCACCGGTGCCTGGTCAGGCACCGGTCAGCTGCTCCACACCAGAGCCTGAGCAATCCGCTCCACCGGTGTCCAGTCCAGCTCCGGCCAGCGGGACCAGACCAGGAGCGCTATGGGGGGGTAGCGAGAGAGTGGTGGTCACGCCCGGAGCCGGATCCGCCTCCGAGGCGGAATGCCCACCCGGCCCCTCCCCTGTTGGGTTTAGTTGGCGCGGTCACAGTCCGCGCCTTTGGGGGGGGGTACTGTCACGCCCTGGCTCTGGGGACTCTTATATGTTGAGCCAGGGTGTGGATTGTCTATGTTGTATTTTCTATGTTTCGTTCTAGTTCATGTTTTCTATGTTGGCCAGGGTGGTTCCCAATCAGAGGCAGCTGATTCTCGTTGTCTCTGATTGGGAACCATACTTAGGCAGCCTTTTGGCACTAGTTTATTGTGGTATCTTGTTCTGTATAGGTTTGTGTTGGTGAACCTGTAGACTTCACGTATCGTTTTGTTGTTTTGTTGTATTGGTTAAAGTACTCATTAAAAGATGTACGCCTATCACGCTGCGCCTTGGTCCGCTTCTTACAACGGACGTGACAATTGCTTGTGTTTCTTGGCCCAAACAGGTCTCTTCTTATTATTGGTATCCTTTAGTAGTGGTTTCTTTTCATCAATTCGACCATGAAGGCCTGATTCACACAGTCCCCTCTGAACAGTTGATGTTGAGATGTGTCTGTGACTTGAACCCTGTGAAGCATTTATTTGGGCTGCAATTTCTGAGGCTGGTAAGTCTAATGAACTTATCCTCTGCAGCAGAGGTAACTCTGGGTCTTCCATTCCTGTGGCGGTCCTCATGAGAGTGTCACGCCCTGGCTCTGGGGACTATGTTATGTTGAGCCAGGGTGTGTAAGTCTATGTTTTGTATATCTATGTTGGCCTGAGTGACTCCCAATCAGAGGCAACGAGTGTCAGCTGGTTGTCTCTGATTGGGAGCCATATTTAACTATCGGTCTTTTCACTTTGTGTTGTGGTTTCTTGTTCCTTTTGGTTTGTGTGTATCGAAGGACTTCACGTTTCGTTCGTTGTTTTGATCAGGTGATCTGTTTAATAAATAATATGTACGCATTCAACGCTGCGCATTGGTCCTCCTCCTTAAGCGATCGTGACAGAAGAAACCACCTAAACTGGACCAAGCAGCATGAAGAGGAGAGAGGAAGGACCTGGGATCAGGGGAGTAGGAGTTTCGGCTGGGCCACGCTAAGTGAAGAGGAGAGAGGCTGGTCTATGAAGCAATGGATCGAGAGTCTGGCGAGAGCTAGGGAGGCCTGGTCCACGGGGAGGAGAGAACCCCAGAAAATTTTTAGGGGGGGGCTCACGACGTGGACGACGGGGCAGCAGGAGGCCGCGATGGAGCGGTCCAGCGGGTGTGAAGAGGAGGCCGCCAGGTTAAGGGGGCCACTGGTCACAGAGGAGAGGGAAAGTGTGGAGGCACGGCGAGAGGTACTGGGGTGTGTTACCAGTCCGGTCCGGCCCGTTCCTGATCCCTGCGTAGGGCCAGTGGTGTGTGTCCCCAGTACGGTCCGGCCTGTTCCTGTTCCTCGCATCGAGCCTGTGGTGCGTGTCGTCAGCCCGGCCCGGCCTGTTCCTGCTTCCCGCATCGAGCCTGTGGTGCGTGTCGTCAGCCCGGCCCGGCCTGTTCCTGCTTCCCGCATCGAGCCTGTGGTGCGTGTCGTCAGCCCGGCCCGGCCTGTTCCTGCTTCCCGCATCGAGTCTGTGGTGCGCGTCGCCAGCCCGGCCCGGCCTGTTCCTTCTTCCTGCACCAAACCTGTGGTGCGCGTCGCCAGTCCGGCACGGCCCGTTCCTGCTCTCCGCACCAAGTCTGTGGTGCGCGTCGCCAGCCCGGCCCATCCAAGCTTCCCGCACCAAGCCAGTGGTGTGCGTCGTCAGTCCGGCACGGCCCGTGCCTGCTCTCCGCACCAAGTCTATGGTGCGTTTCGTCAGCCCTGTCCGGCCCGTTCCTGCTCTCCGCACCAAGTCTGTGGTGCGCGTCGCCAGCCCAGTCCGGCCCATCCAAGCTCCCCGCACCAGGTCAGTGGTGCGCGTCGTCAGCCCGGTCCGGCTCATTCCTGCTCCCCGCACCAAGTCAGGGGTGCGTTTCGTCAGCCCGGTCCGGCCCGTTCCTCCTCCACGCATCAAGCCAGGGGTGTGCGTCGTCAGTCCAGCACAACCCGTGCCTGGGTCATGTCCGGAGCCGGATCCGCCGCCGAGGCGGAGTGCCCACCCGGTCCCTCCCCTGTTGTGGTTGTTTGGCGCGGCCAGAGTCCGCGCCTTTGGGGGGGGGTACTGTCACGCCCTGGCTCTGGGGACTATGTTATGTTGAGCCAGGGTGTGTAAGTCTATGTTTTGTATATCTATGTTGGCCTGAGTGACTCCCAATCAGAGGCAACGAGTGTCAGCTGGTTGTCTCTGATTGGGAGCCATATTTAACTATCGGTCTTTTCACTTTGTGTTGTGGTTTCTTGTTCCTTTTGGTTTGTGTGTATCGAAGGACTTCACGTTTCGTTCGTTGTTTTGATCAGGTGATCTGTTTAATAAATAATATGTACGCATTCAACGCTGCGCATTGGTCCTCCTCCTTAAGCGATCGTGACAGAGAGCCAGTTTCATCATAGGCTTGATGGTTTTTGTGACTGCACTTGAAGAAACTTTCAAAGTTCTTGAAATGTTCCGTATTGACTGACCTTCATGTCTTAAAAGTAATGATGGACCGTTTCTCTTGAGCTGTTCTTGCCATTATATGGACTTGGTCTTTTACCAAATAGGGCTATCTTCTGTATGCCCCCCCCCCCCCCTTGTCACAACACAACTGATTGGCTCAAATATATTAAGAATGAAATAAATTCCACAAATTAACTTTTAACAAGGCACACCTGTTAATTGAAATGCATTCCAGGTGACTACTTCATGAAGCTGGTTGAGAGAATGCCAAGAGTGTGCAAAGCTGTCATCAAGGCAAAGGGTGGCTATTTGAAGAATATAAAATATAAAATATATTTTGATATGATTAACACTTTTTTGGTTACTACATGATTCCATATGTGTTATTTCATAGTTTTGATATCTTCACTATTATTCTACAATGTAAAAAATAATATAAAAATAAAGAAAAATCCTTGAATGAGTAGGTCTGTCCAAACTTTTGACAGGTAGTGTATGTACAGTGAGGGACAAAAGTATTTGATCCCCTGCTGATTATGTACGTTTGCCCACTGACAAAGAAATGATCAGTCTATAATTTTAATGGTAGGTTTATTTGAACAGTGAAAGACAGAATAACAACAACAAAATCCAGAAAAACACATGTCAAAAATGTTATAAATTGATTTGCATTTTAATGAGGGAAATAAGTATTTGACCCCCTCTCAATCAGAAAGATTTCTGGCTCCCAGGTGTCTTTTATACAGGTAATGATCTGAGATTAGGAGCACAATCTTAAAGGGAGTGTTCCTAATCTCAGCTTGTTACCTGTATAAAAGACACCTGTCCACAGAAGCAATCAATCAATCAGATTCCAAACTCTCCACCATGGCCAAGACCAACGAGCTCTCCAAGGATGTCAGGGACAAGATTGTAGACCTACACAAGGCTGGAATGGGCTACAAGACCATCGCCAAGCAGCTTGGTGAGAAGGTGACAACAGTTGGTGCGATTATTCGCAAATGGAAGAAACACAAAATAACTGTCAATCTCCCTCGGGCCTCCCTCGGGCCAAGGCAGCTGGGACCATAGTCACCAAGAAAACAATTGGTAACACACTACGCCGTGAAGGACTGAAATCCTGCAGCGCCCGCATGGTCCCCCTGCTCAAGAAAGCACGTATACATGGCCGTCTGAAGTTTGCCAATGAACATCTGAATGATTCAGAGGAGAACTGGATGAAAGTGTTGTGGTCAGATGAGACCAAAATCGAGCTCTTTGGCATCAACTCAACTCGCCATGTTTAGAGGAGGAGGAATGCTGCCTATGACCCCAAGAACACCATCCCCACCGTCAAACATGGAGGTGGAAACATTATGCTTTGGAGGTGTTTTTCTGCTAAGGCGACAGGAAAACTTCACTGCATCAAAGGGACGATGGACGGGGCCATGTACCGTCAAATCTTGGGTGAGAACCTCCTTCCCTCAGCAAGGGCATTGAAAATGGGTCGTGGATGGGTATTCCAGCATGACAATGACCCAAGACACACGGCCAAGGCAACAAAGGAGTGGCTCAAGAAGAGGCACATTAAGGTCCTGGAGTGGCCTAGCCAGTCTCCAGACCTTAATCCCATAGAAAATCTGTGGAGGGAGCTGAAGGTTTGAGTTGCCAAACGTCAGCCTCGATACCTTAAAGACTTGTAGAAGATCTGCAAAGAGGAGTGGGACAAAATCCCTCCTGAGATGTGTGCAAACCTGGTGGCCAACTACAAGAAACGTCTGACCTCTGTGATTGCCAACAAGGGTTTTGCCACCAAGTACTAAGTCATGTTTTGCAGAGGGGTCAAATACTTATTTCCCTCATTAAAATGCAAATCAATTCATAACATTTTTGACATACGTTCTTTTTGATTTTGTTGTTGTTATTCTGTCTCTCACTGTTCAAATAAACCTACCATTAAAATTATAGACTGATCATTTCTTTGTCAGTGGGCAAACGTACAAAATCAGCAGGGGATCAAATACTTTTTTCCCTCACTGTATATATTTTTTGTATTTTACCCCCTTTTTTCTCCCCAATTTCGATCTTGTCTCATTGCTGTAACGCCCCAATGTGCTCTGGAGGTGAAGGTCGAGTCATGCGTCCTCCGAAACATGACCCGCCAAATCGCGCTTCTTAACACCCGTCTGCTTAACCCGTAAGCCAACTGTACCAATGTGTCGGAGGAAACACCGTTCACCTGACATCCTGCAGGCACCCGGCCCACCACAAGGAGTCACTAGAGCGCGATGAGGCAAGTAAAGCCCCCCCCGGCCAAACCCTCCCCTACCCCGGACGACGCTGGGCCAAGTGTGCGCCGCCCTATGGGACCCCCGATCCTTCCATATTCCGGAAATCCTCCAACCGGGATTTTGCATACTGAACTAAAATACCAAAGAAAAATTTGATATTTTCTAAACATTTATTAAGTGAAATATAATAGAACCAAGCACTCTTTTCATCAGAAAATAAAAGTTGGGCATAAACTAGTATTTCACTGCCTCTCAAATCTTATTCTGAGGGTATGATCCTAACTTCTCGATTAGGCTCCTTTCGCCTATAGAATGTCACTGTGTCCATTGCCTGTGTCCATTGCCTGTGAATGTCAGTGGATATGGATTTACTGAGGCCATCATTTTACATCAAATTACATGTCTTTCATTGAGCATGATATTGCCCTGAAAAGTAGCCTAACTGCACAACGTTGCCCTGAGGCAACAAAAAAAGGTAGTACCTTTTTTATATATATACAGTGCTTAGTGAAAGTCTACACACCCCTTGCAGTCTTCAAATTTTGCTGCCTTGGGATTTCGCATACGCTTGCAATGTTGTTTTGATTATTGCTTCAACAGTCGCTAAGATTATATTGTGTTGTGATCTTCTTTGGATGCAGCAGTTGTTAGCTAGAATGCTAACGCATATTGAAAAGCTAGCCAAAGAGACATTTTACTGATTTAAGTGTAATGCAGTTGATATGCGATGATGACAAACATAACATTAAGCAGGACACTCATTCAAGCCTTAAAATTCAATTATAATTCCAAAAATAGTGTGAAATGCATAAAAAGTATGTAAAAGTATTTTTTATTTTTTTTTGCATTGCCCTCGTGCAGCCATGTTTGCAAACACAGAAAGGGGTCTATTAAGACATTTTATGTTGTTTCCTTTATTCTGGCAGTTACCTGTAGCTCACCATGTACTCGCCTAAGATTGTACTTTTCTACAACACGTATCGTATGAGTGTGTACAAAACCAAAATTACCTTATTTTTGTGAATATACAAATCTGCAAATAGTATACAAAGTCTGCCAATTATATAAATACTTGATAGAACTGCAATACAGAACTCAGATACTCTCAACCTACAAAGAGCTGTATTGGGGTGTATTCTCCGAAAAGTAGTTATTCTGAGGCAAATCTAAAAACGTCTTTATATCAATCCAGGTTACTCTGGAAACATAATATTGAGTTACACATATCCTCAGAGGGTAGAGGTGGACCTATTGGAATGATTTTGACCAGATAGAGAGATAACCTACAGAGATGGAACACCTTATGTACTTCATTATGGTTATAACTGGTCATAACTAGGTATGACCAATGTACAAAATCAAAATTACCTTTCATATACAGTGCATTCAGAAAGTATTCAGACCCCTTGATTGATGAGGATTTGTATTTATTTAATCCATTTTAGAATATTGGCTGTAACCTAACAAAATATGGAAAAAGGGAAGGGGTCTGAATACTTTCTGAATGCACTGTGTGCTTAGTTGCAGTCAAAACAGCTCATAAAAGTATGTCAGTGGTATGAATACTGGGTAGAACTGTAATACAGAAACCAGCTACTGGCCTTTCAGGTTATGTTAATATAGGACTCGTTGTACAGTGGATATATATACTTTTGTACCCGTTTCCTCCAGCATCCTCACAAGGTCCTTTGCTGTTTTTCTGGGATTGATTTGCACTTTTTGCTAATTCTAGGAGACAGAACGCGTCTCCTTCCTGAGCGGAATTAAGGCTGCGTGGTTCCACAGTGGACCCGAGCCAGCCGTAGAATGCATTGTGGCTGACGGAGGGGCCAGAGCCTCAGACACCTTCGAGGCCCAATGAGAGGGGGAGCACGGAGGATCAGGGTAGGGGACGATGGCGCGGGAATCTCCAAGGTCTGGATTGGGCTTCCCAAAGCCAAAGAAGCTCCATTCACCATAGGCCGCTGCCTTCCATTAGACTTACGGCGGGTAACGTGTTTCCATTGCTGTCTACTTTGCTTGCTAAGAGTAGACAGCTAGGACCTATAGTCCTCCGCAAGTAGGCAGTTGTCGAATTGGAAATCCAATCGGTCCACACTGTACCAGAAAAGAGGCATGGTAGACAAAACTCCTACAATGCAGGAAATGCTCGTCTCTTCCTCTGATCGAGGAGGCCTCAATGAGAAGAGACAGTAATTTATTCCCTGTCAAAGAGGCATTAATCTCAAATCGGAGTAATCCAAGCAGGTATCTTCATTAGCTTGATGGCTATCAGCTTAGCAGTTCTGGTTAGCAGTTCTGATAAATTGACTAGGTGACATCTCCTATACATAACAAATGAAGATAACTCCTCCTAATCTCAAACAGGTAAACATGAACCTAAATGTATTCCGTGGTCATAGTACTCAATATTTTGCTTTGCACCCATATCTGTGGGTTAGATCGTTGCTAATAAAATGTTACAGTGTAACAAAAACATATAACTGTGTAAGACAAACACTTTCAATAAGCCCACTCTGCTTCTCTTTTTTGCATTTTTTTTAAATTACCTTTTGGTTAAGCAACATAGTATATGGACTATAGCATGAATGCTTGGGTAGAAGGAAGGTCAGAGTGGAAGGGAGAGACAGAGATTCAAACTATCGTGGTTATTTTGGAAACTACGCTCACAGAAATACAAATGCTTAAAACCCCACTAACCGCTCATTCGGATTAGAAATGCTACATGTATTTACGTGTAGCTGTCCTCAATAGCTGAGTTGATGATGTAGGACTCTGGTTTGCCCACCAGAGTTCCCAATGTCCTTGGTAGAGTTTCTGGTCGTAGAGGTGGTTAGAATGGGTACTTCAGAGTACCCTGTAGTTCGTAGAGTTGATCTGTTAGAATAGATACTTCAGATGTACCAGCGGTTGTTGGAGAGGGATTGTCCTTCCCAACTCGTGTCTTTAGTGAAAGTTCTCTAGATGACTATACATGCCAGCTGCAGACTGAGATGCAAAATCACATTGTTATCTTCACAAAATTATTATTATACTTAATCATTTGTTTTATACAACAATTAGATGCAAACCTCATAACTGGGAAGTGTACACCCCCAGAGATACAGTTATGTTGTTCCACCATCTTTAATGACATCACAACATAGTAACGAATTTGACATGATTGTTCTTTAAGTCCCCACCGACCATTTCTCACATTCTTTTAAGTAGGAATATAGTTTCATTATCCACTTTTGGATGTTCGAGTCTTAGCGGGAAGGACTTCCTTTGTCTCACAGGGAAGTTCCCTCTCCCAATACTGCATGGCACGGAAAATAACGTTTCTGCAAGGAATTTACGACCGGTCATAAAACTGGCACCCAGGAGAGGGGGTGTTCAAACCTTTGCCTAGCCGGCATCTTTGATCCTCAGCCCATGAGGGCAAGTCATGACAATGTGTTTCCATCCCATTTTCAACTCTACTGATAGTTTTGTCACAAACTTAAATGGCTAATATGCCTACTTGGGTCTTGGCACGTGCGCTCTGTGGGTAGGTTAGTCTACATGATGAGATTATTTTGGATAAGAAAATATTTTTATTTATCAAACGGCAGTCAAGCATCGATCATCATGTAACCAGAATAAGACCCTTGACATTTATTGGAAAGCTGCATCAAGCTCATACCGTGTACTTTCAGCACCCTGTGATGTTCATCATAATTTATTTAATCTGTAGCCTAATAAACTGCATGGTTTCCAGAGTCATAGTGGGAGGACCGCACACCATGTCATCCCTTGACTCCAAGTTCACTTCGATAAAATAGTTATTATGTCAATGTTTATGCATAAAGGCATTTCCACCGCCATTTCTTAAATAATTTATTTTACCGACACAAAAAGATCCCACCATGTCGAATGAACAAATTATTTGTCGGCATTTATACAATTATACCGAAACTTCCTGTTTCCATCCCAGCTGTAGTTTTTTAAAACAGCGTGACTTTATGCGCATAAAAACTATGCATGGAAAAGTGGTTATAGTCACTCATATTTATTTTCTTGAATTACTTTTTTTTCTATTTATCTTCCATAAAGCTTCTTTAACTGAAGACACCAATATGTATACTATAAACACTAGAGTCAAAAACCAAAACCATCAAATTCACTGCTTTGTATTCAGGTAATTTCTTCCTGCCAAAGTCTCTGACTTGAACAAACCAAGGGACAACCTGTGACCCCTCTGGTTCTAAACTGAGATACCAACTCCATTCACTAAGCCCATGGGCACAAGCAACAAGCTCCATCTGATATGTAGCCAGCGAAAAGAGACTTGGAGCAACCACCACCAGGGACACGTGAACATCTCGAGTGGCGCAGTGGTCTAAGGCACTGCATCGCAGTGCTAGCTGTGCCACTAGAGATCCTGGTTCGAATCCAGGCTCTGTCGTAGCCGGCCATGACCGGGAGACCCATGGGGTGGCGCACAATTGGCCCAGCGTCATCCAGGGTAAGGGAGGGAATGGCCGGCAGGGATGTAGCTCAGTTGTTAGAGAATGGCGTTTGCAACGCCAGGGTTGTGGGTTCGATTCCCATGAGGGGCCAGTATGAAAAAAAATGAAAAAAATAATGTATGCACTCACTAACTGTAAGTCGCTCTGGATAAGAGCGTCTGCTAAATGACAAAAAAAATAAAATAATAAAAACAAACAAAAAACATCGACCACAACTTCAGCCAACTCGCTAAGAACACCATCTACGTTCCCCAAGGCCTCTTTGCCCAAGCCCTGTGCACCCACTGGAGGGGAACTGTTAGCCATATCCTCCTCACTTTTCCTACCTTAATGGCCTACATGCTGCAGGAACTGTCAACCACTCCTTAACAACCGGAAGTACCAAAACCGGAGGGTCTGGCTTTTCCACCAGTCACTTCTTAAAGCTCCTGATTCTCATTCCAAGACACAGCCGTGTCACCCCGAAAACCACAGACCGGGTCTTCCAGCGAATCTTCACTTACCTCAAAACATGACTGGGAATATGACTCCTCTCTCCCATAGTTCACTGAGAGACGCGTCAGCTAATCAAAACCTGACACCCAAATAACCTCATGGTCAGCCTGCTGAGTAACCACAACCTCCTCTACCGTGACAAATATGTGAGGTGTCAGCTAAAGGAACAAAAAACTCACTGACAAACTCTGACTTCAACAGATCACTTAATGAAACCAACTAATTTCTCAACCTACAAATAGAAAACCTAGTGGCTCGGTGTCACTCAACTAAACAAAGAATGTCTCCCCTAAATTGACACACAATTCAACCTCATCCTCAACCTGCCGAGGGCACACTACATCACATATCTCTGCCAATGTCTCCGCTAGAAACACACAAGAATCACCTCCCTTACCAAGGAGAACCACACACAAATCATCCACACACAAATCATCCTCCTCCCCATCTGGTTTTAGATCAGCACTCTTCTGAACATGAGTAACTTCACAAACTGGGGATATCTGCTATTTTAAAGAGTGCTATTTCCTGTTCTAGCCTCACCATTTCCAACAAGTCTTTTACCTCCTGACTGCAATCCACCAGAACCGGCGGCAAGAGCTCACTCCACTTCTACCATAACAGCACTGCAACATTGAACTTGTTCGACTCCTCTGCTATTTCAACCTCCAGCATTTCTGCCACCTGACATAACTGATCCCTACTTAGCTTAAGAAAAGTCTACCTCTGCACAAAACACTGCTGGCTCAAATGCCCCATAGTAAATATCAGTATGCCTAACCAAACCAATAGTCAGATAGCCACTATCTCACCACCAACCAGCCAAGACATGCGCACACCAAGCCCCAGAGAGTCCTTCAGACTACCAAAACCATAGCCAACACGGTCAACACATTTACATTTTACGTCATTTAGCATACGCTCTTATCCAGAGCGACTTACAGGAGCAATTAGGGTTAAGTGCCTTGCTCAAGGGCACATCGACAGATTTTTCACCTAGTCGGCTCTGGGATTAGAACCAGCGACCTTTCGGTTACTGGCACAACGCTCTTACCCACTAAGCTACCTGCCGCCAACACAAAATGTTCCGGCCCTCGAGCTAACGACTACCAGCTGCAAACAATTGACTACCACACCAAACATTTCTGTTGACCAGAAAACCATCAGCTATATGTGGTTGATAGAGCAGTTCTGGACAGGAAGTCAGCTACAGTACATGTAGTTCTTTGCCTTATACAGTGCATTCGGAAAGTATTCAGACCCCTTCACTTTATCCACATTTTGTTACGTTACAGTCTTATTCTAAAATGGATTAAATACAAATATTCCTCATAAATCTACACACAATACCCCATAATGAAAAATCGAAAACAGGTTTTTAGACATTTTTGAAAATGTATTAAAAATAAAAAACAGAAATACCTTATTTACATAAGTATTCAGACCCTTTGCTTTGAGACTCGAAATTGAGCTCAGGTGCATCCTGTTTCCATTGATCATCCTTGAGATGTTTCTACAACTTGATTGGAATCCACCTGTGGTAAATTCAATTGATTGGACATGATCTGGAAAGGCATATATCTGTCTATATAAGGTTCCACAGTTGACAGTGCATGTCAGAGCAACAACCAAGCCATGAGGTCAAAGGAATTGTCCGTAGAGCTCCGAGACAGGATAGTGTTGAGGCACAGATCTGGGGAAGGGTAGCAAAAACTTTCTGTAGCATTGAAGGTCCCAAAGAAAACAAAGGCCTCCATCATTCTTAAATGGAAGAAGTTTGGAACCACCAAGACTCTTCGTAAAGCTGGCCGCCCGGCCAAACTGAGCAATCGGGGGAGAAGGGCCTTGGTCAGGGAGGTGACCAAGAACCTGATGGTCACGCTGACAGATCTCCAGAGTTCCTCTGTGGAGATGGGAGAAACTTCCAGAAGGACAACCATCTCTGCAGCACTCCACCAATCAGGCCTTTATTGTAGAGAGGCCATATGGAAGCCACTCCTCAGTAAAAGGCACATGACAGCCCGCTTGGAGTTTGCCAAAAGGCGCCTAAAGGACTCTCAGTGTCACGATCGTTACAGGAAGAGACGGACCAAGGCGCAGCGTGATAAGCGTACATTTTATTTCGTACACAACACACGAACAAAACAACAAAACGATACGTGAAGTCCTGAGGTTACACAACACAAACCTTTACGGAACAAGATCCCACAAACTAACTGGTGCCAACAGGCTGCCTAAGTATTGTCCCCAATCAGAGACAACGAGCTACAGCTGTCTCTGATTGGGAACCACCCTGGCCAACATAGATCAACACGATCTAGAACAAAAACATAGAAAACTAAACATAGAAAATCCACACCCTGGCTCAACATTTAAGAGTCCCCAGAGCCAGGGCGTGACAGTACCCCCCCCCCCCCCCCAAAGGCGCGGACTGCGACCGCGCCACACAAACACAAGAGGGTAGGGGCCGGGTGGGCATTCCGCCTCGGAGGCGGATCCGGCTCCGGGTGTGACCAACACCTTTTCTCCACCTCCCCGTTGCGCCCCTGGTCTGGTCCCGCTGACTGGAGCTGGACCCGACGACGGTGGACCAAACCTTACCGGCTCCGGACTGGAGCCGCTGGCCGGAGCTGGACTGGACACCGGTGGAGCGGATTGCTCTGGCTCCGGAGTGGATCCGCTGACTGGAGTTGGACCGAACCCCGGTGGAGCGGATTGCTCTGACTCCGGAGTGGAGCAGCTAACCGGTGCCAGACCAGGCACCGGTGGAACAGGCACGGGCCGTGCCGGACTGGACACACGCACCACTGGCTTGGTGCGGGGAGCAGGAACAGGCCGGTCCGGGCTGGCGACGCGCACCACTGGCTTGGTGCGGGGAGCAGGAACAGGCCGGACCGGGCTGGCGACGCGCACCACTGGCTTGGTGCGAGGGACAGGAACAGGTCGGGCTGGACTGGGAACACGCACCACTGGCTTGGTGCGGGGAGCAGGAACAGGCCGGGCTGGACTGGGAACACGCACCACTGGCTTGGTGCGGGGAGAAGGAACAGGCCGGGCTGGACTGGGAACACGCACCACTGGCTTGGTGCGGGGAGCAGGAACCGGCCGGGCCGGACTGTGGAGGCGGACTGGAGGTCTGGAGCGGAGAGCTGACACAACCCGTCCTGGCTGAATGCCTATTTCCACACAATATGTGTGAGGCATCAGCACAGGACGTACAGGGCTGTGCACTCGTACTGCGCTACAGCACGTGGCACTGGCGCAGGACATACGGGACCGAGGAGGCGTACTGGAGGCCACGAGCGTTGAGCCGGTACAACCCGTCCTGGCTGCATGCCCATCTTAGCATGACACGTGCGTGGTGCTAGCACCGGACGTACAGGATTGTGCTGGAACACTCGCGGCACAGTAGGTGGCTCCGCATAACACGGAGCCTGCCCAGTCTCACGCTTCCTAGCCTGAGGACGCGGAGTTGGCTCTGCTCTAACTCTAGGCTCCGCCAACCACCCTTTTAGCCCC
The DNA here is from genome assembly GCF_964263955.1 of Coregonus lavaretus. Taxonomy (NCBI): domain Eukaryota; kingdom Metazoa; phylum Chordata; class Actinopteri; order Salmoniformes; family Salmonidae; genus Coregonus; species Coregonus lavaretus. Next base: position 3,772,595 of record NC_140015.1, on the reverse strand, counting down.
CCCCCCCAACATTTTCTTGGGGCTGTCTATCGGGCTTCCTCCTCGGCCGGTACCCTCTGCGTTGCCGCTGCTCCTCTCTGTAGCGCGCCTCCACAGTCTCCTCCCAAGGACAGCGATCCATTCCGGCCTGAATCTCTTCCCAAGTCCAGGATCCCTTCCTGTCCAGGATCTCCTCCCAAGTCCAGGCTGTCTGTTCCTGGACACGCTGCTTGGCCCTCTTTAGGTGGGATCTTCTGTCACGATCGTTACAGGAAGAGATGAACCAAGGCGCAGCGTGATAAGCGTACATTTTATTTCGTACACAACACACGAACAAAACAACAAAACGATACGTGAAGTCCTGATGTTACACAACACAAACCTTTACGGAACAAGATCCCACAAACTAACTGGTGCCAACAGGCTGCCTAAGTATGGTCCCCAATCAGAGACAACGAGCTACAGCTGTCTCTGATTGGGAACCACCCTGGCCAACATAGATCAACACGATCTAGAACAAAAACATAGAAAACTAAACATAGAAAATCCATACCCTGGCTCAACATTTAAGAGTCCCCAGTGCCAGGGCGTGACACTCAGACCATGAGAAATAACATTCTCTGGTCTGATGAAACCAAGATTGAACTCTTTGTCCTGAATGCCAAGCGTCACGTCTGGAGGAAACCAGACAGAGCTCAACACCTGGCAAATACCATGTTTTTGTTGTGGAAATTCATTACTATACTTTATTAACAATCAAAGTTCTTACAGAGTTTTTGTTGAATCAAAGGTGTGGTCCTCTGTAGCTCAGCTGGTAGAGCACGGCGCTTGTAACGCCAAGGTAGTGGGTTCGATCCCCGGGACCACCCATACACAAAAAAAATGTATGCACGCATGACTGTAAGTCGCTTTGGATAAAAGCGTCTGCTAAATGGCATATTATTATTATATATATTATTAAAGGAAGCTGGTCTGCAGAGTAGCCTAGCCTCTCCCACCCTCTCTCCATCTTATATAGTGCCCTCCACACACCTTAGCTTTAAAATCCCTCCCTCTTCAGTTTCCCGCTCTTTTATTGCTCCGCCCACTCCCTTTGTCTGTGGTGGCGGCTAAATTCGACTTTTATTCAGTTCAGAATCAATATTAATACACTCTATCAATCCCTTATCTTGCAAAAACACTCATATTTAGTTTAAACTCTGTTCAACCCCGGCTCTCCCGGGCTTGACCTGAAGACCGACTGTTGGACATAATAGGTCCCTAAATCCTTGAAACATACACAAACCCCCCCCCCCCCACACACAGTGAAATTATCCAATTAAGTTCCTGGCCAAATAACAAAGAACTCTAACTCTATGTTCGTGATTAACCCAGTTTTATCTCATAGTCCACTAAAACATCTCCATCATTTTTCAGCAGCAGGGACTGGGAGACTAGTCAGGAAAGATGATCAGAGCAAAGTACAGAGAGATCCTTGATGTAAACCTGCTCCAGAGCGCTCACAACCTCAGACTGCGGCGAAGGTTCACCTTGTGTTAAGAGAATTTATTAACTAACTATTTCAGTGTCTCTGTGCATTCCCCAAAGTTTGTAAGACTTTGGTTCAAGAAACGGACAGAGCCTCAGTGCAATAGCCAGGTCTTTATTCAGAGAATTCTGCCCAGAGAATTCTGTTATCACAATTTCAGAGTCCATCTTTTATACACACGTCATACAAAAATCCCACCCCGCTTTAGGTGGGCTGTATTTTTCCACTGGAAAACTGCTCTCCTGACCATCAGGTCACACACACACACACACACACACACACACACACACACACACACACACACACACATGTTCTTATCATAGTCTACTCCTTGCTCGGGCAGGCTGCATTCTTTATTTATCGCCGTTCTCAGACAGTTCTCCTTGTCCTTTGTCGTCTGGTCTAACTCCTACTCACATTGCTAAATAGTAACACAATGTAATCTCAACTTGCCCTACGCTCATACTAGGTCTTATGATTCTAACACATTTCACAAAGTGGAGTGTAATAATTAGTCATTACCAAATTCTTCAATCAATCCACCCTTTGACTAAATATTACACACATACTCCCAAAATATATCTTGTTATAAAAATGAATCACACACATTGAAGCATATAAGTTGATTTGCATATCAAATGAATCACTAGTACAAAACACATTATAAAAATAGAATTTGTCTTGCATTGCTACCAAATTTTACTTCCAACCATAACTCACTCTCCTTGTTAGGATTTTTACTATAACTTTCATTGAAAAGATAGTATACTAAACATAAAAAAATGTATCATTTAATACAGGTTCATCAGGGTTGAAATCTTCTGCATCGTCAACTAGAGAGGGAGGATATAGGTCGTCGTTCCATCGGTCTGAGTTGGGAATGGGCCCATAGGTCACTGCTTTCTCCAACGCCTTGCTCACCAACCCTCTGACACAGGGAATAAGACAACATCCACAAAGAACAAGCATACCCATACAAGCTATAGCTGCACCCAGAATAGTTGCAACAATAGTTTCCATTTACCAAACATTTCATCAAACCATCCAGTCATTGATGTATTCACCCCCCAGTTCTCAGCCCATTCTTCACTTAATGCCGTGAGACCGGCCAGTGCTCTAGTTACTGTACCATCTGGGGCTGTATTGTTGGGGATAAACGTACAACAATCACCTCCCACCATCTTGCAAACTCCCGCCCTTCTCTGCTAAAAGCATATCGAGAACCAACCTATTCTGCCAGGTCATGAGTGAGGTGGAGGATAGTTGGTCTGAGATTCCCTTTACTGCATTCCTTGTCTGATTAATGATTGTAATAGATGTAATTAATCCAGTCAACATTTGTATTAATTGTAACCCACCAGAAAAACGTTGTTGTAAACCCTTCTCCAATTTGATCTGCGATTCGCATTACTTTGGTGTCTATAACATTGATAATCTCCGGGGGTCATGGTGAATTGGGGTGCCTTAGTATTATCCTTTTTAAGAGTGGTTATTTTAATATCAGAACAAATAGGTGAGGTTTGGTTTGATCCCAAATATATCACACAAGAGAACATGGTCTGAGGCATACAGTGAGGGAAAAAAGTATTTGATCCCCTGCTGATTTTGTACGTTTGCCCACTGACAAAGAAATGATCAGTCTATAATTTGAATGGTAGGTTTATTTGAACAGTGAGAGACAGAATAACAACAACAAAAAACAGAAAAACACATGTCAAAATTTTTATAAATTGATTTATATTTTAATGAGGGAAATAAGTATTTGACCCCCTCTCAATCAGAAAGATTTCTGGCTCCCAGGTGTCTTTTATACAGGTAACGAGCTGAGACTAGGAGCACACTCTTAAAGGGAGTGCTCCTAATCTCAGCTTGTTACCTGTATAAAAGACACCTGTCCACAGAAGCAATTAATCAATCAGATTCCAAACACTCCACCATGGCCAAGACCAAAGAGCTCTCCAAGGATGTCAGAACGGTGAGGAATCAGCCCAGAACTACACGGGAGGATCTTGTCAATGATCTCAAGGCAGCTGGGACCATAGTCACCAAGAAAACAATTGGTAACACACTACGCCGTGAAGGACTGAAATCCTGCAGCGCCCGCAAGGTCCCCCTGCTCAAGAAAGCACATATACAGGCCCGTCTGAAGTTTACCAATGAACATCTGAATGATTCAGAGGAGAACTGGGTGAAAGTGTTGTGGTCAGATGAGGAGGAGGAGGAGGAATGCTGCCTATGACCCCAAGAACACCATCCCCACCATCAAACATGGAGGTGGAAACATTATGCTTTGGGGGTGTTTTTCTGTTAAGGGGACAGGACAACTTCACCGCATCAAAGGGACGATGGACGGGGCCATGTACCGTCAAATCTTGGGTGAGAACCTCCTTCCCTCAGCCAGGGCATTGAAAATGGGTCGTGGATGGGTATTTCAGCATGACAATGACCCAAAACACACGATTTTTAAGTAATTAATTTGCATTTTATTGCATGACATACAGTGGGGGAAAAAAGTATTTAGTCAGCCACCAATTGTGCAAGTTCTCCCACTTAAAAAGATGAGAGAGGCCTGTAATTTTCATCATAGGTACACGTCAACTATGTCAGACAAAATGAGATTTTTTTTCTCCAGAAAATCACATTGTAGGATTTTTAATGAATTTATTTGCAAATTATGGTGGAAAATAAGTATTTGGTCAATAACAAAAGTTTCTCAATACTTTGTTATATACCCTTTGTTGGCAATCATTTGTTTTTCTCATTTTGTCTGTCATAGTTGACGTGTACCTATGATGAAAATTACAGGCCTCTCTCATCTTTTTAAGTGGGAGAACTTGCACAATTGGTGGCTGACTAAATACTTTTTTTTCCCCACTGTACATTTTATGATATGTTACGTTACAAATGGAATAATGGTCTGGTTAGCTAAGACAAGTGGTGAAAGTAAGCCAGTCCGGTACTGGTAAAACGTGAGCCTATCACAATAATTAAAACAAAGATGCCAAGAAAACTATAGGCAAATTACACCATTATGTAACATGAATGTCAGCTGCATGAAAATTAGTGAATTGACTTGAAAACGGGCGGTATACCCTCCAAATTGTGTTGTGGTTTGTCAACATTTTGCCAAGTCTGAGATAAGTGACCGAGACATGCGCGTACACACATTTCTTGTTAACAAACTATAGTTTTGGTAAGTCGGTTAGGACATCTATTTTGTGCATGACACAAGGCATTGTTTACAGAAGTTTACATACACTAAGTTGACTGTGCTTTTAAACAGCTTGGAAAATTCCAGAAAATTATGTCATGGCTTTAGAAGCTTCTGATAGGCTAATTGACATCATATGAGTCAATTGGAGGTGTACCTGTGGATGTATTTCAAGGCCTACCTTCAAACTCAGTGCCTCTTTGCTTGACATCATGGGAAAATCATAAGAAATCAGCCCAAAAAAATGTGTAGACCTCCACAAGTGTGGTTCATCCTTGGGAGCAATTTTCAAATGCCTGAAGGTTCCACATTCATCTGTACAAACAATAGTACGCAAGCATAATCACCATGGAACCACACAGCCTTAATACCGCTCATGAAGGAGACGCGTTCTGTCTCCTAGAATTTGCGAAAAGTGCAAATCAATCCCAGAAAAACAGCAAAGGACCTTGTGAGGATGCTGGAGGAAACGGGTACAAAAGTATATATATCCACTGTACAACGAGTCCTATATCAACATAACCTGAAAGGCCGCTCAGCAAAGAAGAAGCCACTGCTCCAAAACCGCCATAAAAAAAGCCTATGGTTTGCAACTGCACATGGGGACAAATATCATACTTTTTGGAGAAATGTCCTCTGGTCTGATGAAACAAAAATAGAACTGTTTGGCCATAATGACCATCGTTATATTTGGAGGAAAAAGGGGGTTGCTTGCAAGCCAAAGAACACCATCCCAACCGTAAAGCACCCGGGTGGCAGCATCATGCTGTGGGAGTGCTTTGCTGCAGGAGGGACTGGTGAACTTCACAAAATAGATGGCATCATGAGGAAGGAAAATTATGTGGATATATTGAAACAACATCTCAAGACATCAGTCAGGAAGTTTAAGCTTGGTCGCAAATGGGTCTTCCAAATGGACAATGACCTCAAGCATACTTCCAAAGTTGTGGCAAAATGGCTTAAGGACAACAAAGTCAAGGTATTGGAGTGGCCATTAACAATTTAAAAGCAATGCTACCAAAACGAATTGAGTGTACGTACACTTCTGACCCACTGGGAATGTAATGAAATAAATTAAAGCTGAAATAAATCATTTTCTCTACAATTATTCTGACATTTCACTTTCTTAAAATAAAGTGGTTATCCTAACTGACCTAAGACAGGGCATTAAATGTCAGGAATTGTAAAAAACTGACTTTAAATGTATTTGGCTAAGGTGTATGTAAACTTCCGACTTCAACTGTATTTGTAATTCTATGATTAGACCCATAAAAAATAGTAGGTCCCCTACCGGAAATAAATAAAATCTACTTTCACCCCTGGTTAACCCTCATACTACCAACATATTTTACATAAATTGATTACCATCTGGGGTCACTTTTACCCCAAGAAGAAACTACTGGAAAAAGCAAAAATCATAGCGAACTATCAACTTCATTCATATCAAAATCTCCATTTTATTTTCTTCGAAACAGACTGTTATTTAACAAAGTTACAGGAATAAGCGTAAGTCTATACAACAAAAATATACATTTTTCACTTAAATATTGTGCAGCTTCTTTTCAAAGTACAATCCACATTAGTACAAAAAAGCTGATTTACCATCTGATTGTAGTATCATCATCGTTTTTCAATTTTTTAAGTAAACGTTAATTTGGTTATATTTGTTGTAAAAATGACTGCCATTTAAAGGGGCGATACACCAACATTTTAAATGTACTTCATTGTATTAACAAAAAGTATTCATCCATTGATGCTGAGAGACATTTACCAAAAATATGGCTTAGTTTATTTTTTTAACTTACCTCACAGCCAGCATCGCTGCTAGTAAAACAAGTAGTGGTATAGGGCCTATGGCAGGATGCTTCAAAAAGCATGCCCAAATCCTCAGTCACTTCAAACCAAGTGTTATATTAACCCAAATAATGTATATTCACAAAAGTAAGGTAATTTTGGTTTTGTACACACTCATACGATACGTGTTGTAGAAAAGTACAATCTTAGGCGAGTACATGGTGAGCTACAGGTAACTGCCAGAATAAAGGAAACAACATAAAATGTCTTAATAGACCCCTTTCTGTGTTTGCAAACATGGCTGCACGAGGGCAATGCAAAAAAAATATGTTTTACATGCTTATGCATTTCACACTATTTTGGGATTATAATTGAATTTTAAGGCTTGAATGAATGTCCTGCTTAATGTTATGTTTGTCATCATCGCATATCAACTGCATTACACTTAAATCAGTAAAATGTCTCTTTGGCTAGCTTTTCAATATGCGTTAGCATTCTAGCTAACAACTGCTGCATCCAAAGAAGATCACAACACAATATAATCTTAGCGACTGTTGAAGCAATAATCAAAACAACATTGCAAGCGAATGCGAAATCCCTCCGGGGTAGGGGAGGGTTTGGCCTGGGGGGGCTTTACTTGGCTCATCGCACTCTAGCGACTCCTTGTGGCGGGCCAGGTGCCTGCAGGCTGATCTCGGTTGTCAGGTGAACAGTGTTTCATCCGACAAATTGGTGCAGTTGGCTTACGGGTTAAGCAGACGGGTGTTAAGAAGCGCGATTTGGCGGGTCATGTTTCGGAGGATGCATGACTCGACCTTCACCTCCAGAGCACATTGGGGAGTTGCAGCAATGAGACAAGATCGAAATTGGGGAGAAAAAGGGGGTAAAATACAAGAAAATATATACAGTGAGGGAAAAAAGTATTTGATCCCCTGCTGATTTTGTACGTTTGCCCACTGACAAATAAATTATCAGTCTATAATTTTAATGGTAGGTTTATTTGAACAGTGAGAGACAGAATAAAAAAACTAAAAAGATAAACGCATGTCAAATGAGGGAAATATGTATTTGACCCCTCTGCAAAAAATGACTTAGTACTTGGTGGCAAAACCCTTGTTGGCAATCACAGAGGTCAGACGTTTCTTGTAGTTGGCCACCAGCTTAAGAGGGATTTTGTCCCACTCCTCTTTGCAGATCTTCTCCAAGTCATTAAGGTTTCGAGGCTGACATTTGGCAACTCGAACCTTCAGCTCCCTCCACAGATTTTCTATGGGATTAAGGTCTGTAGACTGGCTAGGCCACTCCAGGATCTTAATGTTCTTCTTCTTCAGCCACTCCTTTGTTGCCTTGGCCGTGTGTTTTGGGTCATTGTCATGCTGGAATACCCATCCACGACCCATTTTCAATGCCCTGGCTGAGGGAAGGAGGTTCTCACCCAAGATTTGACGGTACATGGTCCCGTCCATCGTCCCTTTGATGCGGTGAAGTTGTCTTGTCCCCTTAGCAGAAAAACACCCCCAAAGCATAATGTTTCCACCTCCATGTTTGACGGTGGGGATGGTGTTCTTGGGTTCATAGGCAGCATTCCTCCTCCTCCAAACACGGCGAGTTGAGTTGATGCCAAAGAGCTCGATTTTGATCTCATCTGACCACAACACTTTCCCCCAGTTCTCCTCTGAATCATTCAGATGTTCATTGGCAAACCTCAGACGTCCCTGAATATGTGCTTTCTTGAGCAGGGGGACCTTGCGGGCGCTAAAGGATTTCAGTCCTTCACGGCGTAGTGTGTTACCAATTGTTTTCTTGGTGACTATGGTCCCAGCCGCCTTGAGATCATTGACAAGATCCTTCCATGTAGTTCTGAGCTGATTCCTCACCATTCTCATGATCATTGCAACTCCACGAGGTGAGATCTTGCGTGGAGCCCCAGGCCGAGGGAGATTGACAGTTATTTTGTGTTTCTTCCATTTGCGAATAATCGCACCAACTGTTGTCACCTTCTCACCAAGCTGCTTGGCGATGGTCTTGTAGCCCATTCCAGCCTTGTGTAGGTCTACAATCTTGTCCCTGACATCCTTGGAGAGCTCTTTGGTCTTGGCCATGGTGGAGAGTTTGGAATCTGATTGATTGATTGCTTCTGTGGACAGGTGTCTTTTATACAGGTAACAAGCTGAGATTAGGAGCACTCCCTTTAAGAGTGTGCTCCTAATCTCAGCTCGTTACCTGTATAAAAGACACCTGGGAGCCAGAAATCTTTCTGATTGAGAGGGGGTGAAATACTTATTTCCCTCATTAAAATGCAAATCAATTTATAACATTTTTGACATTTTTGTTTTTCTGGATTTTGTTGTTGTTATTCTGTCTCTCACTGTTCAAATAAACCTACCATTAAAATTATAGACTGATCATTTCTTTGTCAGTGGGCAAACGTACATAATCAGCAGGGGATCAAATACTTTTGTCCCTCACTGTACATGCACTACCTGTCAAAAGTTTGGACAGACCTACTCATTCAAGGATTTTTCTTTATTTTTATTATTTTTTACATTGTAGAATAATACTGAAGATATCAAAACTATGAAATAACACATATGGAATTATGTAGTAACCAAAAAAGTGTTAAACATATCAAAATATATTTTATATTTTATATTCTTCAAATAGCCACCCTTTGCCTTGATGACAGCTTTGCACACTCTTGGCATTCTCTCAACCAGCTTCATGAAGTAGTCACCTGGAATGCATTTCAATTAACAGGTGTGCCTTGTTAAAAGTTAATTTGTGGAATTTATTTCATTCTTAATGCATTTGAGCCAATCAGTTGTGTTGTGACAAGGGGGGGGGGGGGGGGGGGGGCATACAGAAGATAGCCCTATTTGGTAAAAGACCAAGTCCATATAATGGCAAGAACAGCTCAAGAGAAACGGTCCATCATTACTTTTAAGACATGAAGGTCAGTCAATACGGAACATTTCAAGAACTTTGAAAGTTTCTTCAAGTGCAGTCACAAAAACCATCAAGCCTATGATGAAACTGGCTCTCATGAGGACCGCCACAGGAATGGAAGACCCAGAGTTACCTCTGCTGCAGAGGATAAGTTCATTAGACTTACCAGCCTCAGAAATTGCAGCCCAAATAAATACTTCACAGGGTTCAAGTCACAGACACATCTCAACATCAACTGTTCAGAGGGGACTGTGTGAATCAGGCCTTCATGGTCGAATTCCTGCAATGAAACCACTACTATAGGAGACCAATAATAAGAAGAGACCTGCTTGGGCCAAGAAACACAAGCAATGGACATTAGACCAGTGGAAATGTGTCCTTTGGTCTGTTGTCCAAATTGGAGATTTTTGGTTCCAACCGCAGTGTCTTTGTGAGATGCGGTGTGGGTGAACAGATGATCTCCGCATGTGTAGTTCCACCGTAAAGCATGGAGGAGGAGGTGTTATGGTGTGGGAATGCTTTGCTGGTGACACTGTCTGTGATTTATTTATAATTCAAGGCATACTTAACCATCATGGCTACCACAGCATTCTGCAGCAATACACCATCCCATCTGGTTTGGGCTTAGTGGGACTATCATTTGTTTTTTAACAGGACAATGACCCAACACACCTCCAGGCTGTGTAAGGGCTATTTTACCAAGAAGGAGAGTGATGGAGTGCTGCATCAAATGACCTGGCCTCCACAATCCCCCGACCTCAACCCAATTGAGATGGTTTGGGATGAGTTGGACCGCAGAGTGAAGGAAAAGCAGCCAACAAGTGCTCAGCATATGTGGGAACTCCTTCAAGACTGTTGGGAAAGCATTCCAGGTGAAGCTGGTTGAGAGAATGCCAAGAGTGTGAAAAGCTGTCATCAAGTTAATGGGTGGCTGTTTGAAGAATTTCAAATCTAAAATATATTTAGATTAGTTTAACACTTTTTGGTTACTGCATCAAATCAAGTCAAATCAAATGTTATTTGTCACATACACGTGTTTAGCAGATGTTATAGCGGGTGTAGCGAAATGCTTGTGCTTCTAGCTCCGACAGTGCAGTAATATCTAACAACTTCACAACATATACCCAATACACACAAAACCAATAAGGAATGGGTTTTAAGAATATATACATATATGGACAAACAATGACAGAGCGGCATGGACTAAGATACAGTAGAATATTATAGAATAGAATGCAGTATATACATATGAGATGAGTAGTGCAAAATATGTAAACATTATTAAAGTGACTGTAAACATTATTAAAGTGACTAGTGTTCCATTTCTTAAAGTGGCCAGTAATTTCAATAGGCAGCAGCAGCCTCTAATGTGCTAGTGATAGCTATTTAACAGTCTGATGGCCTTGAGATAGAAGCTGTTTTTCGTTCTCTCGGTCCCAGCTTTGATGCACCTGTACTGACCTCGCCTTCTGGATGATAGCGGGGTGAACAGGCAGTGGCTCAGGTGGTTGATGTCCTTGATGATCTGTTTTTGCCTTCCTGTGACATCAGGTGTTGTATGTGTCTTGGAGGGCGGGTAGTTTGCCCCCGGTAATGCGTTCGGCAGACCGCACCACCCTCTGGAGAGCCCTGCGGTTGTGGGCGGTGCAGTTGAACATACTAGGCGGTGATACAGCCCGACAGGATGCTCTCAATTGTGCATCTATAAAAGTTTGTGAGGGTTTTAGGTGCTAAGCCAAATTTCTTCAGCCTCCTGAGGTTGAATAGGCTCTGTTGCGCCTTCTTCACCACACTGTCTGCGTGGGTGAACCATTTCAGTTTGTCGGTGATGTGTACGCCAAGGAGTTTGAAGCTTTCCACCTTCTCCACTGCGGTCACGTCGATGTGGATAGCGGGGTGCACCCTCTGCTGTTTGCTGAAGTCCACGATCATCTCCTTTGTTTTGTTACATGATTCCATATGTGTTATTTCATAGTTTGATGTCTTCACTATTATTCTACAATGTAGAAAATAGTCCAAATAAAGAAAAACCATTGAATGAGTAGATGTGTCCAAACTTTTGACTGGTAGTGTATCTTCTAAGAGTTTATTTCGGGAGACAGTAACTCGTTAAACAACTTCTTCCGTGGTGCCCCAAATTCCTAATTAATTAGTTGTTACATGATTAATTTAATCGAGTAACAATTAAACATGGTTAATTGATTTGATAAATAACAGTCATCACATTAATGCAAGTCACATCACGACATGGTGGGAAATGGTGGTCTTAGGCTCTGCTCCAGAATCTCCCATAAATGTTCAATTGGGTTGAGTCAAATTCACTGATACAGGTCCCCCTCCACCCGCTGGCTATCGGTGACAACTGTAACATTTTAGCGATGGAGTGGCTGCGGTTCCGAATTATTCTGAAGCTTCTCCCCAATAGCTAAAGATCCTAAGCTTCTGTGCATGTGTGGGATTCTCTACTTTAAGCATAGTCTCTGATCTACTCGCTCTGCTGTCCAGAGAACAGGCTACTCTGGCGAATTTCAGTGATGAATGGAGAATGGTGCTTGTTTAATAGTTAGATCAAAGATTAATCAATGTCGGAAAGATCACATAAAGATAGTATTCTACATAACAGAACCAAATATAGCATAGTATAATGTTACTGTAATACAAAAAACACCATCTAATTTCTTATGAGATTTTAGATGATTGCTTGAAAGGTTGCATTTTTTCTCATGCAGCTAAAAGTCAACAGCGTGCTCCACTAGGCCAAATCTGCTTTGATTTAAAAAGTAAAACAGGATGGGGAGGAACGGAGCGGTTACCTTTGGAACCTCAGCCTCTGCCTTCTAGCTAACCATTACCGTAATCCTTTCCTAACCTTATCCTAATTCTCTTAACCTGCTACATAAAGTCTCCTAACCTTCCGCGTTAGTTCTCTTAATCTGCTAAGTAAATTCCCCTAGCCTGCTGCGTTAGCCGCTAGTGTTAGCCACAAATGCTAACAACGTAACAAGCAGCCTGGCCTCAAAGCAAGACATATAATACTATACCTCCTCCAAGACATATGATACGTTACGTCCTCCAATTCGTATGATGTTCTACTACCGCTATTCCATTCATAACGTAACGTAATGTTACATATCATACTAAATGTATTATTATTTAAATGGAGGGATACAAATTTACATCCCAAATCCTACAAATTCCCCCTGAGGCCCTTGTGCACAGTCATTTCACAACATTTCTTAATGCAATCAGGGGAAAAACACACTTTGAAAGCAGCTTTGATGGCCTCTGTTAAGAGGGAGATCCCAGCTTTCCATTACTACTACATTTATTTCTGCTCTTAAAAATAAGTGAACTGCACCATTTTAAAACCTGAGTTTTTAGCAACAGCTTGGTTTAGGCGTTACAGGAGGTATACATATACAGCAATGGATCGCTTAGCCACGCTAGCTTCGTCCAGAGTGGCTTGCCAAGTGGTTGTTAGCTAGCTGACAGCAGGCTAGGTATCAACAGCCAATCCAGTAAAGGTTGGAAACTATAGTGAGTTCAGTAAGACCGAACAGATGGTAATCGCCCCAGAGGGCTAAATGTAACAGGAGTCCGTTGTAACAGATAGGTCTACATTATTCAGTGTTTATACATCCTTGGCTGAGTGCCAGTGGAAAGAAGTAATTAGCCTCTTTGTTTCCAGGTAGACCAACACAATACTTTTATTCATAATATAATCTTTAGCCTATTAGGACTGGACATGATTTCCTATACAAAGGTTGGGTCCCATTATGTCTGGCGAAAACCAAACACTGCATTCCACAGTAAGAACATCATACCAACGGTCAAGCATGGTGGTATTGTGATGGTTTGGGGATGCTTTGCTGCCTCAAGACCTGGATGACTTGCCTTAATAGAAGGAACCATGAATTCTGCTCTGTATCAGAGAATACTACAGGAGAATGTCAGGCCATCCATCTGTGAGCTGAAGCTGAAGCGCAGCTAGGTCATACAGCAAGACAATGATCCAAACCACACAATCAAGTCTACATGAAAATGGTTAAAAAGCTATAATTGTTAAGTTTTGGAATGGCCTAGTCAAAGTCCAGACCTAATCCCAATTGAGATGTTGTGGCAGGACTTGAAACGAGCAGTTCATGCTTGAAAACCCACAAATTACACTGAGTTAAAGCAGATCTGCATGCAAGGGGCAGCAGGTAGCTTAGTGGTTAAGAGCATTGTGCCAGTAACCGAAAGGTCACTGGTTCTATTCCCCGAGCCGACTAGGTGAAAAATCTGTCGATGTGCACTTGAGCAAGGCACTTAACCCTAATTGCTCCTGTAAGTCGCTCTGGATAAGAGCTAAATGACTAAAAATGTAAGAGTGGGCCAGAATTCCTCCACAGTGATGTGAGAGACTGATCAAACTCTACAGGAAGAATTTGGTTGCAGGCATTGCCGCTGAAGGTGGCAATACCAATTATTGAGTGTAAGGGGGCAATTACTTTTATGTGTTGCGTAACTTTGTTAATTCAATAAATAAAATACGTATCAATTTTTTTGTTATTTGTAAACTCTTCCCTTTATCTATTATTAGGTTTTGGTTTAATTTTTGATAATGTTCAGTATCAAAAATTTGCAAAAATAGAGAAAATCAGAAGGGGGGAAAATACTTTTTTACGGCACTGTATTTTACGGCACTGTATTTTTTACGGCACTTTTATACACTGAGTGTATAAAAGGTTAAGAACAACTTCCTAATACTGAGTTGCAAACGCCCCCTTTACCCTAAAGCAGGCTCAATTCGTTGGGGCAAGGACTCTACAAGGTATTAAAATGCGTTCTACAGGGATGCTGACCCATGTTGACTCCAATGCTTCCCACAGTTGTGTAAATTGGCTGGATGTCCTTTGGGTGGTGGACCATTCTTGAAACACAGTGAGTGTGAAAAACCAAGGGGTTTGGTGGTGATTTTCTAAACTGTTAGTTAGACCAACAGTTTAAAGTAATATTGAAAAATATTGTTATTTAAATTGTGATTGGAGTTTATTGGCCAAATTATCAGGAAAGTTGTTGATGTATTTTCCCTCCAAAATTAAACAGAAACAATCATTTCAGAGCTATTTGTTAAAAAATGCCTTCCACAGTATATAGAAGTTGCATAGTATAGTATATGTTCCTGCTGTTCCCGCCTTCCCTTTTTCCTTTTCTTCAAATCTGGTCTCAGACGGTCTTCACCCTCTCACCACCGACTCACCACCGCTCAAGTCTGTTTCCATGGTCATGAGACCCAGCCTCCTTCCACCATTGTCACGGTGATAACAGAAAAGAATGGCCTTGAGACCAAAGATGGTGGATAAATGAAGATAGTTCACTCAGGCCATTTACCATTGTCTGCTTAAGGGGGGATCTCTCCAAAGACACCAATGCGATAGTGGTCTGCTTAGTCATTGACTTCTATTGAAACAGAACCAATGAGAGAGTGGAACATCTCGCTTCCTCTTCCGTCTCTGCTTGAGACTCCAGAATGCTGAGTCACAATGACAAGGCAGAAATACAGCCAGGGCATAGCCTGAGTCAGTCCACACTGTAGTAGAACAAACAGGAGGTTATGACAGGAAAAAGAGTGGGATGGAGGGAGAGAAATAGGGAGAGGGGAAAAAGTACAGACTAAAAACGTTGTGTCACCCTTCAGAACTGAAATAGAAAGAGTTTTGTAATGGTTAATCATTTACTGTATTGGTATCACTTCTGTTTATAACTTTGTGCGGCTGGTCACATGATGGACCTGGTTGTGACTTTAACAACTTAACACAGGTCCCCAGGGTTTTAATGCTATGTTTGCCCTTCTGCTAAAACAAGGTCACTTTGAATGAGTGAGGGTTGCTGCTGACTATCAACAGTTCATAAGGTTTGCTGCTGACTTACAACAGTTCATAAGCGTTGCTGCTGACTATCAACAGTTCATAAGGGTTGCTGCTGACTAAAAACAGTTCATAAGGGTTGCTGCTGACTAAAAACAGTTGACATGACAGAAATGACAGGGACATTTGTCCTTTTGTGATACTATGAAAATGACTCTCAAAATCCTCCTGATCTGAACCATGGATTACAGTCTTTCCTGTCCCATAGACTAGGCCTACTGTCAGGGTAAGGATTTATATCTAGGCCTATATGCTTGACTATTCGCAAAAAAAGGAATGCCAAGTATGTCACAGCCCTTTTGTAACACCGGTTTAAGCATACAGTAAGTCTACTGTCACTCCCAACAGTCTGAAGGGGCTTTGTCTCATTGTCTCCTAAACTTTGTTTGCACTAATAATGAAAACGTAAAGTGAGGTTCAGTCTAGAAGAGTTTGTCAAACGGAGAGCACACACTTCAAGGGATATCTATGTTCAAAGACCCTTACCCCATTTGAAGCATCTTTATCATTTTTCAACAAACAATAAACCTAGATAGTAGCGCCTGATAGATAGAGCCTGTTTTGGGTTACATACTAGGAAAAGGGGGGTTCTGTTCTCAAACAATTGGAGTAGAGCTGCTACCTTACATACTAGGCCAGTACAGACCAGGGTCCGTATAACATTTAGCAAGCCTGTTGTCAGAGTAGGAGTGCTGATCTAGGATCAGGTCCTCCCTGTCCACGTACTCTTGGGTACATTACCTGTAAAAAATATTATGTTTATATTTCAAACTGCCCCTTATTTACCACTTTCTTGCAGGTATACACTTTTTATACATATCAGTGGGTAACTGGCAAATTGGGAGGGGTGGGAGTAGGGGGGTGTTGTTAAACCATGGGGGCTTTTTGCATCAAATTAGGGAGATATTAAACAATGGAAATGTTAATTAATTTACCTGCAAAGAAAGCAGAGAACCATTCACAGTTTTAGGTTAATAACCTGTGTATGGTTAGATGTAGCTACTGATTTTGTGTAGTTATTTCTAGGCTAATGTGAGCAACTTTGATAGACCATTTGTCAACTACAATATGTCATTGGAAACCGAAAGGTGTATCATCAAATACAATTTCTACAAAAGCCAACATTTCTGTGCTGCTCTCCACGTACTGTATTCCTATACTGCAAATTGAATTGATATAAAAAAGTGTGATAAACCGTACAGTTTTTCTTTTGACTGCATTCTGGAAAAGGAAAATAATTAAGCTACATATGCTATTGAAACATGTGCTCTTAGAGAATGAAACAGAAGTTTACAGAACTGTGTCACAATGTTCAATTCCTTTTGTAGCCTAAATAAAATATAGACCTAGGATATTTCTCAATTATTTCTCAATTAGCCTATTATTAGAATGAATGTTCAAATTCTTCTCATGATATAATACACACACATTTTGCAACAATAGCCGCTGTAGTTAGACCTGAGCTGTAGCATTGCGTTTGGTTGATACTACTGTTTTAGATGTTACCAATAAAATGTTACTTTGTAATAAATATTGATTTGTTCAGGATGAGATTAAGAGGTTGAAGCGAGAGGATTTATTCTGCCCAAAATCTGTCCGCGTGAGACAAGCCCATTTTTGTGTGGAGGTATGTAAGAGAGTGTCAAATTACCTGAGGATTTTGATCGAATAGAAGTTTCGTAATGTTTAAGCTTTTACAAATGTACTGATATATGTGGATGAACGTGGCATTCCGGCAACTTTGAGAAAAACGACGTTTAGTTGTGCGTGTTGTTCACATGCGTTCCTTCCCTCTCATTGTCTAGAATGGTCCCACCTGATCTTGCCTGTCTTCAATCGTCACTTAGAGCGGTCACTCGGCTATCTTGTCAATATAATACATCATCTGTGCTTTAGGTCATGCGTATGAGTGAGATCGTCATCAAATGATCCGCCTAGTTCCTGTTGAAATTCTAAACGTGATTGGCTGCGCTCTGTGAGGGTCGATTTCACTGACGCATTCCGTTTGGAACAATAAATAGAGCGAACAAGGCTTCTTCACCTCCACATCTCTGGGAAGACGCATGAAGAAGTTCTTGCTTCAACAGTGATTGAACGGAACTCTTCTGCCATCCTCCAGCACTATATAACATTCCGGATTTATAACGTAACACTTGCTTGAACTCTAATAGCAACATAGTCTAAGAAATTGTATTTTTGTACCGTTCATTTTGATATAAAAGGAGAAAATCTGCCAAAATGGAGTCTCAGGTCCGTCAGAACTATCACCGCGACAGCGAAGCTGCCATCAACCGGATGATCAACATGGAGATGTTTGCCTCTTACACCTACACTTCAATGGTAAGGAGACTACAATAGGCTACTAAGAGGACCATTTTGTTGATCTACCTGTGTATTATTATGCCTGGGCCTAAATACCATTATTTTGTCTTGACTTTTCTGTAGGCCTAGGTAATTAATAGCTAAGAAACTCAACTCCGTGAAGTACATATTTGAGTTTTACTTGGCTAGTGTTGGTGAAACCATACAGGAGAGGAAGTACAAAACCAACGACGCTAGACGGAGAGGAATATGTTTAAGCAAAAGGCAGTTTATTAAACACAGAGATAGCTGGTATCTGCTCAAGCTACATGCATGGACCCATTCAGTTGCCTCTTATGGAGACAGTTGAAAAGGGATCAAAAACAGAGTTTTCAGCATTACTTTATACAATGCAACATAAAGAAAGGGTCTTTCTTCTAGTCCCTTGATTGGTTCCCGAGGCGTAGGAGGCGGGTCTGCTCTGTCCAGAGGCAGAGTCCTCTGCCCTTGGCACCCGACCAGTAGAAAGAAGTGCAGTTGTGTGTGTGTGCGTATGCATTTTTGTGTGTGTGCGTCCTCAGAGCAAGAACTCGTGAGGCATGAAAATGAGTGTGTGTGTGAATGTGTATGTCTCATGGGAAAGACTCGTGGGGAGCAACCAGATTGTGGCCTGTGGCGTGGGTGTTGTCCTTGACAAGATATTGGTCCTCTGTCCATTGTTCTTGCATAGGAACAGCATTGATTGAAAACAAGCTCCTAACATTAAAATGGGTCATGCACAATATTTTAGTCAGACCAAGCTATAACATTTTATATTTACTACGACACTAGGCTATTAAGAGCCTTCAGGTAGATATAGCGTTCAAATGTCTCCCGAGTGGCGCAGTGGTCTAAGGCTAGCTGTGCCACTAGAGATCCTGGTTTGAATCCAGGCTCTGTCGTAGCCGGCCGCGACCGGGAGACCCATGGTGCGGCGCACAATTGGCCCAGCGTCGTCCAGGGTAGGGGAGGTACGGCAGGGATGTAGCTCATGGTGTTTGCAACGCCAGGGTTGTGGGTTCGATTCCCATGGGGGGCCAGTAAGAAAAAATAATAATAATGTATGCACTCACTAACTGTAAATCGCTCTGGATTAGAGCGTCTGCTAAATGACTAAAATGTAAATGAAGCTGGGACTCTCTTACCTAGGACAGAGCGCGTAACATCTCCTTGACAGGTTAATTGGCAGGTTACAAAGTAGACTGAGGACTAGACTGATTCATGCCTTTGTCATCAAGCTTAGTTGCCACAACAAGAACAGAATGCTGAGTCATGTTTTGGCATGTTTTTTTCTAACCACACTGTTTTGTGTCTATCCACCCAGGCTTTCTATTTCTCCCGTGACGATGTGGCTCTGCCTGGCTTCGCTCATTTCTTCAAGGAGAACAGCGACGAGGAGCGCGAGCACGCCGACAAGCTGCTCTCCTTCCAGAACAAAAGAGGTGGACGCATTTTCCTCCAGGACATCAAGGTGGGGTCACTGAGCGTCGAAAAACACTCATTTACATAGACGAGGGTTCTCAGTTGAAAAGGTTCTACATGGACCCAAATGGTTAATCTATAGGGACAAGCCGAATAACCCTTTATGGTTCTAGATGGAACCTGTTGTTCTAAACTGTAGACTTCAAGTATGGGAGTTGTTTTGAATGAGTAGTCTTTAATGCTGAGGTAGTTCTTTGAAAGGCACGCCCTATGTGACTGCCCTGGTATTAGAGCAAGGTGGCCAAAGGAGATGTCCTGACTGCGTAGGCCTATGAGTACAGGGATTTTTCTGCCATTGAAATCATTGGGTGGGCTGCCTAATCACGTTTTCTAAGGAAGTCCAAACAATAGGGGGGAAAATATGGATTGTATTTTAAGATATATATTTCTAGAATGGAAAAACGCATTTAGTATACACTAAAATCAGATATACATTTTCTCTCTGCTACATGGCAAAATGTGTAGAATTGCAGGACATTGGCTTTAAAACTGCAAAGATTTCTCTCTACTCCATGGAGGAAATTGGCTTAAGTGTCTCTACAGCGCCAAGTTGATCTAGAGAACCAGGAGTAGTCCTAAACACACTGCGTCTATAACCCCTGAACTGAAAAAGCGTGAGAGGTGTAACTCGATTCAATCTATCCAAACGTTAAAATATGCAATTTAGCAGATGCTTTCTTCCAAATCAACTTAGCCATGCATGCATACATTTTACATATAGGTTGGCCCAGCAGGAAGTGAACCAGTTACCTTTGGCGTTGAAAGTGCCATGCTCTACCGACTGAGCCACACCGGATCTGTGATTTGTGGTTTTTCGTATTGACGGTGTTAAATTGACCCCATCTTGACTTTTTGCTGACTTGTTTCCAGTTCCTTTTATCCCCAATGTGCCAGATATACTGGCTAACTGTTGACTGTTAGTAGGTATACATAGGAATGTCTGCTAGTAGTCCCTAACCCTCCTGTGTTCCCTCTGTCCTGTGTAGAAGCCAGATCGTGATGAGTGGGGCAATGGCCTGGAGGCCATGCAGTGTGCTCTGCAGCTGGAGAAGAATGTGAACCAGGCCCTGCTGGACCTGCACAAGATTGCCTCCGACAAGGTCGACCCCCATGTAAGTAATGTCCCTCTTTATGGGGGAACTACACGTCACATGTATACATCACATAGAATACAGCTACTGTACTGTCCCAGGAGCTGATCAGGTTGTTGTAGCTCTGCTAACTAATGACACAGGCTTGTGTGACCTGCCTCTTCACCCAAACATAATAGCCCACAGACGTACAAGAATGCACACTATACAAAAAATGCAGCAAATACATAAGTTGGACAGCTGCAAACACCTAATTGAGTTAGTTATCTGCCCTTATGTCATTACCACCAGGCTCCTGTGTGTTACTGCATCTACAGTAGTGGCTGTAGTCATTCTCTTGTCTGACCTGTGTTTTCCTCCTTTAGCTGTGTGACTTCCTGGAGTCCCACTACCTGAATGAGCAGGTGGAAGCCATTAAGAAGCTGGGCGACCACGTCACCAACCTCACCAAGATGGATGCTGTCAACAACAAGATGGCCGAGTACCTGTTTGACAAGCACACCCTGGGAGGGCAGAGCTAAACCACGTCCAGGCTACAGCCTCCAGCCTCATACAAGGACTCCTGAATGTTCTGCTCTATTCTGCTGCCTTTGCATCTATAAGGAGGAGAAGGTGTTGAACTGGTACAGCGCAATGCACAACAGCTATAATGTTGACAAGTTTGTAAAAAGATCACAAGTTGTTGCTGATGTTTTCTAAATGTTGCCAGCTGTAGTAATGGATGTTAGTCTATTCAGGTGCTTTGTCTTTGTGCTGTCTTACTGAGCATTTCAATACCTAAAACGAGGGTTTTCTTCACTAGGTGTAACTGGTCATTTTCAATCTGCACAGAATCTGAAGAATAAAACCTTTTTTGAGCTGGATTCACTGTTTGTTACTATATGGGACTATATATCTCAAACACATGGGACCAACACTACATGTTGCATTTATATTTTTGTTCAGTGTACATATGCCATGAGCCCAAAGCCCAACATCTTTGCATTCATTCTCTCATTTCCCCATAGAAATGATAAATTCTGACAATTGTAGGCCTACTACAGTGACTTTGAGGGTCATAATTGGAAAAGGTTGACATGAGGTTTATAAGGGCTATTACCATATCTTGTCATAGTGCCATGTCTATTCAGGTCCCATAAAACAACAACTCTAGGCCTGAAACAGTGAACTGGGTAACCACATTCACTAGTCGATTTAGCCTGTGCATTTTAAGTATATTAAATGGCCTAGAGGTCATTCAAACCCGTGCCTAAATCTACTAGCAAGCGGTTATGACACACAGGTCGTCTCAGGGTTACCGGTTGATGAGGACAATATTAGCTATCTCTGAATATATTTCTTAACAGACACACTACTGCTTATTTGAATTAATACTTGAGTAGACTATTCATCACGTTCTATTCCATATTCTGAGCCATATGCCTATCCAAGCCTTGATGCATTAGGCGCTTAGGGACTGTATGTTATTTGAGGGATACCTGGAGAAAATTGGACAGCTCTGAAATAAAAATATATTTTTACTCGACCCTCCCTGAACGCTTGAAAAAAGAAAGTGACCCTCCTCTATACCCTAAATAATAATTAGTACAAAGTGGATAGCAGAGAACATGCCTACCATTTACCTTCACTCCTAGGACATACTAGAGCCTTTGTTTTGTAAGCATTAGCCTACATGGCAAAGTAGCCTGACGGTTGTCGATTCACATTCCACTGCTGACAAGGGTAGGGGTGAAAAGATCTCCTTTATAATAAAAGCACCGCATGAATCGATCTAATTTGCGGTCCAAGAAAAAATAGGAGACTGGAGACGAGCAGTCTTTTAATACCACAACAGAGCATGACAACGAATACAGTGCATTTGGAAAGTATTCAGACCCCTTGACTTTTTCCACATTTTGTTACGTTATGGCCTTATTCTAAAATGAATTCAATAGTTTTTCTTCAATCTAGACACTACCCCATAATGTCAAAGCAAAAACAGGTTTCTGTTTTTGTCCTTTGGGTGCCTTTTGGCAAACTACAAGTGGGCTGTCATGTGCCTTTTACTGAGGAGTGACTTCCATCTGGCCACTCTACTATAAAGGCCTGATTGGTGGAGTGCTGCAGAGATGGTTGTCGTTCTGGAAGGTTCTCCCATCTCCACAGAGGTACTCTGGAGCTCTGCCAGAGTGACCATCGGGTTCTTGGTCACCTCCCTGACCAAGGCCCTTCTCCCCCGATTGCTCAGTTTGGCCGGGCGGCCAGCTCTACGAAGAGTCTTGGTAGTTCCAAACTTCTTTCAACACAATCCTGTCTCAGACCTCTACGGACAATTCCTTTGACCTCATGGCTTTTTTGCTCTGACATACACTGTCAACATTTTACATTTTATACAGAGTGACTTACAGTTAGTGAGTGCATACATTTTTTTTCTCCCATACTGGCCCCCGTGGGAATCGAACCCACAACCCTGGAGTTGCAAGCGCCATGCTCTACCAACTGAGCAACACGGGGCCGTAATCAACTGTGGGACCTTATATAGACAGGTGTGTGCCTTTCCAAATCATGTCCAATCAATTGAATTTACCACAGGTGGACTCCAACCAAGTTGTAGAAACATCTCACGGATGATTAACAAACTAGGCATGCATAGCTCACTGCATGATCCTCAAACCAAAGACTGGCCAAACTCGTGTTTTGTGAATTCAAAGGCACAATGACTGTTTAGCCTAAAGCATTTCATTATAATTTAATTCTAAGTAATTATTTTTTTAGATTTTGTTTTATACAGTCTAGATCAGGGGTGTCAAACGTCCGGGTTTAATCCGGCCCGCGAGATGATTTTGTAAAGTATAAAAATGCGCTGCAATTTTTCAATAAAATAAACTGCTGTTCCAATTGCGTCCACTGGATGGCGCAATATCAATTGTGTTAAGCAAGCAAACTGTTTATACCGGGGCAGAGCAAGTAGGTCAACCACGTGCAGCCAGTCCGGATGAGCTACTTTGTTTTGCCCGCGATATTTATTACGGCTTCTACTTTTAACAGTATGTGCTTTGGCACCCTCATTGCCCCAATATGTCTCTGTCAAAAAAGAGAAAAGTGGACGCAGAGTGCAGAGTGTTCCAAGAAAAATGGTCATCCTCCTATTTCTTCACGGAATTGAATGGGAAAGCTGTATGTTTGGTGTGTTCACAGCATGTTGCAGTGCTGAAAGAATATAACCTTCGTCGCCACTATGTGAGTCTTCATGCCGACAAATATGACAACTTTCAAGGACAGCGGAGAAGAGAGAAGGTGAATGAACTGTTGGCGGGTCTGAAGAAACAGCAGTCTGTGTTTACTCACAGCCGAGACATCAGTGATGCTGCAGTGAAAGCTAGCTACCTCATTGCTAATGAAATCGCAGTGGCTTCAAAACCATTTAGTGAGGGTGAATTTGTAAAAACATGCATGATGAAGGCAGCGGAGATTGTGTGCCCTGAAAAGCGTCAGGCTTTTCAGCCTGACAAGAAACACAGTTGCAGACAGGATTTCCGAGTGGATTTTCAGTGGATTTGGACAGCCAGTTGAAGCAAAAAGTAAAGTCATTTATTGGGTTTTCGGTTGCAATTGATGAAAGCACGGACATTACAGATGTTGCACAACTGGCCATTTTCATCCGCGGAGTTGATGACACATTGACCGTCACTGAGGAGTTCGTGGAGTTGGTGCCGATGACAGATACAACGACAGCAGCTGATATTTTTACCGCACTCGTCGGCGCGCTGGACAGGGTCGGAGTGGACTGGTCCCACGCTGTCAGCCTGGCTACAGATGGTGCGCCCTCAATGATCGGGAAAAAAGCAGGCGTTGTGACAAAGTTCAGAGAGAAAGTGCAATCTGCAAATGGAGTACGTGATTTTTTGACTTTTCACTGTATTTTGCACCAGGAGGCTTTGTGTTGCAAGTCATTAAAGATGGATAACGTCATGAAGGTGGTCATCCAAACTGTTAATTTCATCCGATCCAGAAGCCTGAATCACCGTCAGTTTGACAGCCTTCTCAGAGAGAAAGACCACATCTATGGCCTGCCATACCACACTGAGGTAAGATGGTTAAGCCGAGGTGCTGTGCTGAGGCGTTTCTTTGATTTACGAGAAGAAACTGAACAGTTCATGGAAGAAAAGGGCAAACCAGTGTTAGAATTTCATTCCGCAGAATGGATGCAGGACCTTGCATTCATGGTGGATGTTACAGAGCACCTGAATAACTTGAACAAACAGCTGCAAGGGCGCAACAAAGTTGTCACGCAGTATTATGACAGCATACGTTCTTTCAAGTTGAAGCTGTCATTGTGGGAGACGCAACTCGCTGGTGGTGATGCAGCTCACTTCCCCTGTCTGAAAAATGTGTGCGCGACCCAACATGTGGCAGACATGAAGCGGTTCAAAGATAAAATAACGGGACTGTTAGGGGAGTTTGAGCAACACTTTCAGATTTTTGGTGAACTGGAGAAAGACTTCAACGTTTTTTGCTCGCCATTCACCGTGAATCCCTCTGATCTGCCCGTCAGCATCCAACTTGAAATAATAGACTTGCAGTGTGACTCGGATTTGAAGGGCAAATTTGCCGCAGCTGGCTTGGACACATTTTATCAGAATCTCTTGCCAGGTTACCCCAACTTGACAGCCCTTGCTGCAAAACTGTTGTGCATGTTTGGAACCACATATCTTTGTGAGCAAGTTTTCTCTGTAATGAGCATAAATAAAACAAAGCTGCGCTCAAGGCTCACGCACAAGCACTTGAATCACATCCTGAAGTTGGCTGCCACTCAGGATGTGACGCCTGATATTGATGCGCTGGTGAAAGCTAAAAGATGCCAGGTATCAGGAGTCAAATAAACTATGCAACCCCACTTAAAGTGCTGCATGAGACACCCTGATATAGTTCAGTGATCTGTGATATACTTCTGTGAATCACTGAGGCATTGTGTGTTTGTGTGTTCTTTGTCCTCAGAACTTTCAAATAACTTGAGGTGTTTTATGATTAATAGTGATGTTGTGCTTTTGGACACACTGTCCTCAGGCTCCAGCTTTATGTTTATATGTTTTTATGTTGATGTGCTATTGTTTTTAATTTATTTTATTTTATTTGTATATTTAACCTATTCTTGACTCTGTGGTTCTTGCACTTGTTTGGGGAACAGGATTTCATTATTTTTATCTACATTTCTGCCTAAGAAATGACACCCTGATATAGTTCTGTGATCTGTGAAACAGTTCTGTTAATCACTGAGGCATTGTGTGTTTGTGTGTTCTTTTTCTTTAGAATTTTCTAATAAACTTGACGTGTTTTATGATCAATAGTGATGTTGTGCTTGTACTATTTTGGACACACTGTCCTCAGGCTCCAGCTTTATGTTTTATGTTGATCTTATTAAAACAAAGAAAACAATCTGAAGTTGTTGTTTTTAAGTTATATATACCATGATTTTTCCGGTCCGGCCCACTTGGGAATAGATTTTCCTCCATGTGGCCCCTGAGCTAAAATGAGTTTGACACACCTGGTCTAGATGCAAAATGTATAGGCATGTTGTTGAAGTGCTTTTGTTGAGGTGTTGTTAAAATGCTGAGCGCGCCTGCCAGCCTGTAGCGGTCACAAATGCGTCACCATTTTTTTCTTAAATGGCAGGCTATAGCCTTGAAATAATAATAATATAGCTTAAATAATTCATTTTGGTTCCTTCATAGGCTACCTGGCTTGCTCCTGACTGATTTAGAGTAAGTATGTAATAACCTGTTGAAATGTTGAACGTCAATTGATAGTGACAGAATTACACATTACTTCCCAAGCAAAGTATATATTGTTTTGCCTCCTTGGCAAAGGTTGTAGCGCAGCCTCTGAATGTCATAGAAACAAACCAAATATATCACATATGCATCGGAGTCACGTCGTTCCCAGGCATTTTACAACTTGTTTCTAACATAAAGCATACTGGACTAAAGGCGTCCTTATAGATAGCTTTATATAATCAGGTCCATTACATTTTTTCAGACTATCATTTTGTCTATCAAACAGGTAGGCCTGTTCTTGAATAGGAATAAATATGGTCATGAGACCCAGCCTCCTTCCACCATTGTCACGGTGATAACAGAAAAGAATGGCCTTGAGACCAAAGATGGTGGATAAATGAAGATAGTTCACTCAGGCCATTTACCATTGTCTGCTTAAGGGGGTGGCTGTCCCATAGACACCAAACAGAAAACATTAGGGAGTGGGATGTTTCGCTTCCTCTTCCGTCTCTGCTTGAGACTCCAGAATGCTGAGTCACAATGACAAGGCAGAAATACAGCCAGGGCATAGCCTGAGTCAGTCCACACTGTAGTAGAACAAACAGGAGGCTATGACAGGAAAAATAGTGGGATGGAGGGAGAGAAATAGGGAGAGGGGGAAAAGTACAGACTAAAAACATTGTGTCACCCTTCAGAACTGAAATAGAAAGAGTTTTGTAATGGTTAATCATTTACTGTATTGGTATCACTTCTGTTTATAACTTTGTGCGGCTGGTCACATGATGGACCTGGTTGTGACTTTAACAACTTAACACAGGTCCCCAGGGTTTTAATGCTATGTTTGCCCTTCTGCTAAAACAAGGTCACTTTGAATGAGTGAGGGTTGCTGCTGACTAACAACAGTTCATAAGGGTTGCTGCTGACTATGCACTCACTAACTGTAAGTCGCTCTGGATAAGATCGTCTGCTAAATGACAACAACAAAAAACTTTAAATAAAAAACATTGATTTGTGAGTGTATACATCATCTGTGCTTTAGGTCATGCGTATGAGTGAGATCATCATCAAATGATCCGCCTCTTTTCTGTTGAAATTCTAAAGGTGATTGGCTGCGCTCTGTGAGGGTCGATTTCACTGACGCATTCCGTTTGGAACAATAAATAGAGCGAACAAGGCTTCTTCACCTCCACATCTCTGGGAAGACGCATGAAGAAGTTCTTGCTTCAACAGTGATTGAACGGGACTCTTCTGCCGGATTGAAAACGTAACACTTGCTTGAATTCTAATAGCAACATAGTCTAAGAAACTCTATTTTTGTACTGTTCATTTTGATATAAAATAAGAAAATCTGCCAAAATGGAGTCTCAGATCCGTCAGAACTACCACAGCGACTGCGAAGCTGCCATCAACCGGATGATCAACATGGAGATGTTTGCCTCTTACACCTACACTTCAATGGTAAGGAGACTACAATTGGCTACCAAGAGGACCATTTTCTTGCTCTACGCAGTATTGTGTATTGCGCCTGGGTCTAAACGTTATTTACCTAGGCAATAGCCAAGTAAAACTGAACTCTGGAGTACACCCTTACGAAAAAAGATTGCAGTGCAATACACTGCTCTTACTGCGTCTAAAATACCACAGTCGAGAGCAGTTACTGCACTTTTACTGCAGTTTAAAACTTGGGATCTTTTTTGTAAACTTTGTGTGGTTGCGTTTTAGTTGGCTAGACAATTATCAACCTTGAGGTAGACCTATCCATTCAAATTAAACTGAGATCTATCCTAGGACAGAGTGTAACATCTTAACAGGTTAATTGGCAGGTTACCAAGTAGGCTAATGACTTTTCGGATCGTATTACTGTGTTAGTCATGCTTAGTTGCCACAACAAGAACAGAATGCTGAGTCATGTTTTGGCATGTTTTTTTCTAACCACACTGTTTTATGTCTATCCACCCAGGCTTTCTATTTCTCCCGTGACGATGTGGCTCTGCCTGGCTTCGCTCATTTCTTCAAGGAGAACAGCAACGAGGAGCGCGAGCACGCCGACAAGCTGCTCTCCTTCCAGAACAAGAGAGGTGGACGCATTGTCCTTCAGGACATCAAGGTGAGTGTTGAAACACTAATTTACATTGTAGACTGTTAGAAGGGCAAAAAGTGTTCTTCAACTTCTACATAGAAGAGGGTTGTCTGAAATCTTCTCTCTGGTAGAAAGAATCCTTTAAGAACAAGATCTCAGTTGAAAAGGTTTTACCAGGAACCAAATGGTGAATCTAGAATCTATAGGGACAAGCTGATGAACCCTCTATGGCTCTAGATGTAACTTTCTTTCTAATACTGTAGACTTGATGTATTGGCGTCATTGTTTTGAGTGAGTATTCGTGTTAATGCAGAGTTCATTGTAAGGCACGCCCTATGTAGCTGCCCTGGTATTACAGCAAGGTGCTCCGATGAGAAATGGCCTGACTGCGTATGTCTAAACGCACTGCCTCCATAACCACTGAATTAAAACAGCCTGATGGGTATAACTATCCAGACTCTGCCAATGTTAATATATAGGCTTACTCCATTTAGGAGGTGCTTTTTTCCAAAGTGACTTAGTCATGCGTGTATACATTTGACATATAGGTAGCCCCAGCAGGAAGTCAACCAGTTACCTTTGGCGTTGAAAGTGCCATGCTCTACCGACTGAGCCACACCGGATCCGTGATTTGTGCATCATAAACTCAAGCATGTGGTTTTTCCTATTGACTGTGTTTAAATTGACCCCATCTTGACTTTTTGCTGAATTGTTTCCAGTTCGTTTAATCTCTATGTGCCAGATATACTGGCTAACTGTGGTGACTGTTAGTAGGTATACATAGGAACGTCTGCTAGTAGTCCCTAACCCTCCTGTGTTCCCTCTGTCCTGTGTAGAAGCCAGATCGTGATGAGTGGGGCAATGGCCTGGAGGCCATGCAGTGTGCTCTGCAGCTGGAGAAGAATGTGAACCAGGCCCTGCTGGACCTGCACAAGATTGCCTCCGACAAGGTCGACCCTCATGTAAGTAATGTCCCCCATGTTATGGTGGAACCACACACATTAATGTACATCACATAGAATACAGCTACTGTACTGTCCCAGGAGCTGATCAGGTTGGTGTAGCTCTGCTAACTAATGACACAGGCTTGTGTGACCTGCCTCTTCACCCAAACACAATAGCCCACAGACGTACAAGAATGCCTACTATACAAAAAATGCAGCAAATGCATAAGTTGGACAGCTGCAAACACCTAATTGAATTGTCATTACCACCAGGCTCCTGTGTGTTACTGCATCTACAGTAGTGGCTGTAGTCATTCTCTTGTCTGACCTGTGTTTTCCTCCTTTAGCTGTGTGACTTCCTGGAGTCCCACTACCTGAATGAGCAGGTGGAGGCCATTAAGAAGCTGGGCGACCACGTCACCAACCTCACCAAGATGGATGCTGTCAAAAACAAGATGGCCGAGTACCTGTTTGACAAGCACACCCTGGGAGGCCAGAGCTAAACCACATCCAGGCTACAGCCTCCAGCCTCATACAAGGACTCCTGGATTTTCTGCTCTATTCTGCTGCCTTTGCATCTATAAGGAGGAGAAGGTGTTGAGCTGGGACAGAGCAATGCAGCTGTTACATTTGACTACACTCTACTAGGTTTGGGAGGCAAGGCATGTGAAACGAATGAGTAAATAGGTCACAAAACTATTGCTGTGGAGTAATGGATGTTGTATCAGTTTATTCTGGTGCTTTGTTTAATACCCAACACAAGTGTACTTTTCACTAAGTATAACTGGTCATTTCAATCTGCCCTGAATCTGAAGAATAAAACATTTTGAGCTGGATTGACTGTTCGTTTAATGCAAATGCTTGTTGCCATGAGCCCAAAGCGTACTTCATGAGTGTGTATTTTTTTTCTTCATAGAAATGATAAATTGTAGGCCTACTACAGTGACTGAGGGTCATATTTATGGGGAAAGGTTGACATGAGGTTTAAGGGACACTCCCTCTGATGACCACATAGGGGCGCCATTACATATCGTCATAGTTTGTTAATACAGGGCCCTTAAAAAAACCGTCAACCACGGTAACCACATTTACTAGAGCACCTATTGGTCTGTTGAAACGTATGTTACATGCATTAAACAATTTGACAACTATATATTTACATGATACCAGATATCCTTTGAAATTGGCTATCTATAACTTGGGCTCTTTACCCAATTCATTGGTTCCCACAGTCTGAAGATGAACCATGACAAACAGTAAGGATGACCATAGACCAAGGGAAAAAAAGCCCAGACTGACAAATGGCCTTTAAAGTAGTTTTGTTCTCTTTCAAAGCAATGGATTGTAGTTTCCAGGCATTGCACGCGATAAATAATAGCGACACAGATGGGTATGGAAAGCTTAATTTGAGTGAAGTCGGGTTTTGGTGTTTCACATGCGTTTCAAGTGAGGGAGAGCAATGGTGACCAATGGATTATAACCTGGATGGTAAGTAGTTGGCACGGCGAGATTAACGGACAGGGGGAGGGAGAAAGAGCGACGATAGAGTGGGTGGTGCGCAGCGCAACAGTTCTCTCCAACACGGAGTCCAAAATTCATCGTTTTTAACAAAAGGAATACGTTTGGGTTTAAATTGGGGATTTCAATCGGGTGAGTTCTGTTGGTGTATGTTCGCGGCGTAGCCTATACTCTACACTGCATTATGTATAATTAGATGGCCTAGAGGTCATTCAAACCCTTGCTATGTTCGGTAAATCCGCAAGCGAGCGGTTATGGCGCATGGGACGTCCGGGGTTACCGGTTGATGGGCACAATATTTGCCATATTTGATTAATATATTTCTTAAAACGGACACGCTACAGCTTCTTTGACTTAATACTTGAGTAGCCTACCATTCACATTCTATTCCATATTCTGAGCCATAGGCCTATCCAAGCCTTTACGCATAATATGCTTAGCCGTTTCCACTGGTCCAAAGTTGGCGACACTTCTTTAATTGGATTGATAATGTATTTTTATCCCAGTTTACTTTCACTAGGTGAAAAACAACTCTGAACAATTATTTTACCGTAGCTACCTCTGATTTTGTCTGCATATATCTAATGTCCACCCCCTACCCCCTCCAAAGCTCCATGCGTGCGTGACAACCAGCCAATATGAAATATTGAAGTTGGCGCTTATTTTGGGTTTTAATAATTGTGGACGTGTACATTTGTGTCTTGTGCCATGTTTGCTTGGTAAGCCGTTAAATCCTGTAGTTGTATCTGTTAGTGGGGGCAAAAGCACCAAATTAGAGGAGATGTACTGCTATGATGTTGGATACAGTTTGCACCATGCATGCACTGTGCACGAGGCAGGCTTGATGATGATGACAATGGTGATGATGAAGATGAGACAGTGCATTCCAGTTTCAGATGGTCAACTTCTATTTTATTTCACTGACTTGCACAAAAGAGAGGGCCATACAGTCAGCCATAAACATCCTGACCATAATGGAACTGTCTTAGATCACCACATAGCTACTAAGCCTTGAACCCTCTCAAAATCCCACTGCCAGCTGTTCACCTCTCCTGTCATCTCTCTAACAAAACTAGTAGGCTACTCTGTCCTCAGTTTCCATGTTTGTACCTACTTATTTGGCATTATCTGGTCTGTTCTCCCATGGAAATATGACCCAAATCACCAATCCCAAAACATAAAAAAATATATTTTACATGTGATAAGGCCAAACATAGGGTCAGAGAATTAGATGCCTGTGATAATCTGAAGTACCCAAAAAGGCCACTAGATGTAATCTGAAAAATGTCCATACTCCTGAATTTACCAACATCTTCAGTAATATACCCTCCCGTTGTATTTGTATTGTAATTGTTATGGAGCCCTATTAGCTGCTGTCAAGGCAGCAGTTACTCTTCCTGGGGTCCAGCAAAATTAAGACAGTTATATACAATAAAAACGAGATTACAATTAAAAACAGATTTCACAACACATTAAGTGTTTGCCCTCAGGCCACTACTCTACTACCACATCTTCACAGTTTTTAAAATCTGATTTTACTGCTTGCATGAGTTACTTGATTTTGAATTGAGTTCCATGTAGTCATGGCTCTATGTAGTACTGTGCAGAGACCTCTGGTGGCATGTCTTGTGAGGTATGCATGGGTTTTTGAGTTGTCTGAGTTGTGTGCTAGTAGTTTAAACCGACAGCTCGGTGCATTCAACATATACTCACAAACACAAGTAGTGATGAAGTCAATCTCTCCTCTACTTTGAGCCATGAGAGATTGACATGCATAATATTAATGTTAGCTCTCTGTGTACATTTAAGGGCCAGCCGTGCTGCCCGGTTCTGGGCCAATTGTAATTTTCCTAAGTCCCTCTTTGTGGCACCTGACCACACGACTGGACAGTAGTCTAGGTGCGACAAAACAATGGCCTGTAGAACCTGTGATAAGAAGGCAGAGCAGTGCTTAATTATGGACAGATGTCTCCCCATCTTAGCTACTGTTGTATCAATATGTTTTGACCATGCCAGTTTACAATCCAGGGTAACTCCAAGAAGTTTAGTCTCCTCAACTTGTTAAATTTGCACATTATTCATTACAATATTTAGTTAAGGTTTAGGGTTTTGTTTTAATTTTATGTCCCAAATACAATGCCTTTAGTTTTTGAAATACATGTATTTAGGACTAACTTATTTCTTGCCACCCATTCTGAAACTGACTGCAGCTCTTAGGTGTTGCAGTGATTTCACCTGCTGTGGTAGCTTATGTGTATAGTGTTGAGTCATCAGTTTACATAGACACACAGACATTACTCAGGTCCAGTGGCAGGTCATTAGTAAAGATTGAACAAATATGGATCCTAAACAGATGCTCTGGGGAATGCCTGACTCTACCTAGATTATGTTGGAGAGGCTTCCATTAAAGAACACGGGTAACTCTAGATTCACAATATAGCAGGGGTGTAAAGCCATAACACTTACGTTCTTTCCAGCAGCAGATTATGATCAATAATGTCAAAAGCTCCACTGAAGTCTAACAAAACAGCTCCCACAATCTTTTTATTATCAATTTCTCTCAGCCAATCATCAGTAATTTGTGTAAATGCTGTACATGTTGAATGCCCTTCCCTATAAGCGTGCTGAAAATCTGTTGTTAATTTGTTTACTGTGAAATAGTTTACTAAGGGTTGGTAACAGGCTGATTGGTCGGCCGTTTGAGCCAGTAAGGGTTGCTTTGCTATTCTTGGGTAGTGTAATGACTTTTGCTTCCCTCCAGGGCTGAGGGCGCACACTTTCCTGTAGGGTTAGATTGAAGAGATGGCAAATAGGAGTTGCAATATCGTCCGTCCGCTGTCATCCTCAGTAATCTTCCATCCAAGTTGTCAGACCCAGGTGGCTTGTCATTGTTAATAGACAAGTTTTTCACCTCTTCCACACTCACTTTACGGAATTCAAAATGTCAACGCTTGTCTTTCATAATTTGATCAGTATGCATGCATGGATGTGTAGGTTCAGAATTTGTTGTTGGCATGTCATACCCAAGTTTGCTAATCTTGCCAATGAAAAAAGAATTAAAGTAGTTGGCAATATCAGTGTGTTTCGTGATGAATGAGCCATCTGATTCAATGAATGATGGAGCGGAGTTCGCCTTTTTGCCCAAAATTTCATTTAAGGTGCTTCAAAGCTTTTTTACTATCATTCTTCATATCGTTGATCTTGGTTTCATAGTACAGTTTCTTCTTCTTTTTGTTCACATGATTTCTCAATTTTCTGTACAGTATGTTTGCCAATCAGCTGTGCAGCCAGGCTTATTTGCCATTCATTTTGCCTCATCCCTCTCAACCATACCATTTTCCAATTCCTCATCAATCCATGGGGATTTACAGTTTTTGCAGTCGTTTTCATAATGGATGCATGCTTATTAGTAACTGGAATAAGACATTTCATAAATGTGTCAAGTGCTGCATCTGGTTGCTCCTCATTACACACCACAGACCAGCAAATATTCTTTACACCTTCAACATAGGAATCACTGCCTTTGCAACCCTAAGGTGTCATTTTTTAGTGAGACTGTAAAAGAATGCTTTAAACAATGTACATTTGTAGATTGCTAGGCATACAAATACCATTATTTCTTGGTACATTTGAAACAAGGTCTAGGTTGGCCGCAACCGGACTAGATTGTGAACGAGTCTTGGCGGAATGCATTGCTTTACTGCCGTTAAGGTGATAAGCACAGTATTGTTCGAACTGCAGCACCCCAAACGATTCGTTCTCAAATTTGTTGAGCAGAGGCTGTTTATGTTTTGGTTCTACAAAACTGTGTCCATCATAACGTTCAATAATCAATTAATTTCATTCATTCTTGCACCATGCGATCATTTATCAGTTATAAACATATTTTTCTTCTCTATGCTGCCTGCAGCATGATCTGTTTTGCCTGAGTGCATATGACAGACAGTTGTTTTTTGTTGTTGTTGTTTTTTTACTTTTTGGGGGGTAGATCAGCTTAATATTGCAGATAGATTGTAACTTCCATCAATGTAATTGTCTGCATCACTTCCAATCCCCAATGTTTTTATATATATATACAGTTGGGAGAACAAGTATTTGATACACTGCCGATTTTGCAGGTTTTCCTACTTACAAAGCATGTAGAGGTCTGTAATTTTTATCATAGGTACACTTCAACTGTGAGAGACGAAATCAAAAATCATGCATGACATCAGTATTTGATCACCTACCAACCAGTAAGAATTCCGTCTCTCACAGACCTGTTCGTTTTTCTTTAAGAAGCCCTCCTGTTCTCCACTCATTACCTGTATTAACTGCACCTGTTTGAACTCGTTACCTGTATAAAAGACACCTGTCCACACACTCAATCAAACAGACTCCAACCTCTCCACAATGGCCAAGACCAGAGAGCTGTGTAAGGACATCAGGGATAAAATTGTAGACCTGCACAAGGCTGGGATGGACTACAGGATAATAGGCAAGCAGCTTGGTGAGAAGGCAACAACTGTTGGCGCAATTATTAGAAAATGGAAGAAGTTCAAGATGACGGTCAATCACCCTCGGTCTGGGGCTCCATGCAAGATCTTACCTCATGGGGCATCAATGATCATGAGGAAGGTGAGGGATCAGCCCAGAACTACACGGCAGGACCTGGTCAATGACCTGAAGAGAGCTGGGACCACAGTCTTAAAGAAAACCATTAGTAACACATTACGCCGTCATGGATTAAAATCCTGCAGCGCACGCAAGGTCCCCCTGCTCAAGCCAGCGCATGTCCAGGCCCGTTTGAAGTTTGCCAATGACCATCTGGATGTTCCAGAGGAGGAATGGGAGAAGGTCATGTCGTCTGATGAGACAAATATAGAGCTTTTTGGTCTAAACTCCACTCGCCGTGTTTGGAGGAAGAAGAAGGATGAGTACAACCCCAAGAACACCATCCCAACCGTGAAGCATGGAGGTGGAAACATCATTCTTTGGGGATGCTTTTCTGCAAAGGGGACAGGACGACTGCACCGTATTGATGGGAGGATGGATGGGGCCATGTATCGCAAGATCTTGCCCAACAACCTCCTTCCCTCAGTAAGAGCATTGAAGATGGTTCGTGGCTGGGTCTTCCAGCATGACAACGACCTGACACACACAGCCAGGGCAACTAAGGAGTGGCTCCATAAGAAGCATCTCAAGGTCCTGGAGTGGCCTAGCCAGTCTCCAGACTTGAACCTAATAGAAAATATTTGGAGGGAGCTGAAAGTCCGTATTGCCCAGCGACAGCCCCGAAACCTGAAGGATCTGGAGAAGGTCTGTATGGAGGAGTGGGCCAAAATCCCTGCAGCAGTGTGTGCAAACCTGGTCAAGACCTACAGGAAACGTATGATCTTTGTAATTGCAAACAAAGGTTTCTGTACCAAATATTAAGATCTGTTTTTCTGATGTATCAAATACTTAAAGTGGGGAAAAAAAGTATTTAGTCAGCCACCAATTGTGCAAGTTCTCCCACTTAAAAAGATGAGAGAGGCCTGTAATTTTCATCATAGGTACACGTCAACTATGACAGACAAATTTAGGAAAGAAAATCCAGAAAATCACATTGTAGGATTTTTAATGAATTTATTTGCAAATTATGGTGGAAAATAAGTATTTGGTCACCTACAAACAAGCAAGATTTCTGGCTCTCACAGACCTGTAACTTCTTCTTTAAGAGGCTCCTCTGTCCTCCACTCGTTACCTGTATTAATGGCACCTGTTTGAACTTGTTATCAGTATAAAAGACACCTGTCCACAACCTCAAACAGTCACACTCCAAACTCCACTATGGCCAAGACCAAAGAGCCGTCAAAGGACACCAGAAACAAAATTGTAGACCTGCACCAGGCTGGGAAGACTGAATCTGCAATAGGTAAGCAGCTTGGTTTGAAGAAATCAACTGTGGGAGCAATTATTAGGAAATGGAAGACATACAAGACCACTGATAATCTCCCTCGATCTGGGGCTCCACGCAAGATCTCACCCCATGGGGTCAAAATGATCACAAGAACGGTGAGCAAAAATCCCAGAACCACACGGGGGGACCTAGTGAATGACCTGCAGAGAGCTGGGACCAAAGTAACAAAGCCTACCATCAGTAACACACTACGCCGCCAGGGACTCAAATCCTGCAGTGCCAGACGTGTCCCCCTGCTTAAGCCAGTACATGTCCAGGCCCGTCTGAAGTTTGCTAGAGTGCATTTGGATGATCCAGAAGAGGATTGGGAGAATGTCATATGGTCAGATGAAACCAAAATAGAACTTTTTGGTAAAAACTCAACTCGTCGTGTTGGACAAAGAATGCTGAGTTGCATCCAAAGAACACCATACCTACTGTGAAGCATGGGGGTGGAAACATCATGCTTTGGGGCTGTTTTTCTGCAAAGGGACCAGGACGACTGATCTGTGTAAAGGAAAGAATGAATGGGGCCATGTATCGTGAGATTTTGAGTGAAAACCTCCTTCCATCAGCAAGGGCATTGAAGATGAAACGTGGCTGGGTCTTTCAGCATGACAATGATCCCAAACACACCGCCCGGGCAATGAAGGAGTGGCTTCGTAAGAAGCATTTCAAGGTCCTGGAGTGGCCTAGCCAGTCTCCAGATCTCAACCCCATAGAAAATCTTTAGAGGGAGTTGAAAGTCTGTGTTGCCCAGTGACAGCCCCAAAACATCACTGCTCTAGAGGAGATCTGCATGGAGGAATGGGCCAAAATACCAGCAACAGTGTGTGAAAACCTTGTGAAGACTTACAGAAAACGTTTGACCTGTGTCATTGCCAACAAAGGGTATATAACAAAGTATTGAGAAACTTTTGTTATTGACCAAATACCTATTTTCCACCATAATTTGCAAATAAATTCATTAAAAATCCTACAATGTGATTTTCTGGATTTTTTCCCCTCATTTTGTCTGTCATAGTTGACGTGTACCTATGATGAAAATTACAGGCCTCTCTCCTCTTTTTAAGTGGGAGAACTTGCAAAATTGGTGGCTGACTAAATACTTTTTTCCCCACTGTAAGTCAAAGTCTCAACACGGCCTTAAAATTTGAGGACAGGGTCCAGGCACCAAGATGATTTGGATGGACTCCGTCATCCCTGTAGAGCAGCTTCTGTTTCCAAATGGTGTCAAAGTTATCTACAAAACTTATGCCAAGAGCTGCAGTAGTCTTTTAGCCAGTTGTGTAATGCCAATAGCCTGCAGAATCTTTCGCTGCTGCGGCCCAGTGACGGCACAGCGCCTGAAATAATCGCCCGCTTTCTGGAGTCTTTCAGAGCTCGAATCAATTCTTTAAAATCCCATTTCAGCAGTTCTGAGCTAGCCCATAACATCCCACATGGACTACGGTAGGAAGCAGTCTAGTAATGTCCTGTCCTTGTGCCCCAGGATTGCATAGGGAACCAACACGTTTTCACCATACTGTTTTTCTGCCGACAATAACAGCTGGTGAAATGGCAGAGGAGATCTGGACATTTTGCGCCTCGAGTGGTTCAGGAGACCCCTTGAGGACCGATGGGAGGTGGGGCACAGTGGACCCGAGCCAGCCGTAGAATGCATTGTGGCTGACGAAGGGGCCAGAGCCTCAGGCACCTTCGAGGCCAGATGAGAGGGGGAGCACGGAGGATCAGGGTAGGGGACGATGGCGCGGGAAACTCCGAAGTCTGGATTGGGCTTCCCAAAGCCAAAGAAGCTCCATTCACCATAGGCCGCTGCCTTCCATTAGACTTACGGCGGGTAACGTGTTTCCATTGCTGTCTACTTTGCTTGCTAAGAGTAGACAGCTAGGACCTATAGTCCTCCGCAAGTAGGCAGTTGTCGGTCCACACTGTACCAGAAAAGAGGCATGGTAGACAAAACTCCTACAATGCAGGAAACGCTCGTCTCTTCCTCTGATCGAGGAGGCCTCAATGAGAAGAGACAGTAATTTATTCCCAGTCAAAGATGCATTCATCTCAAATCTGAGAAATCCAAGCAGGTATCTTCATTACCTTGATGGCTAGCAGCTTAGCAGTTCTGGTTAGCAGTTCTGATAAATTGACTAGGTGACATCTCCTTTACACAACAAATGAAGATAACTCCTAAACTCAAACAGGTAAACATGAACCTAAATGTATTCCGTGGTCATAGGACTCAATATTTTGATTTGCACCGATATCTGTGGGTTAGATTGTTGCTAATAAAATGTTACAGTGTAACAAAAACATATAACTGTGTAAGACAAACACTTTCAATAAGCCCACTCTGCTTCTCTTTTTTGTATTTTTTTGAATGACCTTTTAGGTTAAGCAACATAGTATATGGACTATAGCATGAATGCTTGGGTAGAAGGAGGGTCAGAGTGGAAGGGAGAGACAGAGATTCAAACTATCGTGGTTACTTTGGAAACTACGCTCACAGAAATACAAATGCTTAAAACCCCACTAACCGCTCATTTGGATTAGAAATGCTACATGTATTTATGTGTAGCTGTCCTCAATAGCTGAGTTGATGATGTAGGACTCTGGTTTGCCCACCAGAGTTCCCAATGTCCTTGGTAGAGTTTCTGGTCATAGAGGTGGTTAGAATGGATACTTCAGAGTACCCTGTAGTTCGTAGAGTTGATCTGTTAGAATAGAAACTTCAGATGTACCAGCGGTTGTCGGAGAGGGATTGTCCTTCCCAACTCATGTCTTGAGTGAAAGTTCTCTAGACGACTATACATGCCAGCTGCAGACTGAGATGCAAAATCACATTGTTATCTTCACAAAATTATTATTATACTTAATCATTCGTTTTATACAACAATTAGATGCAAACCTCATAACTGGGAAGTGTACAACCCCAGAGATACAGTTATGTTGTTCCACCATCTTTAATGACATCACAACATAGTAACGAATTTGACATGATTGTTCTTTAAGTCCCCACCGACTATTTCCCACATTATTTTAAGTAGGAATATTGTTTCATTATCCACTTTTGGATGTTGGAGTCTTAACGGGAAGGACTTCCTTTGTCTCACAGGGAAGTTCCCTCTCCCAATACTGCATGGCACGGAAAATAACGTTTCTGCAAGGAATTTACGACCGGTCATAAAACTGGTCCCCAGGAGACGGGGTGTTCAAACCTTTGCTTAGCCGGCATCTTTGATCCTCAGCCCATGAGAGCAAGTCATGACAATGTGTTTCCATCCCATTTTCAACTCTACCGATAGTTTTGTCACAAACTTAAATGGCTAATATGCCTACTTGGGTCTTGGCACATGCACTCTGTGGGTAGGTTAGTCTACATGATGAGATTATTTTGGATAAGAACATATTTTTATTTGTCAAACGGCAGTCAAGCATCGATCATCATGTAACCAGAATAAGACCCTTGACATTTATTGGAAAGCAGCATCAAGCTCATACCGTGTACTTTCAGCACCCTGTGATGTTCATCATAATTTATTTAATCTGTAGCCTAATAAACTGCATGGTTTCCCGAGTCGTAGTGGGAGGACCGCACACCATGTCATCCCTTGACTCCAAGTTCACTTCGATAAAATAGTTATTATGTCAATGTTTATGCATAAAGGCATTTCCACCGCCATTTCTTGAATAAATTATTTTACCGACACAAAAAGATCCCACCATGTCGAATGAACAAATTATTTGTCGCCATTTATAAAATCATACCGAAACTTCCTGTTTCAATCCCAGCTGTAGTTTTTTATGACTTTATGCGCATAAAAACTATGCATGGAAAAGTGGTTATAGTCACCCATATTTATTTTCTTGAATTACTGTTTTTTCTATTTATCTTCCATAAAGCTTCTTTAACTGAAGACACCAATATGTATACTATAAACACTAGAGTCAAAAACCAAAACCATCAAATTCACTGCTTTGTATTCAGGTAATTTCTTCCTGCCAAAGTCTCTGACTTGAACAAACCAAGGGACAACCTGTGACCCCTCTGGTTCTAAACTGAGAGACCAACTCCATTCACTAAGGCCATGGGCAGAAGCAACAAGCTCCATCTGATATGTAGCCAGCGAAAAGAGACTTGAAGCAACCACCACCAGGGACACGTGAACATCGACCACAACTTCAGCCAACTCGCTAAGAACACCATCTACGTTCCCCAAGGCCTCTTTGCCCAAACCCTGTGCACTCACTGGAGGGGAGCCATATCCTCCTCACTTTTCCCACCTTAATGGCCTACATGCTGCAGGAACTGTCAACCACTCCTTAACAACCGGAAGTGCCAAAACCGGAGGGTCTGGCTTTTCCACCAGTCACTTCTTAAAGCTCCTGATTCTCATTCCAAGCCACAGCCGTGTCACCCCGAAAACCCCAGACCGGGTCTTCCAGCGAATCTTCACTTACCTCAAAACATGACTGGGAAGAATCTCCTCTCTCCCATAGTTCACTGAGAGACGTGTCAGCTAAATCAAAACCTGACACCCAAATAACCTCATGGTCAGCCTGCTGAGTAACCACAACCTCCTCTACTGTGACAAAGAAGGTGTCAGCTAAAGGAACAAAAAACTCACTGACAAACTCTGACTTCAACAGATCACTTGATGAAACCAACTCATTTCTCAACCTACAAATAGAAAACCTAGTGTCTCAGTGTCACTCAACTCAACAAAGAACGTCTCCCCTAAATTGACACACGATTCAACCTCATCCTCAACCTGCAGAGGGCACACTACATCACATATCTCTGCCCATGTCTCCACTAGAATCACACAAGATTCACCTCCCTTACTAGGGAGAACCACACACAAATCATCCACTTACAAATCATCCTCCTCCCCATCTGGTTTTAGATCAGCACTCTTCTGAACATGAGTAACTTCACAAACTGGGGATACCTCAAAACTCTCCTTGCCTGATCATTTAAGGAAACTAGCTCATCACTCTGATCCCTGGAGGAAACTGGTTTAATGGCAGCTCTGTCTGATTGACTGGAAACACAAACGTTCTCCCCTCTATGCAGACCTTCACTCATCTGCTGTTTTAAGAGTGCTATTTCCTGTTCTAGCCTCACCATTTCCAACAAGTATTTTTCCTCCTGACTGCAATCCACCAGAACCGGCGGCAAGAGCTCACTCCACTTCTCCCATAACAGCACTGCAACATTGAACTTGTTCGACTTCTCTGCTATTTTAACCTCCACTGAGGTTCTGCCACCTGACATAACGGATCCCTAGTTAGCTTAAGAAAAGCACCACAATCATCTACCTCTGCACAAAACACTGCTGGCTCAAATGCCCCATTGTAAATATCAGTACGCCTAACCAAACCAATAGTCAGATAGCCACTATCTCACCGCCAACCAGCCAAGACATGCGCACACCAAGCCCCAGAGAGTCCTTCAGACTACCAAAACCATAGCCAAAACAGTCAACACAAAATGTTCCGGCCCTCGAGCAAAACACCTCATCAGCCCTACAGTAGCTAACGACTACCAGCTGCAAACAATTGACTACCACACCAAACATTTCTGTTGACCAGAAAACCATCAGCTATCTGGTTGATAGAGCACTTCTGGACAGGAAGTCAGCTACAGTACATGTAGTTCTTTGCCTTATACAGTGCATTCGGAAAGTATTCAGACCCCTTCACTTTATCCACATTTTGTTACGTTACAGTCTTATTCTAAAATGGATTTAATAAAACATTTCCTCATCAATCAACACACAATACCCCATAATGACAAAGCGAAAACAGGTTTTTAGACATTTTTGAAAATGTATTAAAAATAAAAAACAGAAATACCTTATTTACTTAAGTATTCAGACCCTTTGCTATGAGACTCGAAATTGAGCTCAGGTGCATCCTGTTTCCATTG
Source organism: Coregonus lavaretus (assembly GCF_964263955.1). Classification (NCBI taxonomy): domain Eukaryota; kingdom Metazoa; phylum Chordata; class Actinopteri; order Salmoniformes; family Salmonidae; genus Coregonus; species Coregonus lavaretus. The sequence continues at coordinate 3,730,174 of NC_140015.1, read as the reverse complement.
ATCATCCTTGAGATGTTTCTACAACTTTATTGGAGTCCACCTGTGGTAAATTCAATTGATTGGACATGATCTGGAAAGGCATATATCTGTCAATGTAAGGTTCCACAGTTGACAGTGCATGTCAGAGCAAAAACCAAGCCATGAGGTCGAAGGAATTGTCCGTAGAGCTCCGAGACAGGATTGTGTTGAGGCACAGATCTGGGGAAGGGTAGCAAAAACTTCCTGCAGCATTGAAGGTCCCAAAGAAAACAAAGGCCTCCATCATTCTTAAATGGAAGAAGTTTGGAACCACCAAGACTCTTCGTAAAGCTGGCCGCCCGGCCAAACTGAGCAATCGGGGGAGAAGGGCCTTGGTCAGGGAGGTGACCAAGAACCCGATGGTCACTCTGACAGATCTCCAGAGTTCCTCTGTGGAGATGGGAGAAACTTCCAGAAGGACAACCATCTCTGCAGCACTCCACCAATCAGGCCTTTATTGTAGAGAGGCCATACGGAAGCCACTCCTCAGTAAAAGGCACATGACAGCCCGCTTGGAGTTTGCCAAAAGGCACCTAAAGGACTCTCAGACCATGAGAAATAACGTTCTCTGGTCTGATGATGCCAAGATTGAACTCTTTGTCCTGAATGCCAAGCGTCACGTCTGGAGGAAACCAGACAGCGCTCATCACCTGGCCAATACCATCCCCACGGTGAAGCATGGTGGTGGCAGCATCATGCTGTGGAGATGTTTTTGTTGTGGAAATTCATCACTATACTTTATTAACAATCAAAGTTCTTACAGAATTTTTGTTGAATCAAAGGAAGCTGGTCTGCAGAGTAGCCTAGCCTCTCCCACTCTCTCTCCATCTTATATAGTGCCCTCCACACACTTTAGCTTTAAAATCCCTCCCTCTTCAGTTTTCCGCTCTTTTATTGCTCCGCCCACTCCCTTTGTCTATGGTGGCGGCTAAATTCGACTTTCATTCAGTTCAGAATCAATATTAATACACTCTATCAATCCCTTATCTTGCAAAAACACTCATGTTTAGTTTAAACTCTGTTCAACCCCGGCTCTCCCGGGCTTGACCTGAAGACCGATTGTTGGACATGACAGGTCCCTAAATCCTTGAAACATACACAAACCCCCACACACACACAGTGAAATTATCCAATTAAGTTCCTGGCCCAATAACAAAGAACTCCAACTCTATGTTTGTGATTAACCCAGTTTTATCTCATAGTCCACTAAAAAATCTCCATCATTTTTCAGCAGCAGGGACTGGGAGACTAGTCAGGAAAGATGATCAGAGCAAAGTACAGAGAGATCCTTGATGAAAACCTGCTCCAGAGCGCTCAGGACCTCAGACTGCGGCGAAGGTTCACCTTCCAACATGACAACAACCCTATGCACACAGCCAAGACAACACAGGAGTGGCTTCGGGTCTCTGAATGTCCTTGAATGGCCCAGCTAGAGCCCGGACCTGAGCCTGATCAAACATCTCTGGAGAGACCTGAAAATAGCTGTGTAGCGACGCTCCCCGTCTAACCTGACAGAGCTTGAGAGGATCTGCAGAGAAAAATGGGAGAAACTCCCCAAATACAGGTGTGCCAAGCTTTTAGCGTCATACCCAAGAAGACTCTAGGCTGTAATCGCTGCCAAAGGTGCTTCAACAAAGTATGAGTAAAGGGTCTGAATACTTATGTAAATGTAATATTTCAGTTTTACATTTTTTATATATTTGCTAAAATGTCTGACAACCTGTTTTTGCTTTGTCATTATGGGGTATTGTGTGTAGACTGATGAAGGGGAAAAAACAATTTAATCAATTTTAGAATAAGGCTGTAACGTCACAAAATGTGGAAAAAGTCAAGGGGTCTGAATACTTTCCAAATGCACTGTATGTGGTCATTAAGGCCATATTGTTCTTCAAGATGTTCAAAGGTTCATAGGTGACCAGCAGGGTCAAATAATAATCACAGTGGTTATAGAGGGTGCAACAGGTCAGCACCTCAGGAGTAAATGTCAGTTGGCTTTTCATAGCCGATCATTCAGAGGTTGAGAGGTCGATACAGAGAGTGGAGAAACGAAACAGCAGGTCCCGGGATAAGGTAGCATGTCCGGTGAACAGGTCAGTGTTCCATAGCTGCAGGCATAACAGCAGAAACTAGAGCAGCAGCACAACCAGGTGGACTGGGGAGTCATCAGGCTAGGTAGTCCTGAGGCATGGTCGTAGGGTTCAGGTCCTCCGGGAAGGCGGGGGAGAGCATACTTAAGATCACACAGGACACCAGATAAGACAGGAGAATTACACCAGCATATATACTGGAGACTGAGACGGGGGGGGTCAGGGGATTCATTTATCGGTTTTAATTGCAAGTCAAGGTCAGAGGTAATTTCCTCACTAACAATCACCTCTTTCTGTTGTCGGGTGTTGAGAGCCGCCATGTTCCCACAGGTGAATTGTGAATGGACAGAATATGCCAGCAGCTGGAGGGAAATAGACCTGCTATTGTTCCTTGTAAAACAGTGAACGTCCCACACCTGAATGTGATGTTGAAAATTCTTTGAAAATAAGTCTGTTAATTCATAGTTATTTTGCAAAAGAAAGCCACGTTTCAATGCATGTCACTGGAACCGGAAGTGAGCCACCTAGCTGCACTGATTCTTTCTATGTGTTAATAGAGCCCCACAGTGGAGGTGTCATAATACCCATTAAACCTAGCCGTCAAATAGGAAGATGGTTCCAATCGTTTTTCCACCATTCATTTTTCCCATAGGGGATTTTAGAAACACTTAAAATAAGGGCTCATGTAGGCTTACCTTGGCGTGAGGTTTTGATAACCATGTAAACCTCTCTTAGACAAGGTGACTTTTATCAGTAGACTCACTGAATAAATGTGTTTGGCACAGGATAAAGATGAAACGATCTGCTGCCGCTAACCAAAGCCAAGGGATACTGAAGTTCCTGAAAAGGTTAGTCAGGCAGTTTTTTAGTCAAGTAATCTTTTATTTCCAACTCTGGTGATTATTTACTTAAAAATAAAAAACCTACAAAACACGTTTGTCCAACCATAACAGATGGATGGCTAATACAGAAAGAATGAATTTATGGATTCTAGCTACATCAACCATAGCTTTCACATATACAGAGACAGGCAGCTATCATGGCAGCAGTCTTTTTTTGACTAGCTAGTGACACCTACTGATATGAACTGGTAATGCAAATTTGGTTAGAATACATTAACATTTCAGTCATTTAGCAGATGCTCTTATCCAGAGCGACTTACAGTTAGTGAGTGCATACATTTTCATACTGACCCCCCGTGGGAATCGAACCCACAACCCTGGCGTTGCAAACGCCATGCTCTACCAACTGAGCTACACGGGACCATAGAGTGCAATAGAATGATTGACATTCAATAAAATCTACTTCATGAAAAGGGGGATATTATTTTCAAAGAAAATGTTGAAAGCAGTTGATTTAATGACTGAATATATGGATTTTACAGGCAATCAGTTCCTACAGTGAGCCCCAGAAAACAAACCTCTGTTGGGCCAGGACAACAACAATAGGTTAGTGGTTTTGCGCATGAAAAAAAAGTTATTACAAAGTCTACTGTGTTAAATGTAACTCTGCCTTACATAAATCTTATACAATGAATAATTGCAGAAGAGCACTGTAATCAGATGAACAAATAATAGGTTTTATGTCATAAAATGTAAACCTGTCTTTTTTATTTTTCAAAGTCCATTGCTAAAAAAATGTTATAGAGGGGAAATAAATATATATTTAAAGACATTGTAACCATTCTTTGAATAACGCTCATCCCTGCGATAGTAGTTCACTAAACTACAGAGTATGTTGTCCATTGAAGTTGTTGTCTCTGGCTCTTTTGAAATCAGATTCAGAATGAGTAAGAGCAAGGTTTGTGGTAGTTTGAAAGAGTTTGATCTACCTTAGGCCAGGAGCGTTTCCAATTCGCATAACCTGACAAGAAACCCCCCAGTCCTATAGTCATAGCACAGATGAAAAGGGAAGCTATCTAAAATAATAATATTTTGTCATGGCCTACGAATAGGACACAGAGTTATACCTGACCAGGTCATGAGATCAGGAAACACTCTAGGCCCTAGAAAAGACACTTACAAATTTTGCCACACCACTTTCAAACCTGTGGTGCCACCTCTGGCTAATGAGGTGCAGTTCGAGAACGATTAGTTATTTTTAATGACTCGAGAGTCATGAACTCATTATATATTTTTTCCTGAGTGACTCATTTTAATAATAAAATAATAATATGCCATTTAGCAGACTTAGTTGTTAGTTTGACCTACTGGCCGCAATGAATTATACAGCAAGATTAATATGCGATCCTCTGGTGGTGTGCTCCGACCAACAACTGTCTGTCACATGCGCTCAGGCAAAATAGATCATGCTGCAGGCAGCATAGAGAATAAAAATATGTTTATAACTGATAAATGATCGCATGGTGCAAGACTGAATGCAATTAATTGATTATTGAATGTTATGATGGACACAGTTTTGTAGAACCAAAACATAAACAGCCTCTGCTCAACAAATTTGAGAACGAATCGTATGGGGTGCTGCAGTTCGAACAATACTGTGCTTATTACCTTCATGGCAGTAAAGCAATGCATTCCACCAAGACTCGTTCACAATCTAGTCCGGTTGCGGCCAACCTAGACCTTGTTTCAAATGTACCAAGAAATAATGGTATTTGTATGCCTAGCAATCAACAAATGTACATTGTTTAAAGCATGCTTTTACAGTCTCACTCAAAAATTACAGCTTAGGGTTGCAAAGGCAGTGATTCCTATGTTGAAGATGTAAAGAATATTTGCAGGTCTGTGGTGTGTAATGAGGAGCAACCAGATGCAGCACTTGACACATTTATGAAATGTCTTATTCCAGTTGCTAATAAGCATGCATCCATTAAGAAAACGACTGCAAAAACTGTAAATCCCCATGGATTGATGAGGAATTGGAAAATGGTATGGTTGAGAGGGATGAGGCAAAATTAATGGCAAATAAGCCTGGCTGCACAGCTGATTGGCAAACGTACTGTACAGAAAATTGAGAAATCATGTGAACAAAAAGAAGAAGAAACTGTACTATGAAACCAAGATCAACGATATGAAGAATGATAGTAAAAAGCTTTGGAGCACCTTAAATGACATTTTGGGAAAAAAGGCAAACTCCGCTCCATCATTCATTGAATCAGATGGCTCATTCATCACAAAACCCACTGATATTGCCAACTACTTTAATTATTTTTTCATTGGCAAGATTAGCAAACTTGGGTATGACATGCCAACAACAAATTCTGAACCTACACATCCATGCATAACTGATCAAATTATGAATGAAAGCGTTGACATTTTGAATTCTGTAAAGTGAGTGTGGAAGAGGTGAAAAACGTGTCAGCGGACGGACGATATTGCAACTCCTATTTGCCATCTCTTCAATCTAACCCTACAGGAAAGTGTGCGCCCTCAGCCCTGGAGGGAAGCAAAAGTCATTCCACTACCCAAGAATAGCAAAGCAACCTTTACTGGCTCAAACGGCCGACCAATCAGCCTGTTACCAACCCTTAGTAAACTATTTCACAGTAAACAAATTAACAACAGATTTTCAGCACGCTTATAGGGAAGGGCATTCAACATGTACAGCATTTACACAAATTACTGATGATTGGCTGAGAGAAATTGATAATAAAAAGATTGTGGGAGCTGTTTTGTTAGACTTCAGTAGAGCTTTTGACATTATTGATCATAATCTGCTGCTGGAAAGAACGTAAGTGTTATGGCTTTACACCCCTGCTATATTGTGAATCTAGAGTTACCCGTGTTCTTTAATGGAAGCCTCTCCAACATAATCTAGGTAGAGTCAGGCATTCCCCAGAGCATCTGTTTAGGCTCCATATTTGTTCAATCTTTACTAATGACCTGCCACTGGACCTGAGTAATGTCTGTGTGTCTATGTAAACTGATGACTCAACACTATACACATAAGCTACCACAGCAGGTGAAATCACTGCAACACCTAAGAGCTGCAGTCAGTTTCAGAATGGGTGGCAAGAAATAAGTTAGTCCTAAATACATGTATTTCAAAAACTAAAGGCATTGTATTTGGGACATAACATTAAAACAAAACCCTAAACCTCAACTAAATATTGTAATGAATAATGTGCAAATTTAACAAGTTGAGGAGACTAAACTTCTTGGAGTTACCCTGGATTGTAAACTGGCATGGTCAAAACTAGGGGTGTAACGATCCATCTACTACATCGATGTATCGATTTATATTCCTATGATCCAACTACATCGATCTGTGCTCGGCGAGTTGGCCTTTTGGACAACATATATCAATCTAACATAGTTTTAAAATGTAATAAATCGATTGTATCGATACTAGGAAATAACCCATTGGATTTAAGCACGTCAGACTTTATATGGATGTTTTTTCTTAGCACTTTTAATGATAAAGGCTTTAAACATTACTCGATTCAGTCTGCCTATCCGTGACGTCATCGCCCCGCGCCAGCAGCAGCGCAAAGGCGCAAAGACAACAAAACATAGCATGGCGGACGACAGAGGAGAAGCCGACGAGCGAGAAATTATCAAGCCACCATTGCGGTCCTTACAAGAAACAGGAATCTATGAAACTTCACCTGCACTGTCCAGTATCCAGGTATTTATTTCAGTCACACTGGTTGAATTTTTGGCTAAAAGGTTACTGAATCGATTTCAAGTCACTGAATCGTTTCGGATCGTATCGTTCTAAATGAACCAATATCGTCCTTGAATCGTATCGACAACCACGAATCGTGATACAAATCGAATCGTTGTTAAAACGAATCGATACACCCCTAGTCAAAACATATTGATACAACAGTAGCTAAGATGGGGAGACATCTGTCCATAATAATAATAATAAGTCATTTAGCAGACGCTTTTATCCAAAGCGACTTACAGTCATGCGTGCATACATTTTTACGTATGGGTGGTCCTGGGGATCGAACCCACTACCCTGGCGTTACAAGCGCCATGCTCTACCAATTGAGCTACAGAGGACCACAAGCACTGCTCTGCCATCTTAACGCAGGTTCTACAGGCCCTTGTTTTGTCGCACCTGGACTACTGTCCAGTCGTGTGGTCAGGTGCCACAAAGAGGGACTTAGGAAAATTACAATTGGCCCAGAACCGGGCAGCATGGCTGGCCCTTAAATGTACACAGAGAGCTAACATTATTATGCATGTCAATCTCTCATGGCTCAAAGTAGAGGAGAGATTGACTTCATCACTACTTGTATTTGTGAGAAGTATTGACATGTGAATGCACCAAGCTGTCGGTTTAAACTACTAGCACACAACTCAGAAACCCATGCATACCTCACAAGACATGCCACCAGAGGTCTCTTCACAATCCCCAAGTCCAGAACAGACTATGGGAGGTGCACAGTACTACATAGAGCCATGACTACATGGAACTCAATTCCAAATCAAGTAACTCATGCAAGCAGTAAAATCTGATTTAAAAAACTGTGAAGAGACACACACACACATGCATGATAACATACACACTACAGACACACACACATGGATTTTGTGTTGTAGATGTGGTAGTAGAGTAGTGGCCTGAGGGCAAACACTTAATGTGTTGTGAAATCTGTTTTTAATTGTAATCTTGTTTTTATTGTATATAACTGCCTTAATTTTGCTGGACCCCAGGAAGAGTAACTGCTGCCTTGACAGCAGCTAATAGGGCTCCATAACAATTACAATACAAATACAACGGGAGGGTATATTACTGAAGATGTTGGTAAATTCAGGAGTATGGAAATTGTCATGCTGCTCTGGGCATTACCAACTCAAATGAACGAAGAGAACTGTGCCATAACAGCTGGCTCATGGATTTACCGAGCAGGGCGCAACGGTTTGATTGACGCCTAGGCCATCTAATGATACACTTTTGAAATGTGCAGGGTCAAGTAAAGGCTACATCAACTGTAGTTACCCATTTCACTCTGTTATGGACCTAGAGTTGACGGTTGGACCCTGAATTGACATGGCACTATTACAAGATATGGTGAAGGACACCCTCTGTGGTCAGAGGTAATGTCCTTTATAAATCTCATGTTAACTTTTCCCTATTGTTATGACCAAAGTCAATAGTAAGTCTACAATTCAGTATTAAATCATTTCCACAGCGAAAACAAAGAATGCAACTAGCATATGTATTAAGAAACAGAAAGTGAATCCAGCGCAAAAGGTTTTATTCGGTGCAGATTAAAAATGACTAGTTACACTTAGATGACCCGTGTACTGGGTATTGAGATGCTCAGTAAGACAGAGCAAAGCACCTGAATAGACTGATACAACATCAAATTACTCCAGGTGGCAACACTTAGAAAACATCAGCAACAACTTGTGACTTTTTTACATAATTGTTTTACAAGATGCCTTCCCTCCAAAATCAAATAGTGTTGTCAACAAAACAAACTCAATGTTACAGCTGTGTTGCACTGCGCAGTACCAGTTTAACGCTCTGCCCTCCCTAGAAATGTAAAGCCAGTAGGATATCTCAGAGAAGCCAGGAGTCCTGGTCTGAGGCTGGAGGCTGTAGCCTGGATGTGGTTTAGCTCTGGCCTTCCAGGGTGTGCTTGTCAAACAGGTACTCGGCCATCTTGTTTTTGACAGCATCCATCTTAGTGAGGTTGGTGACGTGGTCGCCCAGCTTCTTAATGGCCTCCACCTGTTCATTCAGGTAGTGGGACTCCAGGAAGTCACACAGCTAAAGGAGGAAAACACAGGTCAGACAAGAGAATGCCTACAGACACTACTGTAGATGCAGTAACACACAGGAGCCTGGTGGTAATGACATAAGGGCAGATAACTAACTCAATGAGGTGTTTGCAGCGGTCCCGACTCCTGCATGAGCTGCATTTTGTCTGTGTAAAGTGTGTGCATCCTGTTTGTGTGCATCTGTGGGCTATTGTGTTTGGGTGAAGAGGCAGGTCACACGAGCCTGTGTCATTAGTTAGCAGAGCTACAACAACCTGATCAGCTCCTGGGACAGTACAGTGGCAGTATTCTATGTGATGTACATTAATGTGTGTGGTTCCACCATAACATGGGGGACATTACTTACATGAGGGTCGACCTTGTCGGTGGCAAGTTTGTGCAGGTCCAGCAGGGCCTGGTTGACTGTCTTCTCCAGCTGCAGAGCAAACTGCATGGCCTCCAGGCCATTGCCCCACTCATCACGATCTGGCTTCTACACAGGACAGAGGGAACACAGGAGGGTTAGGGAGTTCTAGCATAAGTATTTCTATGCATGACTAAAAGTCGACATTTAAAAATCAGTATATCTGGCACAAAACTGGAACCAATGGGGTCAATTCATCCTGTCACAAGAACAACTACATATGCTCAGGTTTATGAAGCACATATAAATGGGTCCGGTGTGGCTCAGTTGGTAGAGCATGGCGCTTGCAATGCCAAAGGTTGTGGGTTCACCTCCTGCTGGGGCCACCTATACGTAAAATGTATACCGGCCAGTATTAGGTAACCACCCAGTTCACAAAAATGGATCGCTCCTACAGACTGAGTCACGTGGCCGTAGCTTGCGATATAAAGCAGGCATTGAGGCAGTCAGTTACTGTTTGATTGGATGGGCAAAACGAGCGACCTGAGCGTGGTATGAAAGTCGTTGCCAGCATCTCAGAAACGTCCGCCCTCCTGTGTTCTCACGCACAACAGTATTAAGGGTTTAACAAGAATGGTGGACAAACAAAAAACATCCAGTCAGTGGCAGTCCTGTGGGCGAAAACAGCTCGTTGATGAGAGGTCGAAGGAGAATGGCAAGAACTGCTAACAGGCGGGCCAAAAATGGACAAATAACAGCGCATCTCGGAACGCACAACTCGTCGATCCTTGTCACGGATGGGCTATTGCAGCAGATGCCCACACCGGGTTCCACTCCTATCAGCTAAAAACAATAACAAGAGGCTCCAGTGGACAATTGAGTGGAAAAACATCACCTGGAACACGACAGCGAGTTCAGTTTACTTTACTGCCAGTCCACAGACCTCAACCAAATAGAGAATCTTTGGGATGAGATGGAACGGGCTGTTCGCAGCATGAATATACCGCCATACAATCTGCAGCAACTGCCTGATGCCATCGCATCAGCATGGACCAACATCCCTGTGGAACCTTGTAAAATGCAGGCAGTTCTGGAGGCAAAGGGGGGTGGGGTCAGAGTAGATGGGTGTACCTAATACATTTAACCCCTTCACTACTTGTTTATTTTGTACTGACTATGCACACGCCAACACTACATACGCTCACTCACACAAAACACACGCATATTGAGGCCACACATCCTGATTGCTTTGTCACCTTTACCCCTACCTACATGTACATACTGTATTACCTCAACTACCTCGTACCCCTGCACATTGTCTCGGGAACTGGTACTTCTTGTATATAGCCTCGTTATTATTTTTGTGTTACCATTTCCTTTTTTATTTAGCAAATATTTTTCCTTTTTAACTCTGCATTGTTGGGGATGCGCTCGTAAGTTAGCATTTCACTGTAAAGTCTACACCTGTTGTATTCGGCGCATGTGACCAATATAATTTAATTTGAAACTGGCCAGTGAGTGAATATTATATTAACATTGGGAGAGTTTGATAGTGGCTCGAGTTACACCCCTCATGCTCTTTCAGTTCAGTGGTTATGAAGGAATGGAGGCAGTGTGTTTAGAACTAAGCAGTCAAGACATTATCTCCTCTGGCCACCTTGCTGTAATACCAGGGTAGCCACACAGGGCGTGCCTTACAATGAACTCAGTATTAACATGAATGATTACTCATCAAAACAAGTTGAAGTCTACAGTATTAGAAAAAATATTATTTCTGTCTTTTTTTCCCATAGATTATAGATCAACCACTTGGTTCCAGGTCGAACCTTTTCAACCGAGATAGAATCCTTTAAGAACAATTTCTACCAGAGAACCCTCGTTTCTGAAGAATTTGAAGTTTTTTTGTTGTTGCGCAGTATACAACTTGTGTGTTTCGACGCTCAGGGACCTCACCTTGATGTCCTGGAGGAAAATGCGTCCACCTCTCTTGTTCTGGAAGGAAAGCAGCTTGTCGGCGTGCTCGCGCTCCTCGTCGCTGTTCTCCTTGAAGAAATGAGCGAAGCCAGGCAGAGCCACATCGTCACGGGAGAAATAGAAAGCCTGGGTGGATAGACACAAAAGTGTGGTTAGAAAGACATGTCAAACATGACTCAGCACTCTGTTATTGTGGCATCTAAACTTGATTGACACAGCAATATGATCCTGAAACTCATTAGCCTACTTAGTAATTTGCCAATTAACCTATCAAGGAGGAGTTACACTTTGTCCTAGGATAGATTTATCAGATTTATTTGAATGATAGGTCTACCTGAAGGCTGTTATTTGCCTAGGCCTACAGAAAAGTCAGACGAAAAAAAAAGACTAGGTAGAGCAACAAAATGGTCAGCTTGGTAGCCAATTGCAGTCTCCTTACCATCGAAGTGTAGGTGTAAGAGGCAAACATCTCCATGTTGATCATCCGGTTGATGGCAGCTTCGCAATCGCGGTGATAGTTCTGGCGGACCTGAGACACCATTTTGGCAGATTTTCTCCTTTTATATCAAAATGAACGGTACAAAAATAGAGTTACTTACACTATTTTACTATTAGAGTTCTAGTAAGTGTTACGTTATCAATCCAGAATGTTATATAGGGCAGAAGAGTTCCGTTCAATCACTGTTGAAGCAAGAACTTCTTCATGCGTCTTCCCAGAGATGTGGAGGTGAAGAAGCCTTGTTCGCTCTATTTATTGTTCCAAACGGAATGCGTCAGTGAAATCGACCCTCACAGAGCGCAGCCAATCACGTTTAGAATTTCAACAGAAAAGAGGCGGATCATTTGATGACGATCTCACTCATATGCATGACCTAAAGCAAAGATGATGTATTATATTGACAAGATAGCCGAGTGACCGCTCTAACAATGGAAATATATGTGCTCTATGATTGAAGACAGGCATGATCAGGTGGGACCATTCTAGCCTATGAGAGGGCAGGTACGCGTGTGAACAACAGGCACAACTAAACGTAGTTTTTCTCAAAGTTGCCAGAATGCCACGTGCATCCACATATATCAGTACATTTGTAAAAGCTTAAACATTACGAAACTTCTATTCGATAAAAAGCCTCAGGTAATTCTACACTCTCATAAACGGGTTTATCTCACGCGGACAGATTTAGGGTTCGGTAAATCCTCTCGCTTCCACCTCTTCATCTCAGCCTGAAGAAATCAATGTTCATTACAAAGTAACATTTTATTGGTAACATCTGAAAAAGTAGTATCAACCAAAAGCAGTGCTACAGCTCAGGTCTAACTACAGCGGCTATTGTTGCAAAATGTGTGTGTTTTATATTCTTAGAAGAAAATAGGAAGAATTTGAACATTAATTCTAATAATAGGCTAATTGAGAAATAGCCTAGGTCTACATTTTATTTAGGCTATAAAAGGAATTTAACTTTGCTCCTCTATGACTGTGACGCAGTTCTGTAAACGTCTGTTTCATTCTCTAAGAGCACATGTTTCAATAGCATATGTAGCCTAATTATTTACCTTTTTCAGAATGCAGTCAAAAGAAAAACTGCAGGGTTTATCACACTTTAAAAAATATATCAATTCAATTTGAAGTATAGGAATAGAGTACGTGGAGAGCGACAGAAATGTTGGCTTTTGTAGAAAAGGAATTTGATGATACACCTTTTGGTTTCAAATGACATATTGTCAAAGTTGATCACATTAGCCTCCAAATAACTACACAAAATCACTAGCTACATACATCTAACCATACACATGTTATTAAGCTAAAACTGTGAAGTGGAAAACAGTTATCAGCTAATGAAAATTAAAATATACAGTAATAAGGTAACCTTCCTAACAACAGGAAAACGCTCATCCAGAGGCAGCGCTCCTAGTGGCCGGGGACTTGAATGCAGGGAAACTCAAATCCGTTCTACATAATGTCTACCAGCATGTTAAATGTGCAACCAGAGGAAAAAAAACTCTACACCACCTTTACTCCACACACAGAGACGCATACAAAGCTCTCCCTTGCCCTCCATTTGGCAAATCTGACCATAACTCTATCCTTCTGATTCCTGCTTATAAGCAAAAACCAAAGCAGGAAGCACCAGTGACTCGGTTAATAAAAAAGTGGTCAGATGACGCAGATGCTATTACAGACTACAAAGGGAAGCACAGCCGCGAGCTGCCCAGTGACACAAGACTTCCAGACGAGCTAAACCACTTCTATGCTCGCTTCGAGGCAAGCAACACTGAAGCATGCATGAGAGCACCAGCTGTTCCGGATGACTATGTGATCACGCTCTCCGTAGCCAATGTGAGTAAGACTTTTAAGCAGGTCAACATTCACAAGGCCGCAGGGCCAGACGGATAACCAGGACGTGTAACCAGGACGCACTCCGAGCATGTGCTGACCAACTGGCAAGTGTCTTCACCAACATTTTCAACATGTCCCTGACTGAGTCTGTAATACCAACATGTTTCAAGCAGACCACCATAGTCCCCGTGACCAAGGACACTAAGATAACCTGCCTAAATGACTACCGACCCGTAGCACTGACGTCTGTAGCCATGAAGTGCTTCGAAAGGCTGGTCATGGCTCACATCAACACCATTATCCCAGAAACCCTAGACCCACTCCAATTTGCATACCGCCCCAACAAATCCACAGATAATGCAATCTCTATTGCACTCCACACTGCCCTTTCCCACCTGGACAAGAGGAACACCTACGTGAGAATGCTATTCGTTGACTACAGCTCAGCATTCAACACCATAGTTCCCTCAAATCTCAACACTAAGCTAAGGATCCTGGGACTAAACACCTCCCTCTGCAACTGGATCCTGGACTTCCTGACGGGCCGCCCCCAGGTGATAAGGGTAGGTAACAACACATCTGCAACGCTGATCCTCAACACGGGGGCCCCTCTGGGGTGCGTGCTCAGTCCCCTCCTGTACTCCCTGTTCACCCATGACTGCATGGCCAGGCACGATTCCAACACCATCATTACGTTTGCAGACGACACAACAGTGGTATGCCTGATCACAGACAACGATGAGACAGCCTATAGGGAGGAGGTCCAAGACCTGGCCGTGTGGTGCCAGGATAACATCCTCTCCCTCAACGGGACCAAGACAAAGGAGATGATTGTGGACTACAGGAAAAAAAAGAGGACTGAGCACGCCCCCATTCTTATCGACAGGGCTGTAGTGGAACAAGTTGAGAGCTTCAAGTTCCTTGGTGTCCACATCACCGACGAACTATCATCGTCCAAACACACCAAGACAGTCGTGAAGAGGGTACGACAAAGCCTATTCCCCCTCAGGAGACTGAAAAGATTTTGCATGGGTCCTCAGATCCTCAAAAAATTAGACAGCTGCACTATCGAGAGCATCCTGACTGGTTGCATCACCGCCTGGTATGGCAACTGCTCGGCCTCCGACCGCAAGGCACTACAGAGGGTAGTGCGTACGGCCCAGTACATCACTGGGGCCAAGATTCCTGCCATCCAGGACCTCTATACCAGGCGGTGTCAGAGGAAAGCCCTCAAAATTGTCAAAGATTCCAGCCACCCTAATCATAGACTGTTCTCTCTGCTACCGCACGGCAAGCGGTACCGGAGTGCCAAGTCTAGGTTCAAAAGACTTCTCAACAGCTTCTACCCCCAAGCCATAAGACTCCTGAACAGCTAATCATGGCTACCCGGACTATTTGCACTGCCCCCCCCCACCCCCACCCCATCTTTTTACGCTGCTGCTACTCTGTTCATTATGTATGCATAGTCACTTTAACTCTACCCACATGTACATATTACCTCAACTACCTCAATTAGCCGGTGCCCCCGCACATTGACTCTGCACCAATATCCCCCTGTATATATAGCCTCCCTACTGTTATTTTATTTTACTTTTGCTCTTTTTTCCTCAACACTTTTTTGTTGTTGTTTTATTTTACTTTTTTTATAAAAAAGCCCTTAACCATTGTTGGTTAAGGGCTGTAAGTAAGCATTTCACTGTAATGTCTACACCTGTTGTATTCGGTGCATAAAATTTGATTTGATTTGAATTTCAACCTGATTTTCCATAACTGCTGACATGGTTCTTTCAGGGTGCTGGGTTATTGCTCACTACAGCCATGTAGCTGCAACATCATTGGGATTCATAAGAACTAGGTATTCTGGGGCATTAGGTTTCAAGTGTCTCAGATTAAGAGTGCTGATTCAGGATCAGTTTTGCCTTTTAGATCACACTGAATAACATTACATGTAATCCTATTCTGACAACAGGCTTGATACATTTATACTGCCCCTGGTCTGTACTGGCCTAGTATGTAAGGTAGCGCCTCTACTCCAATTGTTTGAGAACAGAACCCCCCTTTTCCTAATATGTAACCCAAAACAGGCTCTATCTATCAGTTTGTCATAGCTACTATCTAGGTTCATTGTTTGTTGAAAAATGATAAAGCTGCTTCAAATGGGGGTAAGGGTCTTTCAACATAGATAGCCCTTGAAGTGTGTGCACTGCTCTCTGTTACTTTGATCAACTGTTCTAGACTGAACCTCACTTTATAGCGTAATGTTTTAATTATGAGCGCAAACAACGTTTTGGAGACAATGAGACGAAGCCTCTTCAGACTGTTGGGAGTGACAGTAGACCTATGCTTAAACCGGTGTTACAAAAGGTCTGTGACATACTTGGAATTCTTTTTTAAAATTAATTAATTAATTAAACCTTTATTTAACCCACTTTTTTTGTTGTTGTGAAAAGTGACCACTTTTTGACTAAATGATGTGTCATGCTTAAAGGATAAGTTTGGGTGAGCGTATAACAAGTTCGCTTCAAACTCGTCACGGACAACTTTAGCATTTTTGCTAATTAGCAACTTTGCAACTATTTACTACTTTTGAGCTACTTTGCAACTACTTAGCATGTTAGCTAACCCTTCCCCGAACCCTAACCTTAACCCTTTAACCTAACTCCTAACTCCTAACCTTAACCTTACACCTAACCTTAACCCTAACCTGAACCCCTAAGCCCTAGCCTAGCGAACGTTAGCCACATAGCTAACGTTATCCTCCTAGCCACCGAGCTAACGTTAGCCACAACAAATTGGAATTCGTAACATATCATATGTTTAGCAAATTCCTAATATATTCTAGAAATTGCAATTCGCAACATGTTGTACAAGTTGCAATTCATAACATATCATACGAATTGTAATTTGTAACATAGCATACAAAATGGATGATGGACATCCACAAATGAATACATACCATACAAAACGTAACATATCATACTAATTGGAGTATCCCGGATTTACATTTACAATGTTACGTCTACCCCTGAGTCCAGGTTGTTCTAAGTGACCTTGTTTTAGCAGAGGGGCAAACATAGCATTAAAATGGCATTTTACAAATAATTTTCTTAATTTTTTTATGCAAATCCTTTCTGGAATGTTCAACCCACGGAACCTGTGTTAAGTTGTTAAAGTCACGAGCGGGTCCATCATGTGACCAGCCGCACAAAGGTATAAACAGTTAAGTAATACTGTAAATGGTTAACCATTACAGAACTCTTTATATTGACGTTCTGAAGGGTGACACAGTGTTTTTGTCTGTACTCTTTCCCCCTCCCCCCTCTTCCTAATGTTCCCTCCCACTCTTATTCATGTCATAGCCTCCTGTTTGTTTTTCTACATTGTGGACTGACCCAGGCTCTACCCTGGCTATATTTCTTCTTTGTCATTGTGACTCAGCATTCTGAAGACTCAAGCAAAGACGGAAGAGGAAGCGCGACAGGAAGTCAATGGAAGTAGAGCCGGAGAAGATGTGTGTTTTTTCGCGTTATTTGTCATTTATTCTGTACATAATGTTTCTGCCATCGTCTCTTATAACCAAAAAGAGCTTCTGGATATCAGGACAGCGATTACTCACCTCGTATTGAACAAAGATTTTTTCTTCAACGAGTCGGACGCGAAGGATATCCTACAGACACCCGACAAGGCCCAAATCCCCGTCATTCGCAGGAGAAAGAGACGGAGATATCGTGGACGTAGGTCGGGATGACTCGTAAGGATTCGATGGCGAGCGAGTAAACTGCCTCTTCCATCAATCCTGTTAGCCAATCTTCAATCATTGGAAAATAAATTATATGACCTAAGAGTACGGTTATCCTACCAACGGGACATTAAAAACTGTAATATCTTATGTTTCACCGAGTCGTGGCTGAACGACGACATGGACAACATACAGCTAGCGGGCTATACGCTACATCGTCAGGATAGAACGGCTGTCTCCGGTAAGACAAGGGGTGGCGGTCTGTGTATATCTGTAAACAACAGCTGGTGCACAAAATCAAATACTAAGGAAGTCTCGAGGTTTTGCTCGCCTGAGGTAGAGTATCTTATGATAAAGTGGATGTGTAGGGTACAGTGCACAGCAGAGGGCTCTGAACGAGTGTGGGTGTTCAATACCTGGGGTGATGCGAGAGTGCCCTGCCTGCCGCCTCCATACCTTAAAGAACACTGACGACAGCGTGCAGGAAAATGTCCTCTCGTGCCACAAGAGTGACACTGGCGCTGTCGTCCTCCGCTCTCCCGGATCGCCGCTCCACCCAGCTCCATCATCTCGGGATCCGGGTTGGTGGGGGTGGAACGGGCAGGCCCCTTCCAGGACGTCCTCTAGCAGCCAGCAGGTTGTCCAACCGGATGGCCATGTCCACCAGTTGATTGAAGGACAACGTGGTGTCCCGGCAGGCTAGCTCCCTTCGGACGTCCACCGGAAGTGGTCGATGAGGACCCGCTCATTCCACCCGGACCCATCAGCTAGAGTACGAAACTCCAGGACGAAGTCCTGCGCGTTCCTCGTCCCCTGCCTCAGGTGGACCAGCTGCTCGCCCGCCTCTCTACCTTCAGGCGGATGATCGAAGACACCCGAAAGAGGCAAGCGAACTCCCCGTAGTTGTCCAACGCGGCTCCTCCTTCACTCCAGACCACGTTGGCTCACTCCAGGGCTTTCCCCGAGAGGCAGGAGACGAGGGCGGACACCTTCTCCCGCTCCGATGAAGCCGGGCTGATGTTCGAGAGGTATAACTCCAGTTGTAGGAGGAATCCCTGGCAGAGGGCAGCTGTCCTGTCAAAATCTCGTGGTCCGGATATATGAATCCCTCTGGGTGCTGGAGTGTGGGTGGCTGGATCCGGTCGCTCAGCTGGTCCCGAAAGATCAGGTCCTCTCCTCTCCAGGCGTTGGACGACCTGGAGAACCCGATCCATCGCTTCTCCCAAGCTGGCTAGCATCGTCGAATGCTCCCGGACCTGTGCTCCTCTCCTGCTGACTCCATGTCTTGGGTGTGTGATTCTGTGATGAGGTGATGTTGAAGGAGTCAGGCGCAGGAGGGTAAATCACAGAATAACCGGCTTTATTCCGTAACCACAGAGTTAAGCAATAACACGTAAAAACACTCCAGTGCGCAAAACAGGCGCACTGGAAAACACAAGGCACACAGGGAACTAACCTGGCGATACAAAATACAAGGAGCTCCACCGAGCTTCACTACTCTCCACAATAACCAATCACACACAAAGACAAGGGGGCAGAGGGAACACTTATACAGGTACTGATGAGGGGATATGAACCAGGTGTGTGTAATAAACAAGACAAAACAAATGGAATGATTAGATGAGGAGTGGCTAGAAGGCCGGTGACAGCGAATGCCAAAGCCTGCCCGAACTAGGAGAGGTGGCAGCTTCGGAGGAAGTCGTGACAGCATCAGATGACCTGGCCTCCACAATCCCCAACCTCAACCCAATTGAGATGTTTTTGGATGAGTATGGAAGTCCTTCAAGATAGTTGGAAAAGCATTCCAGGTGAAGCTGGTTGAGAGAATTCAAAGAGTGTGAAAAGCCGTCATCAAGGCAAAGGGCGGCTATTTGAAGAATCTCAAATACAGTATAACATTTATTTTGATTTGTTTAACACTTTTTTGGTTACTACATGATTCCATGTGTTATTTCATAGTTTTGATGTCTTCACTACTATTCTACAATGTAGAAAATAGTAAAAATGAAGAATTTAGCCGTGTGGGTTTTGAGATCAATTGAGTCAGATTAAAATCAATGCAAATACTCTTAAATTGATTTGAGGCTGGGAATAGCCAATCCAAATTCAAATCCCCTAAAATGACTATCTCCGAGGACAAAAAAGGTGTTAAACACTCGGATATAGTACCAATAGCATCCGCCATGGCAGAGGGGGGTAAATCCCGGCAACAAATAAATGTGTATTCTGGTTTATAGACACATCTACAACCAGGAGCTCACATTTCTTGGGAACAGAAATATTTAAATATTGGTACACCATGAAATTAGATTTTACATATATGGCCACTCCTCCTCCTTTCTGTAATCTGTCACATCTAAATACATTATAATCATTTACTTCAATGTCTTTATCAGAGTCAGAACCATTTAACCATGTTTCCGAGAGAACCAGAATGTCTTGAAATGAGTCCTGTACCCAAATGTCAATTGTGTCCATTTTTTAAATAATACTTCACACATTTAGGTGCATTAGCCCAAGCCCCCTATGAGCTTTAAAGTCAGAGGGGATAGTCAGCTCCTTCCCATAAGAGCTAACAGGCATAGGGTCATCTGCAGCTATATGTTGAGTGAGCTGAGACTTTGCCAAGGTCCCTGTCCAACCGCATGTTGATGATGATCACACTCACACATGACCTGAAGAAATCAATGTTTGTTACAAAGTAACATTTTATTGGTAACATTTAAAACAGTATTAACCAAAAGCAGTGCTACAGTTTAAATACAGCTGTTATTGTTGCAAAATGTGTGTGTATTATATCCTTAGAAGAAAATACGAAGAACTTGAACATGCTTTCTGATAATAGGCTAATTAAGAAATAGCCTAGGTCTACATTTTATTTAAAAGGAATTGAACTTTGCTCCTCTAAGGCTGTGACGTTTAATTCTGTTATAGCACATGTTTAAATAGCATAATAAGCCTAATTATTGACCTTTTTGAGAACACAGTCAAGAAAAACTAGGTTTTATCAAAAATAAAAATAAATATCAACTCAATTTTCAGAATGAAGTATGGGAATACAGTACGTGGACTTAGACAGATGTGTTGGCTTTTGTAGAAATGGTATTTGACAATACACCTTCGGTTTCAAATTACATATTGTAGTTCACATGTGGTCTATCAAAGTTGCTCAGAAATAACTACACAAAATCAGTAGCTACACCTAACCATCAGTGGAGCCTGCTGATGGCTGGGAGGACGGCTCATAATAATGTCTGGAATAAAGTGTAATGGCTGGAATGGAATGGTATCGTCCCATGTGGCTCAGTTGGTAGAGCATGGTACTTGCAATACCAAGGTTATGGGTTCGATTCCCACGGGGGACCAGTAAGAAAATGTATGCACTCACTACTGTAAGTCGCTTTGGATAAGAGTGTCTACTAAATGACTAAAATGTATCAAAACCATGTGATTGATTCTGGCAATTATTATGAGCAGTCCTCCCCTCAGCAGCCTCCACTGCTAACCATACATAGGTTATTAAGCTGGAAGTGGAAAACAATGATCACAGTAATCTTCTTAACAACTTCAGTGCTTTCAGGGTGCTGGTTTTTCAGGGTGCTGGTTCAATATAGCCATGTAGTTGCAACATCATTGTGATTCATAAGAACTAGGTCTTCTGGGGCTGTATGTATTGAGTGTCTCAGTGTAAGAGTGTGGATCTCTAAACATTAATATAAACTAAACATATTTGCCAACCATCTCCTGATATACCTGACTGATATTGAAAACTCGAAGCCCCCTTTGTTAAAAATATTTTCGGAATACTCTCAAATCTCAGGATGTAAAATGAACATGGAAAAAATGAAATAATGGCAATTGGAAAATTAAAAAGAATAACTCATGATCTACAGCAATCCTTTAATTGGACCTCAAAAATATGAAATACTTAGGTATTTATTATATATTTATATTGTATTTATTACTTAATAAGTGACAACAAACAATAAATATATAGCATATAATATAACTCACCACCCAAGGCTTTTACTAGTGACATATTGTTTTATCACTAAAGAGGAACAATGGGTACATAAGATGCTCATCCCCAGAATCTTTTCACATGGTTGTTTTCAAAGGATGGAGCTAATAACATTAACAACTTCATACTTAAGAACACTAAAACAACATAGAATAAAATTTAACGGATTCTACACTAACCAATATCACTGGCTAAAAACACAACCCTATGGAACAATCCTTGGATAGCTTTTCAGAATACACCGATAAATTGGCCTACATGGAAAACTAATGGCATAGAAACCGTAAATGACGTGGTAATAGGAAATACAATTATTTCTATTACAGAATTAAAAAGGAATTTTGGACTGACCAATGTAGACATTTTCAAATATATGCAACTGAAAAGATTTATATCATGAAATTTCAACCTGAAAGCTTTTGGACATCAGAGCAATGTTGATGGAATCCTATTTGAGTCAGAAACATATACTCATGTGATAGGTAAGATACACAAAACCTTACAGAGAGTCTATCCAACTGACAATCTATTAAAAAATATATAAACTATTGGAACCAAGACTTAAAAAGAACTGATATTGGCACAAGATGGTGGGTGTGTTGGTTACAGACAGAAACAACATAACACAATTTGAAGTCATATGGGGTAGAGTCTTTCAAGTGTTAGAAACAACACTGGGTGTGAATACAGTGGGTCTGAGCAAGTGTGATTTCATTAATGTACAAAACATGTACTGAATACTTTCCGAAGACACTGTATGTATGCAAATATTAAGAAGTGTATTGTTTTTGTCCATGTATGCTTAGTTTGTTGTAAAGAAAAAAGTTTAAAAAAAAAGTAAAATAACATTACGTTGACAGGGAGGACCCGATCCTAGATCAGCATTTCTACTCTTACAATAGGCTTGATACATTTATATGACCCCTGGTCTGTCCTTGCCTAGTATGTAAGGTAGCACCTCTAATCCAATTGTTTGAGAACACAACCCCCTTTTTCCAAGTATGTAACCCGAAACAGGCTTTATCAGTTTGTCATAACTACTATTTAGGTTTATTGTTTGTTGAAAAATGATAATGATGCTTCAAATGGGGGAAAGGGTTTTTGAACATAGATCAAATCAAATTTTATTGGTCACATGCGCCAAATACAACAGGTGCAGACATTACAAGTGAAATGCTTACTTACAGCCCTTAACCAACAGTGCATTTATTTTTAACAAAAAAAGTAAAAATAAAACAACAACAAAAAAAGTGTTGAGAAAAAAAGAGCAGAAGTAAAATAAAATAACAGTAGGGAGGCTATATATACAGGGGGGTACCGGTGCAGAGTCAATGTGTGGGGGCACCGGCTAGTTGAGGTAGTTGAAGTAATATGTACATGTGGGTAGAGTTAAAGTGACTATGCATAAATAATTAACAGAGTAGCAGCAGCGTAAAAAGGATGGGGTGGGGGGGCAGTGCAAATAGTCCGGGTAGCCATGATTAGCTGTTCAGGAGTCTTATGGCTTGGGGGTAGAAGCTGTTGAGAAGTCTTTTGGACCTAGACTTGGCACTCCGGTACCGCTTGCCGTGCGAGAACAGTCTATGACTAGGGTGGCTGGAGTCTTTGACAATTTTGAGGGCCTTCCTCTGACACCGCCTGGTATAGAGGTCCTGGATGGCAGGAAGCTTGGCCCCAGTGATGTACTGGGCCGTACGCACTACCCTCTGTAGTGCCTTGCGGTCGGAGGCCAAGCAGTTGCCATACCAGGCGGTGATGCAACCAGTCAGGATGCTCTCGATGGTGCAGCTGTAGAATTATTTGAGGATCTGAGGACCCATGCCAAATCTTTTCAGTCTCCTGAGGGGGAATAGGCTTTGTCGTGCCCTCTTCACGACTGTCTTGGTGTGTTTGGACCATGATAGTTCGTTGGTGATGTGGACACCAAGGAACTTGAAGCTCTCATAGCCCTTGAAGTGTGTGCTCTGCTCGCTTTTACTTTGACCAACTCTTTATAACCTAATGTTTTGATTATGAGTGCAAACTACGTTTTGGAGTTAATGAGACAAAGCCTCTTCAGACTGTTGGGAGTGACAGTAGACTTGCTGTATGCTTAAACCGGTATTACAAAAGGGCTGTGACATACTTTGCATTCCTTTTCTTTGCGATAAGTGACATCACTTTTTGACTAAATGATGTGTCATGCTTAAAAGGATAAGTTGGTGTTTTAAACCAAATCATATAGGCCTAGTTAGAAATCCTTACCCTGACAGTGGGCCAGGAGAGATTGTAATCCATGGTTCAGATCAGGAGGATTTTGAGAGTCATTTTCATAGTATCACAAAAGGACAAATGTCCCTCTCATTTCTGTCATGTCAACTGATTTTAGTCAGCAGCAACCCTTATGAACTGTTGTTAGTCAGCAGCAACCCTCACTCATTCAAAGTGACCTTGTTTCAGCAGAAGGGCCAACTTCAGGAGTGAACGTTATTCATAATAAGGTTTACACAATGAAAATAGATGTCTCTACCTTCAGCAAATTATATTTTACCTAAACCCTCCCTGAACGCTTGAGAAAAAACAAGTGACCCTCCCCTATAACCAAATTAATAATTAAAACAAAGTGGATACCCGAGAACATCCTTACAGGTTACCCTCAACTCTTGGACAGACCAGAGCCTTAGATATGCCGTTTTAGAAACTCTTCTTCATCCTGTCAGCATTACATGGCAACGCAGGAATTTTGATAGCGCACCTGGCTGCGGGCCAGAAGGCTGTGGGTTCACAGACCCCTATAGACAAGAGTAGGGGTGGAAAGATCTAATTTATAGTAAAATCACTGGATGAATCTATCATCATTTTTGCAGATCTGAGAAAAATGTGCCTTTTTAAAAATGTTATGCACCTCTATGTAATTGTACATATTTTTTATACTACACAAATTACTGAAATTACAGGCTAAGAATAGACAGAGAGATACGATGAACACATAGGCCTATCATATTTATCCAGTGACAAATCAGTGTGTCTTGTTTGCAACAAAACTGTCCCTGTGAAGAATCTGAGCATGGTACTTTGCAAATTTAGGCCTCCCTTTCCCCCCCAGTGTCACGTTCGTTGTGTAAAGGATCGGACCAAGGTGCAGCATGGTATACGTACATAGTCGTTTATTATTATAAACACAGACAAAATAACAAAATCCAACAGAACGTGAAGTTCAAGAGGCTAAACATCAAACACGCCAAACAGAAACAAGATCCTCCAACTAAGGTAGGCAACATGGCTGCCTAAGTATGATCCCCAATCAGAGACAATGATCGACAGCTGCCTCTGATTGGGAACCACACCCGGCCAACATAGAAATACAGAATCTAGAATTCACACCCTGAACACACCAACTAGAGAAAACAGGGCTCTCAAGGTCAGGGCGTGACACCCAGACAGTAGGTCTACCGACGCAGAAAAATGTAATCTTTAACTGATGGCTACTCTTCTTTAACAACAGAAGGTCACAAGGGTTTCCCTAAAAGCTGTCTGGGTTTAAACATAATTTGTACAGAATTAGAATATACAGTGGGGAAAAAAAGTATTTAGTCAGAAACCAATTGTGCAAGTTCTCCCACTTAAAAAGATGAGAGAGGCCTGTAATTTTCATCATAGGTACACGTCAACTATGACAGACAAATTGAGAAAAAAAAATCCAGAAAATCACATTGTAGGATTTTTAATGAATTTATTTGCAAATTATGGTGGAAAATAAGTATTTGGTCACCTACAAACAAGCAAGATTTCTGGCTCTCACAGACCTGTAACTTCTTCTTTAAGAGGCTCCTCTGTCCTCCACTCGTTACCTGTATTAATGGCACCTGTTTGAACTTGTTATCAGTATAAAAGACACCTGTCCACAACCTCAAACAGTCACACTCCAAACTCCACTATGGCCAAGACCAAAGAGCTGTCAAAGGACACCAGAAACAAAATTGTAGACCTGCACCAGGCTGGGAAGACTGAATCTGCAATAGGTAAGCAGCTTGGTTTGAAGAAATCAACTGTGGGAGCAATTATTAGGAAATGGAAGACATACAAGACCACTGATAATCTCCCTCGATCTGGGGCTCCACGCAAGATCTCACCCCGTGGGGTCAAATTGATCACAAGAACGGTGAGCAAAAATCCCAGAACCACACGGGGGGACCTAGTGAATGACCTGCAGAGAGCTGGGACCAAAGTAACAAAGCCTACCATCAGTAACACACCACGCCGCCAGGGACTCAAATCCTGCAGTGCAAGACGTGTCCCCCTGCTTAAGCCAGTACATGTCCAGGCCCGTCTGAAGTTTGCTAGAGTGCATTTGGATGATCCAGAAGAGGATTGGGAGAATGTCATATGGTCAGATGAAACCAAAATATAACTTTTTGGTAAAAACTCAACTCGTCGTGTTTGGAGGACAAAGAATGCTGAGTTGCATCCAAAGAACACCATACCTACTGTGAAGCATGGGGGTGGAAACATCATGCTTTGGGGCTGTTTTTCTGCAAAGGGACCAGGACGACTGATCCGTGTAAAGGAAAGAATGAATGGGGCCATGTATCGTGAGATTTTGAGTGAAAACCTCCTTCCATCAGCAAGGGAATTGAAGATGAAACGTGGCTGGGTCTTTCAGCATGACAATGATCCCAAACACACCGCCCGGGCAACGAAGGAGTGGCTTCGTAAGAAGCATTTCAAGGTCCTGGAGTGGCCTAGCCAGTCTCCAGATCTCAACCCCATAGAAAATCTTTGGAGGGAGTTGAAAGTCCGTGTTGCCCAGCGACAGCCCCAAAACATCACTGCTCTAGAGGAGATCTGCATGGAGGAATGGGCCAAAATACCAGCAACAGTGTGTGAAAACCTTGTGAAGACTTACAGAAAACGTTTGACCTGTGTCATTGCCAACAAAGGGTATATAACAAAGTATTGACAAAACTTTTGTTATTGACCAAATACTTATTTTCCACCATAATTTGCAAATAAATTCATTAAAAATCCTATAATATGATTTTCTGGATTTTTTTTTCTCATTTTGTCTTTCATAGTTGACGTGTACCTATGATGAAAATTACAGGCCTCTCTCATCTTTTTAAGTGGGAGAACTTGCACAATTGGTGGCTGACTAAATACTTTTTTGCCCCACTGTATATTATATATAATCTATAGAAGATTGTAAAGTTGACCTCCGGTCCTCATCTTCCTTAAAGAGGTAGGGTTTCAAGTGTCTCCGGAAGGTGGTCAGTGACTCCGCTGTCCTGGCGTCGTGGGGGAGCTTGTTCCACCATTGGGGTGCCAGAGCAGCGAATAGCTTTGACTGGGCTGAGCGGGAACTGTGCTTCCGTAGAGGTAGGGGGGCTAGCAGGTCAGAGGTGGATGAATGTAATGCCCTCGTTTGGGTGTAGGGTCTGATCAGAGCCTGAAGTTAAGGAGGTGCCGTTCCCCACACAGCTCCGTAGGCAAGCACCATGGTTTTGTAGTAGATGCAAGCTTCAACTGGAAGCCAGTGGAGTGTGCGGAGGAGCGGGGTGACATGAGAGAACTTGGGAAGGTTGAACACCAGACGGGCTGCAGCGTTCTGGATAAGTTGTAGGGGTTTAATGGCACAGGCAGGGAGCCCAGCCTACAGCGAGTTGCAGTAATCCAGACGGGAGATGACAAGTGCCTGGATTAGGACCTGTGCTGCTTTCTGTATAAGGTAGGGTCGTACTCTGCGAATGTTGTAGAGCATGAACCTACAGGATCGGGTCACCGCTTTGATGTTAGTGGAGAACAACAGGGTGTTGTCCAGGGTCACGCCAAGGTTCTTTGCACTCTGGGAGGAGGACACAATGGAGTTGTCAACCGTGATGGCGAGATCATGGAGTGGGCAGTCCTTCCCCGGGAGGAAGAGCAGCTTCGTCTTGCTGAGGTTCAGCTTGAGGTGGTGATCCGACATCCAGACTGATATGTCTTCCAGACATGCAGAGATGTGATTCGCCACCTGGTTATCAGAAGGGAGAAAGGAGAAAATGAATAGTGTGTCGTCAGTGTAGCAATGATAGGAGAGACCATGTGAGGATATGACAGAGCCAAGTGACTTGGTGTATAGAGAGAATAGGAGAGGGCCTAGACCTGAGCCCTGGGGGACACCAGTGGTGGGAGCATGTGGTGCGGAGACAGATTCTCACCACACCACCTGGTAGGAGCGACCTGTCAGGTAGGATGCAATCCAAGAGTGAGCAGCGCCGGAGATGCCCAACTCGGAGAGGGTGGAGAGGAGGATCTGATGGTTCACAGTATCAAAGGCAGTAGATAGATCTAGAAGGATAAGAGCAGAGGAGAGAGAGTTAGCTTTAGCAGTGCGGAGAGCCTCCGTGACACAGAGAAGAGCAGTCTCAGTTTAATGACTAGTCTTGAAACCTGACTGGTTTAGATCAAGAAGGTAATTCTGAGAGAGATAGCAGGAGAGTTGGCTAGAGACGGCATGCTCAAGAGTTTGAGAGAAAAGAAAGAATGGATACTGGTCTGTATTTGTTGACATCGGTGGGATCGAGTGTAGGTTTTTTGAGGAGTGGTGCAACTCTCGCTCTCTTGAAGACAGAAGGGACATAGCCAGCGGTCAAGGATGAGTTGATGAGCGAGGTGAGGTAAGGGAGAAGGTCTCCGGAAACGGTCTGGAGAAGAGAGGAGGGGATAGGGTCAAGCGGGCAGGTTGTTGGGCGGCCGGCCGTCACAAGTCGCAAGATCATCTTCTGGAGAGAAAGGAGAAAAATAAGTAAAAGCATAGGGTAGGGCAGTGTGAGCAGGACCAGCGGTGTCATTTGACTTAATAAATGAGGATGTCGTCAACCTTCTTTTCAAAATGGTTGACGAAGTCATCCACAGAGAGGGAGGAGGGAGATGGAGGAGGAGGAGGATTCAGCAGGGAGGAGAAGGTGGCAAAGAGCTTCCTAGGGTTAGAGGCAGAGGCTTGAAATTTAGAGTGGTAGAAAGTGGCTTTAGCAGCAGAAACAGAGGAAGAAAATGTAGAGAGGAGGGAGTGAAAAGACGACAGGGCTGACGGGAGTCTAGTTTTCCTCCATTTCTGCTCAGCTGCCCGGAGCCCTGTTCTGTGAGCTCGCAATGAGTCGTCAAACCACGGAGCAGGAGGGGAGGACCGAGCCGGCCGGGAGGATAGGGGACATAGAGAATCAAAAGATGCAGAAAGGGAGGAGAGGAGGGTTGAGGAGGCAGAATCAGGAGATCAGAGGGAGAAGGATTTAGCAGAGGGAAAAGATGATAGGATGGAAAAGGAGAGAGTAGTGGGAGAGAGAGAGCGAAGGTTGCGACGGCACATTACCATCTGAGTAGGGGCATAGTGAGTAGTGTTGGAGGAGAGTGAGAGAGAAAAGGATACAAAGTAGTGGTCGGAGACTTGGAGAGGAGTTGCAGTGAGATTAGTAGAAGAACAGCATCTAGTAAAGATGAGGTCAAGTGTATTGTCTGCCTTGTGAGTAGGGGGGGACGGTGAGAGGGTGAGGTCAAAAGAGGAGAGGAGTGGAAAGAAGGAGACCACCAACTTACTATCCTGAGACAAGGCTGAGTATAGCCCATGAAGATCTCCTCCACCGCACGAGCCCGAGGGGGTGCAAAACCAAATTCCGTCAAAATCAGGCCAGTGGTGTCTGAGATATCGCTGAGTCAAACAGATCAAGAGATACAAAAATGTGTCAGTTATAGCGCCACCATGTGGTCGATATGAATGTTATTGCATATGCTGAGTATTGACAGTGTTTGCAACATGTGTACCAAATGTTGTTACAATACAAATATCCTTGACTGATTTATTTGCATTTATGTGCCAGACCACACCCACGTGAATGTTTATTGGCCAATAGCAGCCACGTTGTTTTAGGTACTAGTCTGGGAAATATTGCGTTAAGAGACCTTTGTCCATAGATGCCACATAAAGTTTCGTGCAGATCGGTCATTCGGTGCCAAAATATAGCGTTTTAACTGTTTATCAAATTCAAAATGGCGGACAATCCATCAGGGTGGACCTTAAGGGTCACTGAGGCAAATGTGTTCCTTGTGAGGAGATGGATGTACGTACCGAATTTCATGACTTTAGGTAAAACGGGGTGAGGGGCATGACTTTTCAAATGTGCATTTTCAATCTCGTTATAGCGCCACCATCTTGCCAATCAGTGTAATTTTGTAGATGTCGGGACTCTATTGCAAGACGCATCATTCACACAAGTTTCGTCAAAATTGTCCAGTGCTGTCTGAGATAGTACGTTAGTCTCACGCACTAACGGATGAAAACTGATCCACAGTCCCCTCCCCGATTTTATTGTGGAGGACAACAACGCTGCATGGGATTTCTGTTAATGCGACTCCGTGTAGCCAATGGCAATGTCTGCTTTACAGTGAGGGAAAAAAGTATTTGATCCCCTGCTGATTTTGTACGTTTGCCCACTGACAAAGAAATGATCAGTCTATAATTTTAATGGTAGGTTTATTTGAACAGTGAGAGACAGAATAACAACAAAAAATCCAGAAAAACGCATGTAAAAAATGTTATAAATTGATTTGCATTTTAATGAGGGAAATAAGTATTTGACCCCCTCTCAATCAAAAAGATTTCTGGCTCCCAGGTGTCTTTTATACAGGTAACGAGCTGAGATTAGGAGCACACTCCTAAAGGGAGTGCTCCTAATCTCAGCTTGTTACCTGTATAAAAGATACCTGTCCACAGAAGCAATCAATCAATCAGATTCCAAACTCTCCACCATGGCCAAGACCAAATAGCTCTCCAAGGATGTCAGGGACAAGATTGTAGACCTACACAAGGCTGGAATGGGCTACAAGACCATCACCAAGCAGCTTGGTGAGAAGGTGACAACAGTTGGCGCGATTATTCGCAAATGGAAGAAACACAAAAGAACTGTCAATCTCCCTCAGCCTGGGGCTCCATGCAAGATCTCACCTTGTGGAGTTGCAATGATCATGAGAATGGTGAGGAATCAGCCCAGAACTACACGGGAGAATCTTGTCAATGATCTCAAGGCAGCTGGGACCATAGTCATCAAGAAAACAATTGGTAACACACTACGCCATGAAGGACTGAAATCCTGCAGCGCCCGCAAGGTCCCCCTGCTCAAGAAAGCACATATACAGGGCCGTCTGAAGTTTGCCAATGAACATCTAAATGATTCAGAGGAGAACTGGGTGAAAGTGTTGTGGTCAGATGAGACCAAAATCGAGCTTTTTGGCATCAACTCAACTCGACGTGTTTGGAGGAGGAGGAATGCTGCCTATGACCCCAAGAACACCATCCCCACCGTCAAACATGGAGGTGGAAACATTATGCTTTGGGGGTGTTTTTCTGCTAAGGGGACAGGACAACTTCACCGCATCAAAGGGACGATGGATGGGGCCATGTGCCCTCAGCCAGGGCAGTGAAAATGGGTCGTGGATGGGTATTCCAGCATGACAATGACCCAAAACACACGGCCAAGGCAACAAAGCAGAAGCACATTAAGGTCCTGGAGTGGCCTAGCCAGTCTCCAGACCTTAATCCCATAGAAAATCTGTGGAGGGAGCTGAAGGTTCGAGTTGCCAAACGTCAGCCTCAAAACCTTAATGACTTGGAGAAGATCTGCAAAGAGGAGAGAAACAAAATCCCTCCTGAGATGTGTGCAAACCTGGTGGCCAACTACAAGAAACATCTGACCAACAAGGGTTTTGCCACCAAGTACTAAGTCATGTTTTGCAGAGGGGTCAAATACTTTTTTTCCCCTCACCGTAGTTATAATGCCAGTTCCACCAACGCAGTTCCACCTCTGACACCGCCAAAACAACCGCTATGCGAATGTCAGCTAAAGCGGATCTGATTGAAGAGCCCTGAAGCTAAACATGCATGAAGCTAAACATGCATGATTTCAGTGCCTGAATCACATATCAATGAATGGATGGCTAAATAAACTCAGCAAAAACATAAACGTCCCTTTTTCAGGACCCTGTCTTTCAAAGATAATTCGTAGAAATCCAAATAACTTCACAGATCTTCATTGTAAAGGGTTTAAACACTGTTTCCCATGCTTGTTCAATTAACAATGAACAATTAATGAACATGCACCTGTGGAACGGTCGTTAAGACACTAACAGCTTACAGACGGTAGGCAATTAAGGTCACAGTTATGAAAACTGAGGACACAAAAGAGGCCTTTCTACTGACTCCCTGCTCATCTGCGTGAACGTGCCTTAGGCATGCTGCAAGGAGGCATGAGGACTGCAGATGTGGCCAGGGCAATAAATTGCAATGTCCGTACAGTGAGACGCCTAAGACAGCGCTACAGGGAGACGGACAGCTGATCGTCCTCGCAGTGGCAGACCACGTGTAACAACACCTAAACAGGATCGGTACATCCGAACATCACACCTGCGGAACAGGTACAGGATGGCAACAACAACTGCCCGAGTTACACCAGGAACGCACAATCCCTCCATCAGTGCTCAGACTGTCCGCAATAGGCTGAGAGAGAGGCTGGACTGAGGGCTTCTAGGCCTGTTGTAAGGCAGGTCCTCACCAGACATCACCGGCAACAATGTTGCCTATGGGCATTAACCCACCGTCGCTGGACCAGACAGGACTGTCAGAAAGTGCTCTTCACTGACGAGTCGCGGTTTTGTCTAACCAGGGGTGAGGGTCGGATTCGCGTTTATTGTCGAAGGAATGAGCGTTACACCGAGGCCTGTACTCTGGAGCGGGATCGATTTGGAGGTGGAGGGTCCGTCATGGTCTGGGGTGGTGTGTCACAGCATCATCGGACTGAGCTTGTTGTCATTGCAGGCAATCTCAATGCTGTGCGTTACAGGGAAGACATCATCCTCCCTCATGTGGTACCCTTCCTTCAGGCTCATCCTGACATGACTCTCCAGCATGACAATGCTACCAGCCATACTTCTCGTTCTGTGCGTAATTTCCTGCAAGACAGGAATGTCGGTGTTCTGCCATGGCCAGCGAAGAGCCCGGATCTCAATCCAATTGAGCACATCTGGGACCTGTTGGATCGGAGGGTGAGGGCTAGGGCCATTCCCCCTAGAAATGTCTGAGGACTTGCATGTGCCTTGGTGGAAGAGTGGGGTAACATCTCACAGCAAGAACTGGTAAATCTGGTGCAGTCCATGAGGAGATGCACTGCAGTACTTAATGCAGCTGGTGGCCACACCAGATACTTACTGTTACTTTTGATTTTGACCCCCCCCCCCTTTGTTCAGGGACACATTATTATGTCTTAGTTGTTGAATCTTATGTTCATACAAATATTTACACGTTAAGTTTGCTGAAAAGAAATGCAGTTGACAGTGAGAGGACATTTCTTTTTTTGCTGAGTTTAGTAAGCAGGTCCAGATAGAGCCTAAATATAGCATTAGCCATGTCAGGTATGCTATAAGGCTATGATAAAGCACTAGGCCTGGAAATGACCACAATGTGGGAAAGGCACTGCCCTTGTAAAATACAATTATGACAGTAAAGGATGCACTATCAGCACAATGACGAAATGTGAGACAAGGCCATCAGACTAGGGTGCCTGTATGTAGCCTCAGCATTAAGTACATAGAAGATGAGGGCTCAGAAGCCAACGGTTCAGATGAGCTCCAGCTAGCCGTTGTTACATGGTTTTACCAGATTTAGTGGCCAACAGATTTTACATGTCTCGAGAGGAGTAATCCTCAATACAACATTATTATATTCGTTACAGAATACTATATAAAAATGAGCTGATGAGGACATTGTTGGCATACCATATTTCCTCGTTACCGTCACAAAAGGGAAAATAATGAAAATACATATTGCACCTCTGTTCTCCTTAGAAGCCGTGTTCAACTTTTTTCCCTTCACAAACCATGAACTTCTGCCTCAGGACCAGGACCAACCAAAAGCGTAATTGGTAGCAGTGGGTTTCAAACATAAAATGAGGTACTGACTACACACATACAAATGAGGAATTGAGTAGCATTGTGTGGTGTAAAGCCACATAAAGCCAGTAGCTGCTTGGCGCTTTACAGTAGGGAACAAATTTATAAACAGTCAAATTCATCATGGTATATAATTGAGGGGGTAAAACGCACACACGTCTTCATGACCTCCTGCAAGTTACGCGCCTGCCAGTCACACAATCACTTCCTCAAAAAGCAATCTCATGACCAGCCCTCATGAACTAAGATAGCCTACTCCTTAAAAAAACAGAGATGTATTTCCTGAGGTGATTATCTTTTTATTATGCCTTTTGAATGTCAGAACTACATTATAATTTATAATGTTTTTATCATATATATTTCAAAATGTCTAATTGGACATATGACAGAAACGTGAAGACTACTTGTGCTGAAACAGTAGCCTATCTGGCATGATTGAAGATCCCACAAAAGGAATGTCTACCTTTGTGTTTGGAACACTACTACAGTTTAACATAACAGTATTAATCATCTAAAATTGGTACAGCTGTATTAACTTCTCATTGGGGACAAATCTTCATTTTTTCTCAATCGAAGCCCCTTATTGATATAACAGTAAGGCAAAATGATGAAGGTATTGTTGGCTGACTAAAGCCGTCTTCCTGTAGAGAATGCATCGTCGCCATTACTATTAAGGCGTCAGACCAGGAGCAGTAGAGGTCAGTGATCCATACAGGATATAACCGTTTATAACATCTCTCTATAACATCTCTCCATGTATCTGGTGTTATTTACCACTGAGTCATCGGCCTACAGTCCTCTGATGGGAGGAAACCACTGGAACATCCTTGAAGGTTTCATAGTCATCATGATATTCTGCATGAAAGAGGAAGTTTTATATGGTTTGTAGAAAACTCCCAAATCGCCCGTCTGTCAAGTGCGTTACACAAAATCATTCCCAGAACGCGACTAAGAATGACCCCCCCCACTTAGAATACATTTTCTTGTTTTAATATACTTAATCTCTCATTCTACTGTCCCCCCGCTATCTGTCTCCCCCCGCCTCTCTCTCACCTATCTGTCTCTTTCCCTCCCTCTCCCCCCTCTCTCTTTCTAAGCAGTGGGGATCCAGACAGTCTTCCACTGGACGGCCTGTCTCCACATCTCCTCCAGGAGTGAGGGATGAGGCTGGGCCCAGTCTCTCCCTCCATCCTCCTCCTCCTGGCAGTGGAGCCACAGGCTCTTCAGAGGGCTGGCACACGTGTGCTGGAGGAACTGGCAACCCTGTGTGTGTGAGTGAGTGAGTGAGTGAGTGAGTGAGTGAGTGAGTGAGTGAGTGAGTGAGTGAGTGAGTGAGTGAGTGAGTGAGTGAGTGAGTGAGTGAGTGAGTGAGTGAGTGAGTGAGAGAGAGAGAGAGAGAGAGAGAGAGAGAGAGAGAGAGAGAGAGAGAGAGAGAGAGAGAGAGAGAGTGTGAGTGAGTGAGTGAGTGAGTGAGTGAGTGAGTGAGTGAGTGAGTGAGTGAGAGAGAGGGGGACCGACAGAGACAAAGATAGATTGACATTAAACCCAGCTCATTTACATACTCTACTGGAATACAATTAAGTGCTATTTGTTGGTGTGTGTGAGAATACAGGGGTCAAACACACCTCCATACTCCCCCAGTACCATATGGCCTTGATGACACTGTGATTGGCTAGAGCCTGGGTCAGCTGATCTCTGCCACCAGTTATAATGCTGACCACGCCTCCTGGAAGATCTGAGGACTGGAGAACCTAGAGAGACAGGGAAGAGATGTGTTTAGGGGAAAATACACACAACAGCATACACAAGCAAGAGTGTGCACACAAACACACAGTTGAATCAAAATGTCAAGGGGCAGGACAGAACTCACTTGGATGAACTCTAGAGCAGGCAGGGGGTACTTTGGACTGGGCACCATGACGACAGCATTGCCCATGGCAACAGCAGCTGCCAGCAAGGAGACCATAGAGAGGAGGGGGGAGGAGTCAGGGAGAACCACACCCACCACTCCTAGAGCCTCAGGGATGGACAGAGCCGAGCCGGACTGTGGGACGGGCTAGAGAACACAAGATTAGAGAAGAGACATTTTATCTACAGTGTGACCGCCTGAAGTGGAGAGGCTTTGTTGGTGCCCTGTGTGCTAGCCAGAGTGTTGCGGGTGAGTGAGTACGTGTTGAACATAAACAGCCAATAGTATTATACAAAAGTTACTACTATAGGACATAATACACAAATTCTCACCGGAACTCCGCCCCTTTCCTTATCACAGCGGGCGGCCCAATCATAGAGCTGGGCGATGCTGAGCTCCACCTCCATGTCAGCCTCCTCCAATGAGAGGCCTGTCTGGGAGTGGAGTGACACGGCCATGTCCCGCCTCTTCAGCTCCAAGGTCTCAGCCAGGGAGAAGAGGGACTGAGCTCGGGCCACAGGGCTCTTCTTCATCCAACTGTCAGGAGAGAGAGAGAAAATATGCACTGAGTATACAAAACATTAAGAACACCTACTCTTTCCATGACAGACTGACCAGGTGAATCCAGGTGAAAGCTTTGATCCCTTATTGATGTCACTTGTTAAATCCACTTCAATCAGTGTAGATGAAGGGGAGGAGACAGGTTAAAGAAGGATTTTTAAGCCTTGAGACAATTGAGACATGGATTGTGTATGTGTGCCATTCAGAGGGTGAATGGGCAAGACAAATATTTAAGTGCCTTTGAACGGGTATGGTAGTAGGCGCCAGGCACACCGGTTTGTGTCAAGAACCTCAACACTGCTGGGTTTTTCACACTCAACAGTTTCCCGTGTGTATCAAGAATGGTCCACCACCCAAAAGGACATTCAGCCAACTTGACACAACTGTGGGAAGCATTGGAGTCAATATGGGCCAGCATCCCTGTTGAACGCTTTCGACACCTTGTAGAGTCCATGCCCCGACGAATTGAGGCTGTTCTGAGGGCAAAAGGGGATACAACTCAATAGTAGGAAGGTGTTCCTAATGTTTGGTATACTCAGTGTAAATCACACACAGAGACCCAGACCCATATGCATTTTCTTTTCGAACTCCTTTCTTGCCAGTCATTTCGAAGGAGAGATGAGAGAAGGAAGGCATTTATACGTGATAGTCCATATTGTATAGAGCCCAGAGTCAGGTTAATGCTCCACTAAACGTACTCCGTAACCGCCTTCACCACACACTGTACAGAGATAAAAGGAAAGGGAGATATCTAGTTGCACAACTGAATGCATTCAACTGTAATGTGTCTTCTGCATTTAACCCAACCCCTCTGAATCAGTGAGGTGCGGGGGGCAGAGACCAAGTTAGATTAACATTAAACACAGCTCACTCACACACTCTACTGGAATCCAATTAAGTGCTATTTGTTGATGTGTGACCCCGATACGTGAGTATACAGGGGTCAAACACACCTCCGTACTGCCCCAGTACCACATGGCCTTGACGACAGTGTCGGTGACGTTCGGTGGATAAAAATCCAGCCTAAAGCAGAGCAGAGCTCACCCAGGTTGGACTTTAATGGCCGCCTCCACGGCGTTGCGAACATCTTTCCTCCCCCCGTCAGGACAGTAGGCCAGCACAGCTCCCCCTGGTGCCAGGACACACACACTGCTGCCAGACTCCGACTTACACTGCTTCCCCCCCACATACTGCAGGTAGGAACGAGGGGTACTGAGGGAGAGATAGAAAGAGAGGATTTAATAAAGAACATTACAAAGTGACTGAATAAGTACAAAAGCATCTTTAAAAGAAGTCAAGGAAGACATATACACACACCTGGATGAATTAGATCCCTCTGGAATGATGGCCGCTGATGCCGCCGTTCCAAACTTGGAGTAATCAACAGAGGCTGGAGAGGAGCGGGGTAGAGGAGGAGAGGAGGAAGGGCGGAGGAACTGGAACAGACCCTGGAAAAGAGGAGGAAAGAGTCATTTAGGAGACACTCAGACATAAGAGACGCTGTCTAAAACAACCTATAGCCCGACACCCTAGAAGGTATGTGTGAAGAGCGGAAAAGATTGGATAATTACAAACATTATCAACAAGATTCCCCCTGGACAGGGACAGCAAATGGCTATTGTCCATACCTCCTTCCCTCCATCGATGCAGTTGCCACTCTCCTTGTGGCCAGAGAGAGGCAGGGAAGGGTCCATCACAGAGTGGGAGTTTACCCACACTGAACCTACAGACAGGCTGCGGAGAGAGGTCGAGGAAGTGTTAATAAAGGTGTGTATGGGTTATATCTCATAGACCATCAGGTGGGTTCTGGGTGACAGGAATTATACATCTAATGCAGAGAGGATACACCACACAAAATGTTTTCAGACGTGATGACTTGAGATTTATAGACCAAGATAGTGTGTGTAAGGAAGTAAGTGTGGGTGCGTTTGTGTGTGTAAGCGTCCTGTACCTCTTGGCAGCCTCCAGGGCCAGAGTTAGGTCTTCAGTCCAGAGAGAGGCAGCCTGGCCGTGAGGGCTGTGGTTCCCTGTCAAGACAATACAGAGAGACAGATGAATAGAGTTGGATAGATAAGTGTTTCGTTAGTGGTTGATGTTTGAGTGTGGTGTGGTCACAGAAATAGTATGGCGTGGTCCTCCTTACCCAGAGTGATGCCCTCCCCGTGGCTCCTGAAGGAGAGGAGGGGTAGCAGAGGGCCGGGGGATGGGGTCACCACACAGGGGCAGGAGGGGGCTACTCCACACAGCACCGTGGGGGGATAGGTAGGACCGGAGGAGGGCGGGGGACACGGCTGGATCAGCTGATACAAGCAAAACACATCATTAGGTTAACATTTATTAAAAAGGGACTTCTTATTCATTCTGCTCAACACCATATCTAAGAAAATGATGGTACAAACAAAGAAAATGCTAAAGCAAGAGGAAATCGTCCATATAGTCCAAGATGGAATTCCGAGTTGCAGTATTTGGAACTTGCATTGAATTTACTGCCTTCAGGACTTTTTGAAATGATTATTTTGCTCACTGCAGTGCTTGTACAAAATGTTGCCTTCCTATGGCCTATATGGTATTGAGTGACTGATGCCCCCCACCTGTACTAAGGGTTATACGCTATGAAAGTGACACGTCATTTACCAGGAAGTAGCCTTGTAGTCTTTGAACTTTTGTAGCCTTGTAGTCTTTGAACTTTTGTAGGCTTTTTGAATGGTCTTCAAGTCAAATCTTTCATAAAAGGCATCTGGAGAAGTATGTTCCTCCACAAACATTAATATAATTGTATATCTTAAAATGACCACGTTCACACATTTTATGATATAATCGTCAAGCCCATAAAAAAAATTATGGGACATGACCCGGAAGTAAAGAGGAAGGGGCGGTTACTTTCACAGGTTATAGTGTGTACACTGAGTGTACAAATCATTAGGAACACTTGCGCTTTCCATGACAAAGACTGACCAGGAGAATCCAGGTGAAAGCTATGACCCCTTATTGATGTCATCTGTTAAATCCACTTTAATCAGTGTAGATGAAAGGGAGGAGACAGGTTAAAGAAGGATTTGTCAGCCTTGAGACAATTGAGACATGGATTGTGTATGTGTGCCGTTCAGATGGTAAATAAGCAAGACAAAAGATTTAAGTGCCCTTGAACAGGGTATGTTTAGTAGGTGCCATGCGCACCAGTTTGAGTGTGTCAAGAACTGCAACTCTGCTGGGTTTTTCACGCTCAACAGTTTCCCGTGTGTATCAAGAACCACCCAAAGGACATCCAGCCAACTTGACAACTGTGGGAAGCATTGGAGTCAACATGGGCCAGAATCCCTGTGGAATGCTTTCGACACCTTGTAGAGTCCATGCCCCCAAATAATTGATTCTGTTCTAAGGGCAAAAGGGGGTGCAACTCAATATTAGGAAAGTGTTCCTAATATTTTGTACACTCAGTGTATGTGGTAGCCTGGTGGTCAAGAGCGTTGGGCCAGTAACCGAAAGGGTGCTGGTTCCAATCCCCAAGCGGACTAGGTGAAAAAACTGTCGATGTCCCCTTGAGCAAGGCTCTTAACCCTAATTGCTCATGTAAGTCGCTCTGGATAAGAGCGTCTGCTAAATGACTAAAATGTAAAATGTAGTGACTGACCGTAGCCCCCTGCTGTTGGGCCTCCTGTACTGCAGCGTCCACCAGCCTTCGGTCCCCCTCGGCCAGGAGAGGAACACTCTTCATCCCTGCCATCCGAACCTTCAGACGGGCTACAACACTGTCCCACACTGACTCCTGGACACACAGCATCCACTGGCACTGAGGGGGGAAGGAGAGAAAGAGAAAGAGGGTGAGAGATAAAGATGGAGAGAGAGGGCAAGTTATTTCATTAGATTAGTCTACTGTTCAGATAAGTCATATAGGCCTATTGAGTCAGTGAGAGAGGGCTTTAAATGTGTATATTTCTGTGCTAGTTTCTAGAGCGAGGGAGAGCTCCAGAGCTGTCATACTGTACAACACTGACCACCTGTGGCCATGCTTCGAATTGCATCTTCTTATTTCACTGGAATCTCCTGATTCATTCTCTGATTTGGCTTCAAATAACGAGTGAGAAAAGAAAGAAGAAAGCCAGCCGTTTCACCTCTCTGTTCTTCTTAAAGGCAGTCTCTATCACGCCATCCACGGCGCTGTCGATATCGGCAGACTCAAAGATGATGAAGGGACAGGTGGCTCCGAGGGAGAGGGAGAGAGAGACGGGAACACCCATGCCTGCTGTGGCCCTGCACAGCATCTCTCCATCCTGAAAACGAAGGAAAGAGGGGATTGGAGGGACGGTACAAGTTAGTGTGAGAGAGCGGAAAGAGGAGGTTCACAATCCAAAGCACACCACACACGATTGTCGTGGGACAACTGTCAATTCACTGCTGCACCAATATAACATGTTCACTTCACACAGCTAATTACAGTCCCATTACATTTACATAGAATTCTGGTCATTCAGCAGACGCTCTTATCCAGAGCGACTTACAGTCAGTGCTTTCAACTAGGGTAGATAAACAACCACATATCACAGTCATAGCACGTAAAAACATTCCTCAATAAATCAGCAAAATTAGTGTTAGTAAGAAGAGACAAGTGTTACTGGTGCAAGAAGATGCACTAGCAGATGCATACAGGAAAAATACATTAAAAAAGCAAGTATAAGCCCTATTGACTAAAACATTGGTTTGAGAGTGTGTGTGTGTGTGTGTCCACCTTTTTGTTGCCACTGTAAGTGACATAGCTGATGTGGGGGTTTTGAGCCACTTTAGAACCCAGTGACAAAACGTTGCCCGTCACCACATTCAGCACCCCCGCAGGAAGTCCCGCCTCCACAAACAGCTGAGCCAATAAGAGAGCAGGAGGAGCTGTCCCCACGCCAGGGATCGCCACCACTGCGTTGCCTGGGAAATAAACAGAAACGTTAAGGTCATAAACGGTAGAGTAAAGCTTTACTTTCCGGAAGGGTATTTTTGTCAGGGTACAATGTGACAGGGTCCATTTTTAAACTGTTTGTTTCCATGACTTTCTAGGAAATTAACCTTTGGTCATGTTGATTAGATAGCCTGGATCTTTATCTGTGTGTGTGTATGTGTTTGTCATACCCATGGCCAGTGCAGGCAAGACTTTCAGCATGAGAAAGTAGAGAGAACAGTCATCAGAGACAACCACTGCCACCACACCTGAAAGACACAAAACACAGAGTACATTCAATACACACACTTCACAATCACAGTTGTACAATACTAAGGATAGATCTCCACCACGCACATGCACACACAGATAAAGATTCACGTGCACACACACGCGCGTACGAACGGCCTTACCACGTGGTGTCCAGTCAGGAATGAGGGAGTCTCTGAGCTGAGCCCAGCCGGAGTAGTACTGCAGCAGTCTGACCAGTGCTGAAGGGGAACTGGGAGACTGGGCCAGGTCGCACAGCTCTGACAGACACTGACCGTGTCTCTGGAGGCCACTCACCAACCTGACACACACACACACGCAGAACGATGGATGCACACACGCGAGCACACATACACACACATGAAGAGACAACAGACGTGATACAGATAATACAAATGCTAACTTGAATTTGCCCGGCATAAATATTAGATATTAAATTGTGGTCTGTAGTGTAGTGTTTGTGTTTATGGTTGCCATGGAGCCTAGTGGTAGCCTTGGTAATTTACTCCTGCAAAATTATCTGTAATTATTTGTTTAAAGTGTTTTTATCAACTTTTTTTATATTTTTTATCGTTTATCAATCTCATTTTTTTATTGGTGGGCCTCAGTGAACCCTAGACAGAGGTGAAGGGGTGTTGTATCAGTGAACCCTAGACAGAGGTGAAGGGGTGTTGTATCAGTGAACCCTAGACAGAGGTGAAGGGGTGTTGTATCAGTGAACCCTAGACAGAGGTGAAGGGGTGTTGTATCAGTGAACCCTAGACAGAGGTGAAGGGGTGTTGTATCAGTGAACCCTAGACAGAGGTGAAGGGGTGTTGTAT
Organism: Coregonus lavaretus; assembly: GCF_964263955.1. NCBI lineage: Eukaryota > Metazoa > Chordata > Actinopteri > Salmoniformes > Salmonidae > Coregonus > Coregonus lavaretus. The sequence continues at coordinate 3,688,516 of NC_140015.1, read as the reverse complement.
CAGTGAACCCTAGACAGAGGTGAAGGGGTGTTGTATCAGTGAACCCTAGACAGAGGTGAAGGGGTGTTGTATCAGTGAACCCTAGACAGAGGTGAAGGGGTGTTGTATCAGTGAACCCTAGACAGAGGTGAAGGGGTGTTGTATCAGTGAACCCTAGACAGAGGTGAAGGGTGTTGTATCAGTGAACCCTAGACAGAGGTGAAGGGGTGTTGTATCAGTGAACCCTAGACAGAGGTGAAGGGGTGTTGTATCAGTGAACCCTAGACAGAGGTGAAGGGGTGTTGTATCAGTGAACCCTAGACAGAGGTGAAGGGGTGTTGTATCAGTGAACCGTAGACAGAGGTGAAGGGGTGTTGTATCAGTGAACCGTAGACAGAGGTGAAGGGGTGTTGTATCAGTGAACCCTAGACAGAGGTGAAGGGGTGTTGTATCAGTGAACCCTAGACAGAGGTGAAGGGGTGTTGTATCAGTGAACCCTAGACAGAGGTGAAGGGGTGTTGTATCAGTGAACCCTAGACAGAGGTGAAGGGGTGTTGTATCAGTGAACCCTAGACAGAGGTGAAGGGGTGTTGTATCAGTGAACCCTAGACAGAGGTGAAGGGGTGTTGTATCAGTGAACCCTAGACAGAGGTGAAGGGGTGTTGTATCAGTGAACCCTAGACAGAGGTGAAGGGGTGTTGTGTGTAGCTACCTGAGTAGAGTCTTGGCTCTGAGATGACAGGGGAGAGCACTCCAGGCCTTGAAGCCACTGGCCCCAGAGGACACAGACAGGGACACATCATCATCCACAGCACACACAGTACTACACACAGTACCACCTAGGGAGGGAGTGGGAGAGAAACATTGTCTGTCAAAATAGCATTTTATTGATGAACAAGGCATTTAAAATATAACAAGAAAACGGTGGGTAATAATAATAATAATAATAATAATAATAATAATATGCCATTTAGCAGACGCTTTTATCCAAAGCGACTTACAGTCATGCGTGCATACATTTTTTTTTTTTGTGTATGGGTGGTCCCGGGGATCGAACCCACTACCTTGGCGTTATAAGCGCCGTGCTCTACCAGCTGAGCTACAGAGGACCACTGTAGTGGAGGAAGAGACAGATAGATAGAACAAGGATATTAAATTGAGGGGATAGCTCCCCTGTAGGTTCTCTTTTTACCTGAAGAGTCAGTCACACTGCATGTCTGTCTGTCTGCAGGGCGGACAAACTTTCCATCGACGAACAAGCCGAGAGCACGAGACTGATGCTCAAGCCAAGCCTAAGAGAAGAGACAGAGCTTACATTAGTGTGTATGTGTTTGAGAGAGTAGGCTATAAAATGGAGGATAGGGAAATATATATACACACGGTCCATACGGAAAGTATTCAGACCACTTGACTTTTTCCACTTTTTGTTACGTTACAGCTTTATTCCCATCATCAATCTACACACAATACCCCATAATGACAAAGCAAAAACAGGTTTTTAGAAATGTTTGCTAATTTATTTAAAAAATATTAATAATGAAATATCACATTTACATTAGTATTCAGACCATTTACTCAGTACTTTGATAAAGCACCTTTGGCAGCGATTACAGCCTCGAGTCTTCTTGGGTATGACGCTACAAGCTTGGCACACATGTACAGTGAGGGAAAACAGTATTTGATCCCCTGCTGATTTTGTACGTTTATTTGAACAGTGAGAGACAGAATAACAAACAACAAATCCAGAAAAACGCATGTCAAAAATTTTATAAATTGATTTGCATTTTAATGAGGGAAATAAGTATTTGACCCCCTCTCAATCAGAAAGATTTCTGGCTCCCAGATGTCTTTTATACAGGTAACGAGCTGAGATTAGGAGCACACTCCTAAAGGGAGTGCTCCTAATCTCAGTTTGTTACCTGTATAAAAGACACCTGTCCACAGAAGCAATCAATCAATCAGATTCCAAACTCTCCACCATGGCCAAGACCAAAGAGCTCTCCAAGGATGTCAGGGACAAGATTGTAGACCTACACAAGTTTGGAATGGGCTACAAGACCATCGCCAAGCAGCTTGGTGAGAAGGTGACAACAGTTCGTGCGATTATTCGCAAATGGAAGAAACACAAAATAACTGTCAATCTCCCTCGGCCTGGGGTCCATGCAAGATCTCACCTCGTGGAGTTACAATGATCATGAGAACGATGAGGAATCAGCCCAGAACTACACAGGAGGATCTTGTCAATGATCTCAAGGCAGCTGGGACCATAGTCACCAAGAAAACAATTAGTAACACACTACGCAGTGTAGGACTAAAATCCTGCAGCGCCCGCAAGGTCCCCCTGCTCAAGAAAGCACATATACATGCCCGTCTGAAGTTTGCCAATGAACATCTGAATGATTCAGAGGAGAACTGGGTGAAAGTGTTGCGGTCAGATGAGACCAAAATGGAGCTCTTTGGCATCAACTCAACTCGCCGTGTTTGGAGGAGGAGGAATGCTGCCTATGACCCCAAGAACACCATCCCCACCGTCAAACATGGAGGTGGAAACATTATGCTTTGGGGGTGTTTTTCTGCTAAGGGGACAGGACAACTTCACCGCATCAAAGGGACGATGGACGGGGCCATGTACCGTCACATCTTGGGTGAGAACCTCCTTCCCTCAGCCAGGGCATTGCAAATGGGTCGTGGATGGGTATTCCAGCATGACAATGACCCAAAACACACGGCCAAGGCAACAAAGGAGTGGCTCAAGAAGAAGCACATTAAGGTCCTGGAGTGGCCTAGACTGTCTCCAGACCTTAATCCCATAGAAAATCTGTGGAGGGAGCTGAAGGTTCGAGTTGCCAAACGTCAGCCTCGAAACCTTAATGACTTGGAGAAGATCTGCAAAGAGGAGTGGGACAAAATCCCTCCTGAGATGTGTGCACACCTGGTGGCCAACTACAAGAAACGTCTGACCTCTGTGATTGCCAACAAGGGTTTTGCCACCAAGTACTAAGTCATGTTTTGCAGAGGGGTCAAATACTTATTTCACTCATTAAAATGCAAATCAATTTATAACATTTTTGACATGCGTTTTTCTGGATTTTTTTGTTGTTATTCTGTCTCTCACTGTTCAAATAAACCTACCATTAAAATTATCTACTGATCATTTCTTTGTCAGTGGGCAAACGTACAAAATCAGCAGGGGATTAAATACTTTTAACCCTCACTGTATATGGGGAGATTCTCCCATTCTTCTCTGTAGCGCCTCTCAAGCTCTGTCAGGTTGGATAGGGAGCGTTGCTGCACAGCTATTTTCAGGTCTCTCCAGAGATGTTCGATCAGGTTCAAGTCCGGGCTCTGGCTGGGCCACTCAAGGACATTCAGAGACTTGTCCCGAAGCCACTCCTGCGTTGTATTGGCTGTGTGCTTAGGGTTGTTGTCCTGTTGGAAGGTGAACCTTCGCCCCAGTCTGAGGTCCTGAGCGCTCTGGAGCAGGTTTTCATCAATGATCTCTCTGTACTTTGCTCCGTTCATCTTTGCCTCAATCCTGACTAGTAATCCCAGTCCCTGCCGCTGAAAAACATCCCCACAACATGATGCTGCCACCACCATGCTTCACCGTAGGGATGGTGCCAGGTTTCCTCCAGATGTGACGGTTGGCATTCAGGCCAAAGAGTTCAATCTTGGTTTCATCAGACCAGAGAATCTTGTTTCTCATGGTCTGAGAGTCTTTAGGTGCCTTTTGGCAAACTCCAAGCAGGCTGTCATGTGCCTTTTACTGAGGTGTGGCTTCCGTCTGGCCACTCTACCATAAAGGCCTGATTGGTGGAGTGCTGCAGAGATGGTTGTCATTCTGGAAGGCTATCCCATCTCCACAGAGGAACTCTGGAGCTCTGTCAGAGTGACCATCAGGTTCTTGGTCACCTTCCTGACCAATGCCCTTCTCCCCCGATTGCTCAGTTTGGCCGGGAGGCCAGCTCTACGAAGAGTCTTGGTGGTTCCAAACTTCTCCATTTAAGAATATGGAGGCCACTGTGTTCTTGGGGATCTTCGATGCTGCAGAAATGTTTTGGTACCCTTCCCCAGATCTGTGCCTCGACACAATCCTGTCTTGGAGCTCTATTTTGCAAAATTTTCTAAAAACCTGTATTCGCTTTGTCATTATTGGGTATTGTGTGTAGATTTCTGAGGATAAAAAAAAAAAATCAATTTTATAATAAGGCTGCAACGTAACCAAATATGGTATAAGTCAAGGGGTCTGAATACTTTCCAAGGCACTGTGTGTGTTTTATATATATATATATAAAAAACACACACACATACACACACACACACAGTACCAGTCAAAAGTTTGGACACCTACTCAATCAAGGGTTTTTCTTTATTTTTACTATTTTCTACATTGTGAATAACACATATGGAATCATGTAGTAACCAAAAAAGTGTTAAACAAATCAAAATACACTGCTAAAAAAAATACAGGGAACACTAAAATAACACATCCTAGATCTGAATGAATAAAATAATCTTATTAAATACTTTTTTCTTTACATAGTTGAATGTGCTGACAACAAAATAACACAAAAATTATCAATGGAAATCAAATGTATCAACCCATGGAGGTCTGGATTTGGAGTCACCCTCAAAATTAATGTGGAAAACCACACTACAGGCTGATCCAACGTTGATGTAATGTCCTTAAAACAAGTCAAAATGAGGCTCAGTAGTGTGTGTGGCCTCCACGTGCCTGTATGACCTCCCTACAACGCCTGGGCATGCTCCTGATGAGGTGGCGGATGGTCTCCTGAGGGATCTCCTCCCAGACCTGGACTAAAGCATCCGCCAACTCCTGGACAGTCTGTGGTGCAACGTGGTGTTGGTGGATGGAGCGAGACATGATGTCCCAGATGTGCTCAATTGGATTCAGGTCTGGGGAACGGGCGGGCCAGTCCATAGCATCAATGCCTTCCTCTTGCAGGAACTGCTGACACACTCCAGCCACATGAGGTCTAGCATTGTCTTGCATTAGGAGGAACCCAGGGCCAACCGCACCAGCATATGGTCTCACAAAGGGTCTGAGGATCTCATCTCGGTACCTAATGGCAGTCAGGCTACCTCTGGCGAGCACATGGAGGGCTGTGCGGCCCCCCAAAGAAATGCCACCCCACACCATGACTGACCCACCGCCAAACCGGTCATGCTGGAGGATGTTGCAGGCAGCAGAACGTTCTCCACGGCGTCTCCAGACTCTGTCACGTCTGTCATGTGCTCAGTGTGAACCTGCTTTCATCTGTGAAGAGCACAGGGCGCCAGTGGCGAATTTGCCAATCTTGGTGTTCTCTGGCAAATGCCAAACATCCTGCACGGTGTTGGGCTGTAAGCACAACCCCCACCTGTGGACGTCGGGCCCTCATACCACCCTCATGGAGTCTGTTTCTGACCGTTTGAGCAGACACATGCACATTTGTGGCCTGCTGGAGGTCATTTTGCAGGGCTCTGGCAGTGCTCCTCCTGCTCCTCCTTGCACAAAGGCGGAGGTAGCAGTCCTGCTGCTGGGTTGTTGCCCTCCTACGGCCTCCTCCACGTCTCCTGATGTACTGGCCTGTCTCCTGGTAGCGCCTCCATGCTCTGGACACTACGCTGACAGACACAGCAAACCTTCTTGCCACAGCTCGCATTGACGTGCCATCCTGGATGAGCTGCACTACCTGAGCCACTTGTGTGGGTTGTAGACTCCGTCTCATGCTACCACTACAGTGAAAGCACCGCCAGCATTCAAAAGTGACCAAAACATCAGCCAGGAAGCATAGGAACTGAGAAGTGGTCTGTGGTCACCACCTGCAAAACCAGTCCTTTATTGGGGGTGTCTTGCTAATTTCCTATCATTTCCACCTGTTGTCTATTCCATTTGCACAACAGCATGTGAAATGTATTGTCAATCAGTGTTGCTTCCTTAGTGGAGAGTTTGATTTCACAGAAGTGTGATTGACTTGGAGTTACATTGTGTTGTTTAAGTGTTCCCTTTATCTTTTTGAGCAGTGTATATTTGATATTTGAGATTCTTCGAAGTAGGCACCCTTTGCTTTGATGACAGCTTTGCACACTCTTGGCATTCTCTCAACCAGCTTCATGAGTTAGGACTTTTACCAAATACGGCTATCTTCCCCCTACCTTGTCACAACACAACTGATTGGCTCAAACGCAGTAAGAAGGAAATAAATTCCACAAATTAACTTTTAAGAAGGCACACCTGTTAATTGAAATGCATTCCAGGTGACTACCTCATGAAGCTGGTTGAGAGAATGCCACGAGTGTGCAAAGCTGTCATCTCCTACTCTGTTTAACACTTTCTTGGTTACTACACGATTCCATATGTGTTATTTCATAGTTTTGATGTCTTCACTATTATTCTACAATGTAAGAAATAGTCAAAATAAAGGAAAACCCTTGAATGAGTAGGTGTGTCCAAACTTTTGACTGGTAGTGTATATTTACAACCACTACTAAAGGACACCAATAATAAGAAGAAACCTGCTTGGGCCAAGAAATACGAGCAATGGACATTAGACCGGTGGAAATTTGTCCTTTGGTCTGGAGTCCAAATTGGAGATTTTTGGTTCCAACCGGCGTGTCTTTGTGAGACGCGGTGTGGGTGAACGGGTGATCTCCGCATGTGTAGTTCCCACCGTAAAGCATGGAGGAGAAGGTGTTATGGTGTGGGGGTGATTTGCTGGTTACACTGTCTGTGATTTATTTACAATTCAAGGCACACTTAACCAGCATGGCTACCACAGCATTCTGCAGCGATACGCCATCCCATCTGGTTTGGGCTTAGTGGGACTATCATTTGTTTTTCAACAGTACAAACACCCAACACACCTTCAGGCTGTGTAAGGGCTATTTGACCAAAAAGAAGAGTGATGGAGTGCTGCATCAGATGACCTGGCCTCCACAATACCCCGACCTAAACCCAATTGAGATGGTTTGGGCCGAGTCGGACAGCAGAGTGAAGGAAAAGCAGCCAACAAGTGCTAAGCATATGTGGGAACTCCTTCAAGACTGTTGGAAAAGCATTCCAGGTGAAGCTTGTTGAGAGAACGCCAAGAGTGTGCAAAGCCGTCATCAAGGCAAAGTGTGGCTATTTGAAGAATCGCAAATATAAAATATATTTTGAATTGTTTAACACTTTTTTGGTTACTACATGATGTGTTATTTCATAGTTTTGATGTCTTCAGTATTATTCTACAATGTAGAAAATAGTAAAAATAAAGAAAAACCCTTCAATGAGTAGGTGTGTCCAAACTTTTGACTGGTACTGTATATATATTTGCTACTGCTCAACAACAAAAACATCTTGGTCGACCAACAGCCTATCGACCAAACAATCGACCAGTCGACTAATTGGGGTCAGCCCTAAAAAATTATGTTACAGGTGAAATGAAGAACGTGTCTCTTCTTCATCTCCTAATGTATTGCATAAGTTGACTGCAGGTATTTACTTAAAAAGTAGCACCAAAAAAATCCCATTCCAAATAAATAGTTTCAACGGTAAAAAAAACCATCCCGTGGCTATTTCCAAATACCCCGGTATACAGCATATACGGTATACCGCCAAAGCCTAGTACAAGCAATGAGATTGAGCTGTCCAGTGTAATCAGAGAACTGCCTGACATTCCCACTGAACCCCTGCAGTAGAGTGGGATATCCCTTGAGTTACCAAAAGGGGCTGAGGGTGAAACACAGAGCAGTATCCTCAACCTTGGCCTCAGACCGCGACACCTCCGATGTTCTGTCAAGTGTTTGAGGTGTCTTCGGAGCCTTCTCCTGAGCAGCTGCAGGAGATTGAGCTGTAGCCAAGATGCGGTCAGGAGCTTGATCCAGTGACTAATTGGGTTGACAATTCCCCAAGCAAGCCCTAGTGACATGCAAAGGGTCCGAAGACCATCTAACATACACTAGCCCAGGGCTCATTAAAGATGAGGATGGTGATGATAGTATCCTACCCAGTGTAAGGTACTTAAAACCTGCCCAGCTCTTACAATACCAAGTTCCCCTAGCCTACAACCAACTCTCTGGATCCACCTGCCAAGAGATGATGAGCTGGAAATGCCTCTCAAAAGGAGGCCTGTGGCCCGCCACACTAGCACAGTATTTTTTACTTCCTACTTCCTTCCAAGGGATCCAACCCCAAAATAAACTTCTGAAGATGAGGATGAGCTCAACCGCAGCAGAAGTTCAAAGGTTGAAAATACTGATCATGTCTCCCTGACTATTCTCAATTCAGGTGAGGGTGTACCTTTAGACCGGGCACCATTTTCAGCCAACCCCTGGAAGAGAAATCCCTACACCTGTTGGGGATTGTAGTAAGGGTCTGGGCCCTGGAACTGAATATGCTAGGTTGAGTTCCCCCAGCCAGAGTCCCTTGTGCAAGAGGAGAGGGAGTGGAGTGATGATGATGATGTCAACCACCAGCCCCCCCAGCAGCCCAGAGGCAGAGATACTGGTTCACAAGAGGAAGAAGTCAGACAGGAAGGTCCCCAAACACTGAGACTGATAGTGATAAGAGCATCTTCTGCCTTCAAATTCAACCCCAGCATCTATTTTAACATCCATTCTTGTATAAGATATAGTGAAAATTGTAGTAACAATAAAATAAGAATTCAGCAGCATCATAATGCAGCATAATGTAGTCGTTTTCTCCCCCCAGTGTTGTGGGAGAAATGTGTGGCATGGACTGAATTTTAATATAGTTGACATAATTGTCTTATAATGTAGGCCTATTAAAATGTGGACAGGTAGACATGAATGGGACCAATTCTGTGTTGCGGTATGCTCACATTTGATTGGCTGCAGAGACTGACACCTCCAACCCTGAGTAACCAATAAAATAACAGGGCTCCTAGGGAGTATCAGATATTGACAGAGTAGTCAGGTCATGGTACACTTTTCACCAGTTCCAAGCACATCCTACCGCACATAATCTAGCAAAAGCTACATTTCTGAAATGTAATCTGGACATGTTAGGTGGTTAGCTGTTGAAAGAGTCTGGCTGTTCAGACAGACTACTGTTCTCTACAGAAGATCCCACCCAACTTGATCCCCAGGGCCACACAGACGCCATCACACATTGTCAGACAATCACATGTCTGCCTTGTGAGTTAGTTACAGTAATACACTTCACATGGTAATAGCCAGCTAACAGAAATCATATTATCTAAGACATGCTGTAAAACGTGATGTACAAGAGTGAAGTTAAAATGTCATTACATATTCTAACAAAATGTTATTTCGAGTAAATTCACCTCAAAGGTGGTTTTATGTCTTACTACTACTTAGACCTATGCAACCAATATCTCGACACTTGTGCAGCAAATACATGTTTTTTGTTTTGTTTTTACCTGAGCAGTAGCAGTGCTGGAACTACTCGGTCCGTACTCCATAGATTGAAATATATCGTGGACTGTCTTGGTGGTGCTGCCAGCCATGATATAATGTTGCAAGAAGTAACTTCTAACTTGTGTTGATCATCAACATGACACAATGTATCAGTGATGGAATGACACTGCCTTGCTTGTTCTGTAGTCCGTCAGCGTGCTAACCAGAAATAATGCTAGCTAGCGTCGCAAAATTTCAGTTCAGATATCAAAAGAAAAGTTCCCCACGACGAGTGCAACGTCCTGCCTGAAGAAATAATGTTCTGTCCTGTCGCGCTAACTCCCTCCCACTTTACTAGCTTAGTTGCCACCCTCTCTGCTTTAGCTAGCCGGAAGAAAAAAAATCAACTAGCTACCTAGCTAGCACAGCAGCCAAAGAATCAGCCAGCATGTTGTGTATGTTAGCCAGTTTCCACACGGACACATTAGCGTGTGGACCCATATTGACAATGCGCACGCGCCGATTGTCTCCGTCCTCTGCTCTCTCTCGAATCTCGTCTTTCATTCCATTGTCAGGTCTTGTTATCGGGTTGTTCTTGTTTCTTGCGCTTGTAGATTCTGCATATTATCTTTAAGGATTGTCATATTTTCTTAATAGAGATAAAACAGCAGCAACCATTGTCTGTCAAATAGATGTATAATAGTTTCATACGGGTATAAGAGAAGAACTACAATTACTGTACTAAAGTTTTCTGAAGTTACAGTTATCATTTGGCCTGGGTGTGGACTGTCAATGGCGTGTGTAGAGACATCAGGTAGCTAGGTGTGCCAGTGCAATATCTCATCACTGCAACAATATAACCAAGTTTTCAGTACATTTTCAATGCTAGTTATCATGATTCTGTTCTATTTGGTTTTATTTTATGTCGACTAGACCTAAACTGGTTTTGGTTTCATTTTTTATTTGTTCTACAGATGACAGAGTAGGAGAGATCCTGCTGAATAGGTGAGTTTCACTTTCACAGATACTCATAAAACTGACCACAAAGACGCATCCTATAGACACACCTAGCTGTAAACCTGTGGGGTTGGGAATTGACAAAAACAGACAGCAAAAAAAACAACAATGTATTCTCTACATTATCAGTTAAGTGCAAGGAAGAAATGAAAACCGGCAGACACTGTGTGTCGTGACAACAGTAGTTTAGTTTGACACACTACAGCAGGCTATGTGCTCTAAGAAGGGGTAGTTCTGGACCAGAATGCTGTCTCGTCCCCAGAGTGATGCGGGAGCAGCTGGAGGAGGTGTTGTCATCAGAAGCCCTGGTAGTGCTCCCCACAGAAACCCAGGAGGTTGAGAGTGATCAGGAGCAGAAGGTGGTGTTACAGCTGGCTGTGATGATACGGACCATCGGAGACGCAGTCAAAAAGGACGGGAAGCTGGACGAGTCAGTTGACATTAGAGCCATTGCTTTGTGTTTTACAGTACCTGTTCAATTTCTCAAACTGATTTTTTTATTTATTTTTTTAAATCGTGTGAATTCACGTTGATGAATCTGATGCAGTAGACTACCCAGCAAACCGGGAACATTCCCATAACATTATCTAAGCGTCACATTAAGTTCTAGTTAGGGTTTTATCTAACATTAGCATTTTTTTTTCATCAGAAAAAGTTTTAAATGAAATATCCTTGCAATGTTCTCCTAACATTCACTAAAATGTTGTGCACAACATTTGTAATAATCACAACAGAACATTCCCCAAATGTTCTCATTCGGTTTCCAGGTAATGTAATAACAAAAACTAAATGTGTTCTGGGAACGTTCATGCAACATCAGGCACATTTTTTGTACAAACACTGTATAATCATCAAGTGGACAGTTTTTGTGTTATGAGAACATTTGCCGCAACCTAACGAATGTTCTGGGAACTTTCACAGAACCAATTTTGGTTTGCTGGGTAGGTAAACAAATATGAATATAGAGTATGTGTGTCTATCTGTGTGTTAGTTTACAATGGTCTAAGTCAGTAGTCTAATTCCTACCCTACCTCCCTCAACTCGTCTGTCCGAGCAACAGTGCGATAGATGGAATGGTGGGGCAAATGACCAGCAAGACCAACTACTGGAAGTTGGTAGAAAAGGTATTTGAGGATGGTCAAATCACCTGGGAGAGAATTGCTGTGCTGTTCTACGTAGCAGGGAGGATAGCTGTCAAGGTATGTTATACACTGTTCTTGTTACTTTGTTATTATTATTATTGGATGTACAGTACAATCACTGTTTGTAAGCGTGTGTGTGTGTGTATTAAATCACTCTTTTCGTTTCTGTTAGGTGGTGATTGCTAACCTCCCCCAGTTAGTGAAGGACATTCTGAAGTGGACTCTGGAGTACTTCAGAAGCAAATTACTGGACTGGATCCAGAAACATGGAGGATGGGTAAGATATGGATACCATCAGAGGCTGTCCCCCAAGTGTTTCCCCTTTGTATTAAAATAAACCAAATGGGCAATATTCTATATTGATATAAACTTGGTCTTGGTTGAAGTGTATGATGTGGTATTAACTGTTGTAAGAGAAAACTGAACTTGGATTGTCATTGATTTCTCTCTTTCGGCCCTCTTTCTTTCTCTCCTCTTTTTCTTCTCCCCCTTTCTCTCTCCTCATCTTTCTTTGTTCCCCCTCTTTCTCTTCTCCCCCTATCTTTCTCTCTCTCTTCCCAGGTGAACAGTTTTGCTGAGCTGGCACGTGTGCAGGTGGAGAGGATGTCCTCTATGAGCGCCTGGTCTTCAGGGCTCATCCTGGTCTTCCTCGGAGGTGTCATACTGGGTAGTGTCATCACCTGGAAACTCTCCAGGAGGACGTGACACACACACACACACACACAGTCCCACTCCGGTTCAAGCACAATTGTGTGACATGACATGCAAACGTGTGGGCGTGCGCACACTCACACACAAATATATTTGTTTACCTAGTCTATGTATTATTAGTTACCTACCTTCTGGTTTACTCAGGATAAAGAAGATGACCAGATGCTGCTGGAAGTGGTGTTGGAGAGCCAGTAGGAGGCAGTCTTTCCTCTGGTCAAAAAATAATAATATCCCAATGCCCCAGTGCAAAGATTGGCGCAGCGGTCTAAGGCACTGCATCTCAGTGCTTGAGGCGTCACTACAGACCCCCTGGTTCGATTCCAGGCTGTATCACAACCGGCCGTGATTGGGAGTCCCATAGGGCGGCGCACAATTGGCCCACCGTCGTCCGGGTTTGGCCGGTGTAGGCCGTCATTGTAAATAAGAATTTGTTATTAACTGACTTGCCTAGTTAAATAAAGGTTAAATATTTTTTGGTTGTTTTAAACGATTGGGGACATTGCCCTGTGTAGGGTGCCGTCTTTCGGATGGGACGTTAAAACGGGTGTCCTGACTCTCTGTGGTCAATAAAGATCCCATAGGACTTATTGTAAGAGTAGGGGTGTTAACCCCGGTGTCCTGGCTAAATTAATCTGGCCCTCATACCATCATGGCCACTTAATCATCCCCAGCTTCCAATTGGCTCATTAACCCCCCCATTCCCCAGATCATTGCTGTAAATGAGAATGTGTTCTCAGTCAACTTACCTGGTAAAATAATGGTAAAATAAAACTCATTTTTATCAGTGCCTTCAGAAAGTATTCACACCCCTTGACTTTTTTCACAATCTGTTGTGTTACAAAGTGGGATTAAAATGGATTTAAAAAAAAAAAAAATTATGTCAACGATCTACACAAAATACTCATCATTCATTTGATTATTCTCTCATCATTGATTTAATTTACTTATCTCAGCAATTTGAGTTTTTTTTGTATAGTTGTCTAATGTTGGTGTGGCATATTCTGTTTTAATGTTACTCCTGAATCACTAAAAATCATGTTAAACACTATTATTGCACACAGAGTGAGTCCATGCAACTTATTATGTGACTTGTTAAGCACCTTTTTACTCCTGAACTTATTTAGGCATGCCATAACAAAAGGGTTGAATACTTATTGACTCAAGACATGTCAGCTTTTCATTTTTCATTAATTAGTAAAAGATTCTAAAAACATAATTCCACTTTGACATTATGGGGTATTGTGTGTAGATCAGTGACACAAAATCTAAATGTCATCCATTTTAAATTCAGGCTGTAACACAAAGGGGTGTGAAACACATGTGAAAGTCCAAATTTGATTTTCACATGTGAAAGTCTTTCACATGTGAAACTGCAATTCAAATGTGAGGTGAAAACATGTTATTCTCACATGTGAAAGGGTGGCGTTAACATGTGAACTCTATATTGAATACATGTGAACAAATGGTTTCACATGTGAACAACTGACCTCGCATGTGTCTCTTGTTTTCAAATGTGACATTTGAGCTCAACATGTGAACAGTTATTTCATGTGAAAATACGATTTCAAATGTGAAAATGCAATAAAATGAAATAAATCTATATCATCACATGAAGTGTTCCAAAACCACATGGTTTCAAATGATTTCACATGTGAAATTTCACGTGAAATAAAATGTTACATGTGCAAAACGTAGAAATTTCACATGTGAAATCATGTGGTGTTTCCCGTAAGGGTATGTCATTTACATTATATTTACGTATGTCATCAAGTTTGTTGGTATCCTGCTAGACTAGGGTATCTGTGCCTGAAATGAGAAACCAGTGTAAGCCTAACAGACAGTCAAACATCATGTTATGTGATTGTTTTTTTAACAGAAAAGTCAAATTATTATGAAAATGTATGAAATATGTATTTTGAATAAAATCTGGGATGTTTGACTTAAATGTAATGTATTAAATGTGCCATTTAATTAGGATGAACAACATAAATGTGAGTGGACGATGATGTTTGTGCTGCAATAATCATGTTTGAACTATGACCCCTAAAAGTCCTCAACATGAGAGTCAGTCAGTCAGCTCCATAATATCAGTCATGATAGTAGTTGTTAGCTAAATGTACAAAAAATGCACAGGACACAAATTGAAAATTTTGGCATAAGCTTTTAATATTTTTATTGAGTTTCTGATATTTTCTCTTTAAATTGGATTTGTTTGTTTTTCCAGTTAATTTTGTGTGTTTTTTCATTTGATTATTCTTGTTTTATTTTTCTATCTGTAATGGAGAAGAGTTTTTTAGTTTAATTAGCATTCACTTTCAAACGTTCATACTTTTAATAATAGAACTGTGTTTAAGTCTCTTTTTTCACAAACTTGTTTGTTAAATTATTACTGTTTATTAGTCTTTTTTCTTTACACGTTTCAAAAATATAAAAGGTAAATAATAAACATTCCATTGAAATATATTTTATACAGTTCTTGATTCTTTTATTTTTATTTTCCTGTGGTATGACATTAAAATTGTATCCAGCATCAGTCTTTATAGCATAAACCCCATTCAGTGTTATTGTAGTAACCTTCTCTTCTTCCGTCTCTGTCTTCCCTCTCTTTCTCCCCTGATAGGAAAGTGGCATGGCTGCACCCAGTGCCTTATTCGCTTAGCGGCGATGTAGTCACAGCGCAACAGTTGGCAGGACCAATAGAAACATTAGCTGCATTGGCGTTAATAGTGCAATGTTCTTTCAAATGTAAAATTCATAAACACAAATCAGCGATAAAAACATCAGACAAAAGAGTAAACAGGCACCAAATGAAAATAAAAATAAATAAAAGCATCAAATAAGGAAAATTAACAGATAAAAATGAAGTAAAACTGATATTGACGTATCTGTATCTAGACGGGTAGATTCATAGATAAATAACCTACTGTTATAGACAGAAGATAGGCAGAATGATATATAGAGATGTGCAGATGCAAAAGACATGGACAATGAAAAATGTAACAGAATGGACAGATTGGCGCAATGCCAATAGCACTGCCGAGATCTCCCAGACTGTTGTATGTGTATCAGGGAAGATATCGGACTCATTAAACTGAGCCTATTTCACCTCCCTTTCCTTCCAAGTACAATACACATAGAAAGATAGCCAGTGTATTTCTACCAATTCAGTCAAGCCACACTGCAGTAAACGAAAAATATGACAACCAAAAAATTCACATAAAACAGCGATATAGAAAAATATGTTTTTTTTTAAGAGTCTGTTTCAGTTTGCATATTCCCCCCCATCCTCTCACCACTGGCTGACAGAGAAAGAGGAAGACAGAGATTGCAGGCGAAAAGAGAGTTACTTCATTCTGGCCATTCACAAATAAGTTAAGCCGTCTTATTTTTTTCTCCCACGCATGCATTAGAATTCAACTTTAAACAATATGTTAGAAAAACACAAGAACAAGGATGCAAAAAGAGCTTCTTCCTCAAAAATGTGTGGAGGAGGGAGAGAAGGAGAGGGGGATAAGAGGGAGGAAGACGTCGGGGAAAGAGAGAATATATGACAGCGGGGTTTCTGGCTTTACTCTGCTCCTCTTGATATGTTTTGTATTTGGGTTTCAAGTAAAGTTACACAAGTGTTGAGCTGTCAACCCTCTCAAGTGGGCGTGGCCAAGTTCAGGAGCAGGATCACACCCCCCCCACACCTGCACAACGTGTCTTCTGGTAGCCCACACACATTCCCACTGACACACAGTCAGACTCACAACTGTGCTAGTACAGTCATTCACATACGATGGAGGTTATTCACAGTATATTCACCACCTGTTTTGTGAAAACCCTTCCCAAAACTCAGAGAGACTAGATGTGTATGCATGCTTTAAAATCAAGATGAAAACATTACAGTAGAAAGTATTTAACAGTTTTTTTGTGTGTTATATATATATATTTTTTTTACAGGTGGTAAGGTTACTTTGACAGTAAGGTTAGGTAAATGGCATTGGACTGGCCCACAAAATAGAGGGTTTGGAACAAATTATTGCTCTGACAATAGACCCCCCTCCCCCCTGACATTGTAAATGGAACGGTCTATATTTCCATTTAAAGTGTCTGTGTGAGTTGTGCTACCTGAAGGATGATGGGGGAGGGGGGTGTATGATCCATTCACTTCTGTCTTTAGCTGTATCTAAGCCAGTTGTGCCCATCCCCTCTTCTTCCCATCCACCTTGCACCCGATCCCTCTCCTTCTCTACCCCACAAACAATCATTTCCATCTTCAGAATGAAATGTCTAGTAGCAATGCGTCCTTCCATAGTCTATGCTTACATATGTCTCTATCATTTCAAATCATTCTTTTGGTAACAAACATCGTGCCATAATAAACTTTTTTGGAAAGGGAGAGAGTGAGAGAAAGAGTAGTCCGGAGTTGAAAGAGAGGGAGAGAGGGAATGAAGGTTTAAGGGATGGGGGTCGAGGAGGAGAAGGAAAAGTGGGAGGAATCAGACATAAGGTGATGAATGACAGAGATCCAGTGTTATCAAATGAAAACGGTGAGTTCAGGGACATATCCTGAGTGGCAAACTCCAGGGTCTTCAGGGGAGCCCTATTCTAATTACTTTAACCCCACACCCCCATTTACTGCAGTAAACAATGCACCATGCTAGATATAGTAGCTGCCCCATTCTTGCCCTCCCACACAACAGACAGACAGACCCAACACACTGAACTCCTTTGGCACAATGAAACACTGAAGTATAATCGTATGCTACAGTCAAACTCTTGCATAGGTAGTTGCTCAGTTCTCAGTACAGTTAGCCCCCAACATCTCTGGAACATCATCAAAATCTTCATCATTGCGTAATAACAAATAAACAAACAAAAACAAAAGAACAGTTTTGGCAAGTGAACACAAGTTAACATGCATTTGAGACAAAAATATAATCGAGCAATATGCAAATTGTGTGTCCCAAATTGTATTTGACACGGTCCGAAGTGACGTCATTTAAAAACATAATTAACACTCCTCTCCCACTGTAACATTAAATAACACCCTTGATATGAACCCTGCTCTGCTGGAACACTCTGTTAGACCAGAAAGTCACCAGAGACTAATCACGGCTCAGATGATGGCACTCTTCACTGGGGATAAACTACATCCCCCGCAATGCACTGGAGCCCAGTAGAGGGCGACAAAGAGTAGGCTACATACGCAGCATATTATCTAAACTCTGATGTAGACCTAGCTAAGGGTTTGCAGTGACTGGTGATATATTAATTAATTAATTAATTAATTAATATGCCATTTAGCAGACGCTTTTATCCAAAGCGACTTACAGTCATGCGTGCATACATTTTTTTGTGTACGGGTGGTCCCGGGGATCGAACCCACTACCTTGGCGTTACAAGCGCCGTGCTCTACCAGCAGAGCTATATGAGCTATACCATATGACCTATACATACAGGCTTAGAACAAAGCAACATTAGTTTTCACTTGCCAAAGAAACATGGAAAAACAGGGAAATAAAACAAAACATCTGTTGTTGTTGAGAGTGTGGTGAGGTGCCTGGTGCATACTGCAAAACAGGCAGTGGTGGTGGAAGGTCAACAAGAGCTTTTGTTCATCAACAGAAACAACAACAATTTATCTAGATAAGCTCACTATGATAGCATAGATAGACCGTTTCGCGTTCCCTTCACACGTATTTGAACAGCAGTTGTCCCGGCAATATGCTATCCCCACCTGAGGAAATGGAGCAAAGATGGCTGCTTCACCGACGCCGGGGGAACCAGCATGTGTGAAACAAACACTGTTGACTGTCACATGGGCTTTAGAGTTAGCGATTTAGGGGGGCGATTGTGTTAAATGCCACAACGATGCGTTATGCACATCCCCGTAATCATGGAGATAGGCCTACAGTACATTATCACATAGCAATACAAAGCTATACATCGTATAGCTACAATATCAGGGCTGAGCTAATATGACGCCATCTATGGCCAGTCAGTGCAGTGCTACAGGTGCTAGCTACAGTACAGTGGCAGAGCTACAGTATACATGATCCAATCAATGTAATGTATTATGTGTAAGGTCATAGCTAATCTCGTTCACCAGATCAGATACTTTCTCCCAATGCGCTGTGGGCAATGAGCCTCGCTACACTGCCTTAGTTAGCCGATACCTTATAGGGTCTACAACAGCGTCCCAGTGGTGAAGCTGCCATCTCCCACCTTGAGCACGAGACTGAAAGAACAACAACAGAGTCCATCATGGTTGTATTCATTAGTGCACACCGTAGCAAACCGATTTGCAGCAGAAAACTTGTCAGACAAGTTCAGGTATAGTGCCTCCCCGTTCCGGCCCGTTTGCTTCCGTTTGTATCCTAGTGAATATGACACATCGGATCTGAATGCAGTCCAACTAAACAGAGTTATGCAGACAGACAGTGTAGAGGGGGCCTGGATGGACAGTGGGGTGGAAGACAGAGAACTGGCATCAGGGGCGCAATCAGGGCGGTAGGACCAGAGAGTGAGAGCGGTAGAAGAAGAAGTAGCAGAGTGAGAAGAGTAGTCATCGAAGTCGTAGTAGTTGTAGTATCAGTTCCTCGCACAGTTCATCTCTGGTAGATTTTGTGGTGTTTGTATCTTATTTATCTAAGAAAACATTGTTCAATGTGTATCTTGCTATATATCCTATATATTTTTTTCATTATTCCTTTTTTATTATCCCAAAACAAAATATAGATCTTTTTTTTTATATAATCCTGCTCTTTTTTAAATTAGTTGCATATAACATAAATATTTTTTGTTTTGTCTCGATTTTGTTCATTTTTTCCATTCCTAGCCCTCTTTTTTTTTTTTTGGGGGGGGGGGGGGGGGGGAGGATTAGGGCTTGCAGAAGTAGAGTCATGCAGAATAGTCATGCTGGTAAATAAAGTAATAAAAATGCTTTTTCACTTTTTTCCCGGGAATTGTTTATCAAAGTTCACCCTCTTCCCGCTCTTTTCCCGCACTTCCTTGTGAACCTCTCTGACCCCCCCCCCCCATAGGTACAGTGCTCTTTGAGCTTCCTCCTTTCTACAGAAAGGAGAGAGACCCTTATAGTAGCCACTCTCTCAACGAGCAGTCGACTGTTTGTCATCTTGACACTTGCAGATAGTTACCAATTGGATATTTTTGAAAAAGGTTGATGTGACTATGATTGTTTGATTGTTTGGTTTAAAAAATAAAGTCTCTGGTCTCTCTCTCTCCATCCTTTTGTTCTCTACGTTTCGCCCCTCAGGTTTCTTCGATCATGCCATGCAGTTTGCTACGGAGGGGGAGCAATGCTGAGATGCAGAGGGGTGGAGAAAAAGAGAGGGAGAGATTGAGAGAGAGAAAGAGAGGGCAATGTATGTCCTTGTTCTCCAGCAGTCGCTTCCGTTCTTGGCATGCGCGTTGCGGCCATGCTTCCAGTGTCTCTCCTTTGGCGTGCTCCTCAACTCTCCAGCACACACACTCTCACGCGCACACATATCCTCTGGTTTTCTTTGGGTCCAAATCCTTCAAAGTGGTCGATGAGTAGGTCTGTCCGACACCCTCTCTCATGCAACATGAGTCAGCATCAGTCAGTCAGGGAGTGTATTTTATGTCAGATCTCAGGTTGATATGAAATGGCCAATGGCCTGGTGTACTATATGACTGGTTGCTCTACTATTGGGGCCCATAATTCAGTATCTTCTGAAGTGTGTCTCTTGTGAGAGGTAAGAGGAGGGCTGTCAATCAATGAAAACAGTCCAACCGGTGTGACTGACTGAACATAAGAAGATAGTGTCACCATAGAGGGCCGACTCAAGAGTCACTGGACCCAGTGGTCGTTCAGCCTCATAGCTTTGCATAGTGTTTGGCTGTAAAACAGTCAAATTACTGTTATGTAAATGTTTTGCCATTGGCTAGCACCTGGCTTTCCTTTTCTGTAGTCACATCCACGCTGACTATGGTGAGTCATCTCAGAACACTGCAGTAGTTTGTTTATATAGCCTACCCTACTGTATGTCCAATCTTTGAAGTACTAAATAGGAAGATTTAAAAACAATTGAATATACTGTATCTGAGAGCCACTAAGATGTAATTTGTCTAAGGGAACGTTTGACAGTGGTTAAGAGCATACATTGTCTATGAAACAGTAGGATGACAACCAAGTTGTGGAACATTGTCCTACTGTCCCATGACCCTTTGGCTCTTTCCTAGTAGCATTCTGCTCTATTGTTTGTTTATTTTATTATCTGTCTGAGATTTCATTGTCAATGACCTAGTATAATAAGACTCGGTAAAGCAGGGTGACATAAGGTATGTGTTTCAGTGTTTTCCAGGTAGTCAGAGTCACTGTAAGTCTGTCAAGTTGGTCTGGAGTTTGTTTTCGAAGGGATGGTGCTGATTGAGGAGTCCACAGGAACGAAGGATGCTTCTGGCGTGGAGGGATGACCAAATCTCTTTGTCCGCTCATCATCCGCTCATCATCACCTTCAGTTCTCTCTTTCTTCCTCTCTCTCTCTCTCTCCTTTTTTCTCTCTCTCTCTCTCTCTCCGGTTACGTATCCCTTCAGCCTACAGTGAATCCAGTAGGGAGCTCTGGGTGAATTGTGTCCTAAGGTTGTTCCTCTTCTTGGACAGAAAGGGGAATTTTAGAAACTCAACACTGGGGGAAAAAGAGGAAAGAAACAAGGAGAAGAATCAGTGGAAAGTTCCAGCAAACCTAGAATATCAACCAGCTACGACTGGATGTTTAAAAACCTACACGATCCAGGGTAGTTTAGTTGATATTATTAACCTAACATGAGCTTGAATGGGAGTTTGAATTCATTTCATATTCTCAAATGTTATAGTCAAGTGTTTGATTGTATGACTGGATGGGTTTACTTATGATGAGTACAACTCTTCAAATTATTCAACTGATTGATAGACGATAAAGCAAACGAAATACCTGTTTTTTGCAAAGCACATCTGGCATGCATGTACACAAAATACGAAAAGGCAGAAAAGCCTGTACGTTTTGCACAGACACACGCACAGACACCAATACAATTGGTGTGGGTGGTTTCAGTCCTTGTGGGCTGTTTAGTCCGCTGGTGTTTGTCTACCTCTTAATTCATTGGTTAGTCATAGTCCAATAGGGTGCTTTTCCAGCAAAAAGGACTGAGTCATTCCCACACAGGACTACAGCCCACCAGGACTGTTAGCTTAGCTAAACACAGACCAAGAGCTGAGAGCACTTCAGAAAGTATTCATACCCCTTGACTTTTTCCACATTTAGTTGTGTTACACCCTGAATTTAAAATGGATCAAATTGGGATTTTGTGTCATTGGCCTACACACAATACCCCATAATGTCAAAGTGAAATTATGTTTTTAGAACATTTTACAAATTAATAGAAAATGAAATGCTGAAATGTCTTGAGTCAATAAGTATTCAACCCCTTTGTTATGGCAAGCCTAAATAAGTTCAGGAGTAAAAATGTGCTTAAGAAGTCACATAATAAGTTGCATTGGCTCACTCTGTGTGCAATAATAGTGTTTAACATGATTTTTGAATGACTACCTCAACTCAGTAATTATCTGTAAGGTCCCTCAGTCGAGCAGTGAATTTCAAACACAGATTCAACCAAAGACCAGGGAGGTTTTCCAATGCCTCGCAAAGAAGAGCAGCTATTGGTAGATGAAAATAATACATTAAATAAAAGCAGACATTGACTATCCCTTTGAGCATGGTGAAGTTATTGATTACACTTTTTATGGTGTATTTTACATTATACATTTTAGTCATTTAGCAGACACTCTTATCCAGAGCGACTTACAGTTAGTGAGTGCATCCATTTTCATATTGTGTATCAATACATAGAGTCAGTACAAAGATACAGGCATCCTTCCTAACTCAGTTTCCAGAGAGGAAGGAAACCGTTACAGAGTTTAATGGATCTGATAGGAGAAAACTGAGGATGGATCAACAACATTGTAGTTACTCCACAATACTAACCTAAATGACAGTGTGAAAAGAAGGAAGCTTGTACAGAATAAAAATGTTCCAAAACATGCATCCTGTTTGCAATAAGGCACTAAAGTAAAACTGAAAAAAAATTGGCAAATAAATGAACTTCATGTCCTGAATCCTAAGCGCTATGTTTGGGGCAAATCCAACACAACACATCACTGAGTGCCACTCTTTATATTTTTAAGCATGGTGGTGGCTGCATCATGTTATGGGTATGCTTGTCATCGGCAAGGACTAGGGAGTTTTTTTGGGGGGGGATAAAAATAAATGGAATAGAGCTAAGCATATGCAAGATCCTAGAGGAAAACCTAGTTCAGTCTGCTTTCTAACAGACACTGGGAGACAAATTCCCTTTCAGCAGGACAATAACCCAAAACACAAGGCCAAATATACACTGGAGTTGCTTGCCAAAACAACATTCAATGGTCCAGAGTGGCCTACAGTTTGGAATTAAATTGGGTTGAAAATCTTGGAAATGGCTGTCTAGCAATGATCAACAACCAACTTGACAGAGCTTGAACCATTTTTTAAAGAATAATCTGCAAATATTGTACAATCCAGGTGTGCAAAGCTCTTAGCGACTTAACCAGAAAGTCTCACAGCTGTAATCGCTGCCAAAAGTGATTCTAACATGTATTGACTCAGGGGTGTGAATACTTATGTAAATTAGATATTTCTGTATTTCATTTTCAATACATTTGCAAAATTTTCTAAAAACAGGTTTTCACTTTGTCATTACGGGTTATTGTGTGTAGATGGTTGAGAAAAAGATATATTTAATCAATGTTGTATTCAGGCTGTAACACAACAAAATGTGGAATAAATCAAGGGGTATGAATACTTTCTGAAGGCACTGTATGTATCCTACAGCATACACACACACACACACACACACACACACACACACACACAGATAGGCAACATGGAAGAAAAAATGAGACATGAAACAGAGCGAACACACGCAACACATAACACAGTTACACACAAACGCAAACACACACTGCGGAAACACAGCACACGAAGCACAGAGCGAAACAGCACACAGAACACAAAACACGCATCCTTACACTGAGAAGTGATCAGCTTCCTTCCTCCTCTCTTTTAGTTTTTTTCTTTCTTCCCCAAACTGTCCTCCATTTCATGGTTCTTCCTTTGTTGACAATCATTTTTTTAAATATACAGTTCCTACTTCCCCCCCAAAACATCATACGTAACGTTTGACAGTCTTTCTGTCCTTTTTTCTGTCCACTCCTATCCTCGGGAGACATTTGTAATCCACTTTTAGGGAAGATGGAACTTCAACATTTATGGCGGTGGTCTTTTCATTTTCCCAAAGTCTGTTGTTAAATTTGTGGGTTTTGTAATGGAAGCAGTAGAGACATCTCAAAATACAAATTAAAAAAGAATAGGAGAAGGTGGAGAGGTTGAGATGGGGTGAAACGTGTGTGTCGGAGGGAGAGGAGAGTGGAGGGACAAAATCTCAGAATTACATAACAGGGTACATAGGTGAGCTGGGATGAGGACACAGGACATACACTATTTACAGGTCCATGCATACAGTAGAGACGAAGCGAAACATTTCAAACCTTCTC
The DNA here is from genome assembly GCF_964263955.1 of Coregonus lavaretus. Lineage (NCBI taxonomy): Eukaryota > Metazoa > Chordata > Actinopteri > Salmoniformes > Salmonidae > Coregonus > Coregonus lavaretus. The sequence continues at coordinate 3,664,704 of NC_140015.1, read as the reverse complement.
ACTGTTCGGCTCTGATAGACATTACGTCTGGAAGCACTGATTTAAACCAACATAGAGAGAGATATACCTGAGTTGTGAATGGAGGGAGACTGACGAAGAGAGGGAAAGGGGAAATGTGGAAAAGGGGGAAGACAGAGGTGTAGTCAAAAACATTGCACTGATGATATTATTAAATTCATTTCTACGTCAGTTATTGGCTAGACTACAAACATCCTCAATTTTAGCATCTTAAAGTCATTCTCCCTTCTTAGGATTGATAAAAAGTATCTTTCTTCCCAGAGTTTTTTATCTGCAATGATTGAACGAAAACATGCTATGATGCACAGACCTGAACATCACTCTACTAACTGAAACCACTAACTAAACCATCAACTTTCCCATCAATAATGAGCAATATAACCACCTATCACAACAACCTATACTGATCCATTCTAGAATGTCACATGCTCACCTCCTACTGCTTGTCAAAGAGTAGCACCCTCCTGACCCAGTGACAATGGGGGAATATTCAATACCCATTGGGAACACACGTCAATTCAATGTCTATTCCACGTTGGTTCAGCGTAATTTCATTGACATGACGTGGAAACAATGTTGATTCAACCAGTGTGTGCCCAGTGGGTATTGACTATTCTTATTCCCTATAATAGGGCTCTGGTCAAAAGTAGTGCACTATATAGGGAATGGGTTGCCATTTCAATTGCAGAAAGCACTATATAGGGAGTAGGGTGCTATTTCAGATGCAACCTAAGTTTAAAAAATTTGCAGGATGCACAAGGAAGTAGCATAAGTATTTTTGCTCAACAATGAGTCATTCATGTCTGTAGCCTACAGTTGGTTACGCGTCAATTCTACCACCAGAGAGGAAAGTATAGTCTATTTGTAGATTGTTAGTGACAGTCGAGGTTCGTTTTGCTATCTGCTATGACTCAATAAGTGTCATAAACTAATAACCTGTAACCTGGGATATGATGTGCATTTAAATGCTACTTCGTTATGCTACACCTTGTGGTTACTTATTATCACCATTTTCTTATCACTAATAATGCAAACGTTGTGTGAGTTTTCCTTCCACATAGTGGAGGTGAGGGGAATTTGTAACCTACTCAAAAGTAGAGTAACTTCCGTTACTTTCAAACGTTAAACCCCTAAAATGTTCTGTATGTACTGTATCTCAGGATATTTCAAGTAAGATGGGTACAAGACAGGACAGGACAGGACAGGACAAGACAGGACAGGACAGGATGGATTGATGGAATAAGTGAGAGGGAGAACAGAGAGGAGAGGAAGTGATGAAGTGTGTAGAAAAGACGGTAAGGTTGGGGTGGGCTTTGGCCAATGTGGTTTTCACATGTGGTTTTGGGAAATTGAGTTTTGAGGACGTGTTCTGATTAACGTGGAAAAAGGAAGAAGTAGATTATTATTTTTTTCTCTAGTATTAATTCACAGTTACTGCTTCTTTTTGCATATACCTGATAAGCACTGGGCTCTCAGAATAGTTCTCTGTAAAAAGATAACAACAATTATAAATCATAAAGTAATTATTATTACCAGTTAGTCTAGTAAGGTCTATAAGAAATAACAGAGCAGCTACACAAGACCACTAGTTACCCTTCCCCATCATTAAAAAATAAACTTTCCCAAACCCCCCTCCCCGTCTGGGTACAAATGATCTCTTCCACCCTATAGCATCTTAGCATGCATATATAAGCTCCACTCTTCTCAGACAAAACTGTGAGAGGCGAATGCTTTTTCCCCCTAATAGCATGCTGTTAGTCTATATGTTATGTGTATAGAAATATACACATTCATATGCACTTAATATATACAGTAAATATATACACATTCATTAAGCTTATGATAAAATCTGATGTCTTCTCAAATCATATTTCCTTGATTATGGATATAGACATATCAATTCCTTATTGCTTGCAATGGAAACCCCATGCAGATTGAAATAACTGTACAGAACATTTGGACCAATAAAAGGTATAAGAAGAATTCCTATCATTAAAGAATCAACACCCAAAGCACTAGATCAAGGGAGAAGACAGGGGAGGAAGGGAGGAAAAATAGATTTGGTAGTTTGTAGACTGGTGTCTGGGTGTCAACAGAACCATATATAGGGAATACATATATGTATACTACCATATATAACTATATTATCATATATATTACTCTGGGTGCAGAGTACTAGTGTAGGTTGGGGTGAATTCCATTTATATTATATCAACTCTGGAGGTGAATAAAAATGCAAACCATGAATTGAAAAGAATCCGCATTTAATATAACAGGCGATTTTCAATTAATGAATTGAGATTCAATGCATCTCCTGAATTGACTGCAATCAAAATGGAATCCACCCGTACTATAGTTATAGGTCAAACTTTTCCCCTCCCTGACACTCCCACCTCAAACTCAAACTCTACACAGATGAAGGCTTTTCGGATTCTCACCCACTACTATTGGATTAGCATGGTCCCAGATCTGTTTGTGCTGTCTAGCCAACTCATATGTCATTGGCAAGCTAAACATGACATGTTTGATGTGACAATGAGTGACAATGACTTGGTAATAGAGCACAAACAGACTGGCACTCAGGCTACTATTGGATAAGTGCAGATATGGAGTTATGTCACGTGACTGACGACAACAGTTCATATTCTAATCGAATAAACGTCAAACCTCATAGCATCATTTGAGCCTGTAGAGGATACACTTCTCAACCTAACGAGTCCTGAGCTTTGAATTATCGAATGGTCTTGTCTTATTGTCTTTTTTTTACTTTGATCGCTGAGCGAGGTTGCCCTAATAGCCTTTTTAGCTTAACGCTATCTAGAGTGTATACAGGCTACTGCTAATGTCAGTCATAGAGAATGCCTTTCCTACGAAATGTGAAAAGATTGCACCTTCGGTCCTTACACAACCCTCTGTCTGTCTCTAGTGAGAGAGGAGAAGGTGGCAGAGTAAGAGATGAGGAGGGGGAGAGATGGGTAGGTCAAACAAAAAAAAAACACATCAAATCAAACGGACAAATTCCAAGCAACAGAACTGGATACGACCAGTTAGAGACATAAGCATTACCTTAATAGATGGCAACATTCTATGCCAATAAATATCAATAATAAAATCGACAGTAACATCGGAAAATACAAAAATAAACATTTCTGTAAATCAACCGCTTAAATGAAAATATACAATCCATAAGAGTGACAATAATTAAAATGTCGACATTGGGTGTATCAAGATAGAGTGGTCTTAACATTGTCACTATAACCTTGTCATCTTCTACATTTCAACAAACAATTTCAAAAGAAATTAGGATTTGAAGAAGTTTTGGTCTCTTTTTTTTCTGATGTCTGTAATGGAGGGAAAATGTTTGTCCTACTTCAACACTTCCTTTTCCCTCCTTTTTTCCCCCCAGAAAACAGTGAGAAAGAAAGGAATGATCTGTAATTCTGATGAATTGGCACTCTTGCATCTTGGGCCAGAGGTAGATGCATGTCTGTGCACACAAAACCACACAACCCCCATGTGCGCCACAGATATACAGCATACAGCATATCTCCATAGGATTAACTATACATAGATACAAATATATTTCTATACATTGCATATTTCTATATATGTATGTTGCCTTTTTTGTTCATTTTGTCATTGATTCGTTCTGTTCTTCTACCAAGCGCTGTCAGTCCATCCTCCATTCACGGTGCCCTCTTTTTATGTGAGGAGCGATGGTTCAGCAGCCAGGACCGGGAGGTGGGGTGTGGGGGGTGGGAGGAGGGTCAAAAAGGACAAAAGAGAAAAAGAAAAAAAGAAAACTGAAAAAATCACTACACTAAATCATAAGAGTCATTGTGAGAGTGGCGATGTGGTGAAATGCTCGATACAGGAAGACAACGAAGGATTGAGGAAGTGGAGGAAGATCGATGACGAAGATGAAAAATACTGAAATTGATCTCTTGTCTAACGGGTGACCCGAAGCCACTTCTCAATAAAGCCACACCCTCCTGACACTGACATGTGCAGACTGAAGGGTATAGTTTGATATGTGTACAGATTTCTGAGGAGCCATATTTAGAAAAAGAGAAAGAAGCTACATTTCATTTCATGCACCTGCATACAAGAGGGCCGGTAGGGCTGGTATATGGGCACAAGTTCAATGATGAGAAATACTGATCCCTGCTTCGATGGTCCTTCCCCTTTTACTGCTCCCAACCAATGGGAATGAGAGTCCCACCCCCCACCCCTTCTTCTCTACCACCCCTAACCCCGCCCCCTAGAGAAAGAAGAGAGAATCCCTCCATCCCTTCTGCCCTTTAATTCTCACAACCATTATAAAAATAGTGTGTTATTATGTCCTCCCTCTCTGTGGGTTAGGATGCTACTCGCATTCTCTTCTTTAAAACATTGATGGCCGTTGTCCAGGCTTCCATCAGAGTCTGTGTATTGCACAAAAGCCCCAGAACACTTTGCATTCGCTCCAGCTCTCTACATGGCACTGATAATATCAATAATGATAATGATAATAACAGTAGTCGTGAATGAACGCAAGTATAGTATAACTCCCTATCACCCCCTCCCCCCCAGCTTTTAAAATGATACATTGCTGTTTGAGCGGTCAGTTAGTCTCTGTGTGTGTGGTCTCTGTGTATGTGTGTGCCTGTGTGTGTATGAAACAATCTATTTTCAGCACACAGAAACACATTTAACGGTCCAATGAGTCAACTCCCCTGGGAGATCTAGCACTAACCAGTACACGGCGTGTTTTATGGGTGCTCCTAAAAAATACCTTTCTTACTTTGGGCTTGCCTCTTTTTTTCTTTTCAAAGATTTTCTGTTAAATATAAGAATTTCTTTGTGTGATTTTTATTCCTACTGTTTTTCATTAGTTGTTTTCTTTAAAAAAACGAATGCATGCATTTTTTATATATATATATATATATATATATATATATATATATATATATATACACACTATATTAGATATTTTGTTGGTGTTAGTTACTGTACGTGTTCTTCTCCCATATACAAGCGGTGTGTGTGTGAGTGGGTTTGCTGTTGAGGCTTGATGACGTGTGGTGGTGTAGAGTATCAGAAGAAGTCTCATTTGACTAAGGAGCTCTTTAGGATTAGCGGTAATACTGAGTGCAAGAACAGCACACATTTATTATAATACAGGGAGGCCTGCTACTGTAGCTCTACATCATTTATCAGTCTAAATCACTAACCTACACTCAATCCCTGTTAATAAGGCAAGTGTGTGAGAGTATACGTGTGTGTGTGTGTGTCTGTGTTGATGTGTGTTCTCATTGCTCCATCAGGCGTAACATCAAATAAAATAAAATAACATTTGCTGTAGACTAACGCTGAATACCTCTTAACATTTTGCACGTTGGATGTGGTGGGAAAGTGCATGTAGTCATAGCGGATATTTTTGCTATTCATTGTAAGTCCCTTATACACTGAATGTCCCCCTATACCGGGCTTTCAATATAGAGCATTATTAAAATGTGGCTAAATGGCACCCCCTACAGTTCATTATCATTATCACTATATGACTAATATCAGTGGGAGTACTGGGATTACAGTGGTGTTGGTATGTCTCTCTTTCCTGGTGCTCCTCCTGCAGTTGACTTGTTGGCTTGCTTCTCCACATCATGACGCTACAAAATGGAGGGGATGGGGGAGTGACAGCGGCGGAGGTTTGTTCCCGGGGGATCGAAAGGGTTGGTGATGGGGGTGAGGCGCATAGGGGCTCCTGACATGCCCGAAATGTTATTGAGGCTGCGGGACTTCTCATAGCCTGTCGCTGTGGTGACCAGGTTGTCATGGTTAAAGGGTTACATTAGGTTAGAGGTCAAGGGGTTACCGTAGAGGTGGCAGAGGTTATCAACAGTGGTGTTTTGGGAAAAGTAGTTTTAGGGTTTAAAAACAGTTTAAATGCAGGACATTTGGTACAAAATAAAGAAAGTAAAATGGCATAAATGTTTGTGGTTAATTTAAATGTTTGAATGATTATTAGCGATTGTTAATGTTATTTGTTTAAGGAGGACATGGATATCATTTGGATGACAGAGAAAGATGTCGTGTTAAAATATATAATGGGTTAGAAATAGCAAGGAATACCAATTGTTATGAATAAAAAGGTTTAACAAAAATAAAAAAATAAAAAATAAAATCATACCGAATCAAGTTAAATCAACAGCCAAACCGAAAATCCAAATCAAGTTTTAAGGCCAAAGCAAACAAACAGACAGACAAGGGACAGAGAGAAAGACAGACAGACGGGAGAGACAGGACAAAACAGGAAAATGAGTTATGAAAATATGTCATCAAAATCTTGCCACATCAATACAAAATGGTGCTCTCTGTCAGTAGCACCAGCATACACAGTACAACACAGTAAAGTACAGCACAGTACAGTAGAATATAGTAGGGGGGAGAGTACTGATGGATAAAACAGCTGGTGTCAAGCTCCAGTGACTTTTAGCTCCCTCTGGCATACACAAAGAGAGGGAATAACTCTCATTAGTCTCTCAGAAAAAGGGAGAGCGATATCGAGAGAGAGAGAGAGGGCAGACTCAGCATCCAGATGTTTTAGCCTCCAACACTGAATTCTAAACCTCCAGACAGACAGACTTCAGACAGACAGAGGGACAGACAGACGGACAGGGCAACAGTACATACAGTCAAAGCTCTATTCAGCACCTCCCCAGAATAACAACGTGACCAACTTGGACCTGGTGAAGTCGTCAGGGTTTGGGAACAGAAACATAAGCAGAACATTTACTGTGTGTGTGTGTGTGTGTGTTTGTGTGTGGCGGAAGGCCTTATGAAAACACTGACAGCTTCACCGGGCCCAACAGAAGCTGGCTTCCTCCCCCTTATTCACCCTTTACACCTTCCTCTCAGAGCCCCCATCACAGTAGTAATGATCTCGGAGCAGTTTGACCTTTTAGATCATCATTAATAAAAATAATAAGATAAGCTTTTAATGTACAGAGGTGACCTGATCCTAGATCAGCACTCCTACTGAGACGGATTGTGGATGCAGGCCCATACTTCCTCTCATGGTCCAAGCCTGCCTTCTTCCCCTCCTCCTCCTCCTCCTCCTCCTTCCCAGGGATGTTGTGGAACGTAACCTTTTCGTGTTGTGGATAGCCTCTATGCACATACAGTTGAAGTCGGAAGTTTACATACACCTTAGTCAAATACATTTAAACTCAGTTTTTCACAATTCCCGACATTTAATCCTAGTAAAAATTCCCTGTCTTAGGTCAGTTAGGATCACCACTTTATTTTAAGAATGTGAAATGTCAGAATAATAGTGGAGAGAAGGATTTATTTCAGCTTTTGTTTCTTTCATCACATTCCCATTGGGTCAGAAGTTTACATACACTCAATTAGAATTTGGTAGCATTGCCTTTAAATTGTTTAACTTGGGTCAAACGGTTCGGGTAGCCTTCCACAAGCTTCCCACAATAAGTTGGGTGAATTTTGGCCCATTCCTCCTGACAGAGCTGGTGTAACTGAGTCAGGTTTGTAGGCCTCCTTGCTCGCACATGCTTTTTCCGTTCTGCCCACAATTTTCAATAGGATTGAGGTCAGGGCTTTGTGATGACCGCTCCAATACCTTGACTTTGTTGTCCTTAAGCCATTTTGCCACAACTTTGGAAATATGCTTGGGGTCATTGTCCATGTGGATGACCCATTTGCAACCAAGCTTTAACTTCCTGACTGATGTCTTGAAATGTTGCTTCAATATATCCACATAATTTTCCTTCCTCATGATGCCATCTATTTTGTGAAGTGCACCAGTCCCTCCTGCAGCAAAGCACCCCCACCGCATGATGCTGCCACCCCCGTGCTTCACGGTTGGGATGGTATTCTTCGGCTTGCAATTACCCCATTTTTCCTCCAAACATAACAATGGTCATTATGGCCAAACAGTTCTATTTTTGTTTCATCAGACCAGAGGACATTTCTCCAAAAAGTACGATCTTTGTCCCCATGTGCAGTTGCAAACCGTAGTCTGGCTTTTTTATGGCGGTTTTGGAGCAGCGGCTTCTTCCTCGCTGAGCGGCCTTTCAGGTTATGTCGATATAGGACTCATTTTACTGTGGATATAGATACTTTTGTACCTGTTTCATCCAGTATCTTCACAAGGTCCTTTGCTGTTGTTCTGGGATTGATTTGCACTTTTCGCACCAAAGTACGTTAATCTCTAGGAGACAGAACGCGTCTCCTTCCTGAGCGGTATGATGGCTGCGTGGTCCCATGGTGTTTATACTTGGGTACTATTGTTTGTACAGATGAATGTGGTACCTTCAGGCATTTGGAAATTGCTCCCCAGGATGAACCAGACTTGTGGAGGTCTAAAATAAATAAAAAAATGGCTTATTTCTTTAGATTTTCCAATGATGTCAAGCAAAGAGGCACTGAGTTTGAAGGTAGGACTTGAAATACATCCACAGGTACACCTCCAATTGACTCAAATGATGTCAATTAGCCTATCAAAAGCTTCTAAAGCCATGACATCATTTTCTGGAATTTTCCAAGCTGTTTAAAGGCACAGTCAACTTAGTGAATGTAAACTTCTGACCCACTGGAATTGTGATACAGTGAATTACAAGTGGAATACTCTGTCTGTAAACAATTGTTGGAAAAATTACTTGTGTCATGCACAAAGTAGATGTCCTAACCGACTTGCCAAAACCATAGTTCGTTAACAATACATTTGTGGAGTGGTTGAAAAATGAGTTTTAATGACTCCAAACTAAGTGTATGTAAACTTCCGACTTCAACTGTATTATTACGCCAGATTAGTGTTCGAATTAGAATTTCTCCCAACTAGTCATTGTGACTGAATTTAGTTTTTGCCACTACTGTACATCCCTGCTTCCTCAGCATTTCTTACAACTTGTCGGTCTGTTTGACATTTTTAGAGAACAGATGTCAATAACCTGGAGAATGATCAGGTAGAGCAAAGTAGGTCGAGGTTTGACACAAGCTCAAGCTGTTGTTGCATCTGCCAAAATCTCACACCACCCCTTCAAGGGTGAGCCAAAATTCAACACCACCTTTTAAGAGTGAGACAAATTCTAACACCATCCCTTTAAAAGTGAGCCAAAGGCCGCATTCCCCTGCTCAGACGTTGCATGCATCAACCAATGGTTGCGTGCCACGTCATTGACTGTGCTGTCAGCAACTTCTGAGCAGGGGAACACGACCAATATCTAACACCACCCCTTTAAGAGCAAGCCAAAATCTAACACCACCTCTTTAAGAGTGAGTCTATCTCTTCCCAGTTACAATTCAGACGAAAGAGGGGGGAGCGAAAATATTTATATCACTTAACTTTGTGTGTGTGTGTGTGTGTGTGTGTGTGTGTGTGTGTGTGTGCGTGTTGTGAAGTTACAATAGAGCAGCACTCTGGATATAAACCTCACCACACATGACCAAGCAGTAGAATCTTCAGGTTAGGTGGCATAACAGGATAGGTTTGATCATCCTCTGTTCTCTAAACCCAAACAGCCATATCTCCTCCTAATGTGTCCTTTATTATTGTTATTTTTGTTGTCATGAATGACTTTGTTTAATCGTTACTGATAATAGAGAATGTGGCCTTGGGCAGGAATGAATGAGGGTGGAAAGGCAGTCACATCACATGTCATCAAACATAAACCTGGGATCCAATTCAATCAATCACAGATAAGTGGTTTACGTTGTATACAAGGTCTCACAGACATTGTCATTGGATATTTTGATTTTGTAAAACCACATCTACCCTTAAAATACAGCATCAACATTCTGAATGAAACCTGCAGCCCTGCTGAAAAAAAAAAAACAGCATAGACCAGCATAAATTTCAAGCTGGTCTATGCTGGTCCATACTAGTCATTGTCAGCATGGTATAGCTGGTCAAGTTGGTCTGACCAGCATGTTCTGGTTCTGCTGGCTGACCAGTGTGGTCTAGCTGGTCAAGCTGGTCTGACCAGCATGGTCTAGCTGGTTATGCTGGCAGACCAGCCTTCGTTGCGTTTCCGTTGTGTTTTCGCTGATGACCAGCCTTCATTGTGTTTTTGCTGGTGACCAGCATAAGCTAAAGCAAAACCAGAATCAAGTCATATAATGCTGGCTTACAAAATGATGTTTAATTCCTATTGGAATCCAACCAGAGTGGATTCTCACAGTCTGCATTCAGAATTACTGCCAGGGTTTAGAAGATGATGAGGAGGAAGGGTCGTTCAAAACTGCGACGCAGTTGTCAAGTCAACCCATCCGTCAGTGCTGCTGTGAACCGCATCACAAGAGACATCCCAAACGGGATATGTATATATATAAAAAAAATGATATCATTGTTGCAATTTCACTGTTTGAGTTGCTTTGTGAATCACTAACTTAGCTTGAGATGATTTTACTGCAACACTGCATCCAAGTTGCTTGACATAGGCGTTTCAAAGAGCTGTCAGTCATGGCGAGCTCATGAATATAAGCTCCCCACCCACTCATCCTGTCTTTTCAAACTTCCTGGTAGTTAGCCATGAGAGAAAAGGTACTTTTCAGAATGACTGTTCAGGAACGTTGGGTGCCACGTAGAACCCTTTGATTTGCCTCTGTAGGGGAACCCTTTTGAGTTCCATTAAGAACCCTCTCATGAAGAACCCTCTGGTTCCAGGTAGAAGCAATGACAGATTTTACAGTTATACTTATAGGATACTTCAGATGTGCCTGAAGTATCCTACAAGTATTAGTTACCTGCTACTGATTTGCAGTAAAAAAAAATACAGTTGGGCCATACTTGTGAACATAAGCAAACATTTCAAGTTAAATGGGTTCTCACACACAAAATGTGTATCAGCCAATGAAAAGCCTCAATTTACTTACATGTGACGCTAAATTGTACTGGTCCCATCAGATAACATGGCACACATTAGCCCTATGCTAATCTCATCAAATGGTAATGATTATGTCCTGGCACAATTTCTTCATCAGCCTATGAAAGATCTTAGACTTTATATCGACCAACCAATGTCATTTCTTAAAATAGGTCAACCCTGGCCACTAGAGGGATATTTTAAACCTACAAATTCAAGATTGACTTGTTCTGTTGGTCTGTAACAAAATGTTGTGTGCCAATATTGCACTGATGCATCCTTAATTAGGCTACTAGCTACTACTAACGTTAGACAACATTTTCACGTTTTTGCATACAGTACCAGTCAAATGTTTCGACACACCTACTCATTCAAGGGTTTTTCTTAATTTTTACTGTTCTCTACATTGTAGAATAATAGTGAAGACATCAAAACTATGAAATAACACATATGGAATCATGTAGTAACCAAAAAAGTGTTAAATAAATCAAAATATATTTTATATTTGAGATTCTTCAAAGTAGCCACCCTTTGCCTTGATGACAGCTTTGCACACTCTTGGTATTCTCTCAACCAGCTTCATGAGGTAGTCACCTGGAATGCATTTCAATTAACAGGTGTGCCTTGTTAAAAGTTAATTTGTGGAATTTCTTTCCTTCTTAATGCGTTTGAGCCAATCAGTTGTGTTGTGACAAGGTAGGGTTGGTATACAGAAGATAGCCCTATTTGGTAAAAGACCAAGTCCTTATGGCAAGAACAGCTCAAATAAGAAAAGAGAAACGACAGTCCATCATTACTTTAGGACATGAAGGTCAGTCAATCCGGAACATTTCAAGAACTTTGAAAGTTTCTTCAAGTGCAGTCGCAAAAACCATTAAGTGCTATGATGAAACTGGCTCTCATGAGGACAGCCACAGGAAAGGAAGACCCAGAGTTTACCTCTGCTGCAGAGGATAAGTTCATTAGAGTTACCAGCCTCAGAAATTGCAGCCCAAATAAATGCTTCACAGAGTTCAAGTAACAGACACATCTCAACATCAACTGTTCAGAGGAGACTGTGTGAATCAGGCCTTCATGGTCGATTTGCTGCAAAGAAACCACTACTAAAAGACACCAATAAGAAGAAGAGACTTGCTTGGGCAAAGACACACGAGCAATGTACATTAGACCGGTGGAAATCTGTCCTTTGGTCTGATTTCCACAAATTTGAGATTTTTGGTTCCAACCGCCGTGTCTTTGTGAGACACTAAGTAGGTGAACAGATGATCTCTGCATGTGTGGTTCCCACCGTGAAGCATGGAGGAGGAGGTGTGATGGTATGGGGGTGCTTTGCTGGTGATACTGTCAGTGATTTATTTAAAATTCAAGGCACACTTAACCAGCATGGCTACCACAGCATTCTGCAGCGATACGCCATCCCATCTGGTTTGCGCTTAGTGGGACTATAATTTGTTTTCAACAGTACAATGACCCAACACACCTCCAGGCTGTGTAAGAGCTATTTGACCAAGAAGGAGAGTGATGGAGTGCTGCATCAGATGACCTGGCCTCCACAATCACCCGACCTCAACCCAATTGAGATGTTTTGGGATTAGTTGGATCGCAGAGTTAAGGAAAAGCAGCCAACAAGTGCTCAGCATATGTGGGAACTCCTTCAAGACTGTTGGAAAAGCATTCCAGGTAAAGCTGGTTGAGAGAATGCCAAGAGTGTGCAAAGCTGTCATCAAGGCAAAGGGTGGCTATTTGAAGAATCTCAAATATAAAATATATTTTGATTTGTTAAACACTTTTTTGTTTACAACATGATTCCATTTGTTATTTCATAGTTTTGATGTCTTCACTGTTATTCTACAATGTAGAAAATAGTTTAAAAAAAATAAAGATTTCATTGGCTGATATGCATTTTGTGCATGAGAACCCATTAAACTTTAAACACTTGATTTTTTACAGTTGAATTAAGGTGTTATTGTTGTGAAATGACTTGTTTACCTTACTTTCACTGCACTTTGAAATGTGCTGGTGGGGCTCATTAGCATATTTGGGGGCATGGTCTAAAATATGTTAGTGGAAGTATTGTACCAGTTGAAGTGGTTTTATCATTATGTTGATGAAGGTTGAGGAGGAACAACTATCGTACAGTGCAGTGTGCTGCCGCGATCACTGCTCAATGAGTGCAGTCCATAGACATTGAAAACCGGTGCAATCTTCTAGGTGTAGTGTGTGGTGTCTGGGAGTCGAAAATGGCGGCGAGTAGTGTGGACAAAATGGAGAAAAAGTTGGTGAAGCAACAGCTATGTTGGAATGCGAACAATATGGGAGTCAGTTCTGATGGTATGGAGCGGGAGGATGAGGGTCAAGGGTCGGTAGTGGAAAGACACAGGAAAAAGAGAGATCATGATACAGAAAGCAATGGAGCGTCTAGTAAAGGAAGCATAACGAGGGCCAAGGTAGGAAGCAAGAGTAATAATGCGTTGGAGTGGAAAGTGGTGATAGTATTTGATGAGACCACAGGGCCACATTTACACCCTGTCCGACTAACTAATGCCGTAGAGAAAGAGGTAGGTCAAATTAGCTCGGTTTATTGGAAATGGTAGATTGTTAATATTGTGTGGTAGCCAGGCTCAGCAAGAGAAGATTCTGAAAATAGAAACGCTTAACATGAAGAAGATTAAAAGCCATGTCCCTGGTGCTTATTCTAGATTGAGGGGAGTCATCACTAGGGTCCTAATATCTATGTCCATAGATGATGTTAAAGAAAATGTGAAGGGAGGAAGAGTGATTGAGGTCAAAAGGTTGATCAGTAGGAAAGAAGGTCAAAGAAGTGAAAGCCTATCAGTGCTGCCAAGGTTTGAGAAGGTTATGCCTGGGAAAGTACAGATAGGATTCTTTAGTTTCAATGTCAGAGAATTTGTCCCGTCCCCATTGCTGTGTTTTAAATGTCAAAGAATGAGACATGTAGCTGTTCAATGTAAAGGAAAGAAAAGATGTGCCAAGTGTGGAGGGGAACATGATTACGGTGAATGTGGGAGCAATATGAAGGTTAAGTGTTGTAATTGTGTGGGGGAACATAGTGCAGCATTTGGTGGATGCCAGGTGCAGAGAGAGGCTAGACAGTCTCAGAGATATAGAATGAGTCATGATGTATCGTATTCAGAGGCTGTAAGACAGATTGGTAGAACTACAGTATGGAATGATGGAGCTTCCATGGCTGCTCCTGTACTAAGTGGACCTAATGTCGGGGCTGGTGTTTCTGCTGGTCCTGGCATGGTTTCGAGGCCTGTTCAGAAATCTTGTGCTCATGAATGTTTACTTCATAGCTTTTATTGTTAAGGTTATCAATGCGACTCGGGTTGTGGAAAGTAGAAATGCCAGTTTGAAGGTTATTGTGGAGACGGCAAAAGAGATATTGGAGGTAACAGATGTTACTGTTGAAGTGGTTGTTGACATGTTGAACAATCCTAAGGGTGGAGTGTTTCAGCATGATATAGGTCAAGTTTAATGGGGTACAGGGGGTTGGGGAGGGGTTTTGGGAGAGGGGGAGGGTGTGGTAGAAGTTAGTAGGAATTTATTTGGTTTTTATTTTCAAGGTAGTACAGAATTGGGCAGATCATGATTGATCGTACATTCCAGCACAGTAGGTAACGGCATGCAATGAAACGGTTGTTTGCGGACCGCCATGATATAATAGAAGAAGATGATGAAGGTTGAGCGCCTCATTTGTCCGCTCCCAGTTCTACAGTCTTTGTAAGAGCTTGTGACAATCAAGAGCTGCGCTGTTAAGAGGTTACTGTGCATTTTCCAGAAACTTAATGGCAGTTTTTAATTGGGAAGTTCATGCTTAATTTTCATTAACTCACTGTCGGCTTGCTGCAAGCAGTTATTGTAAAATTCACAGGAACTTATTGTGGCTGATCTCTGTCATGCTCACTGACCTGATGGTGTGGCAGGAAGGTCAGTTTGCTATCAACCAAGAGGTTGAGGCGAGGTGAGGCTGGTTCCCAAGTGTGCTCACCACAAAGAATGCTGAGTAGTTATCACCTAATGTTATACGCTATCTTGTAATCAGAAATGTTCAGTGAAGGTACAGTGAGCTACCTTACTGCAAATAAGTTACTGTGCATTTTACAATAACTTACTGACATCTGGTTGCCAGTTAGGTTGCCAGTTAAGGTGCCAGTAAGTTATTGCTGTTCAAATAATTTGTTTTATTTAGTATAGTATAAGCTTCTATCTTCAGCATCCTAAATAACGCCATAGATTCAGATTATGAAAAATAGTAAACTTGAAGACAAAAAAGGGAAGCATGATGACAGATGCGAACTGGTATTCCAACTGATTGTAGGTATGGAAGCCAACAACTTACCGCTGCGCCACAGAGTTTTGATGAAAACAGTGGAGAAAAACAACATCTATCTGATAATCATACGCTGCTATTTATTGCTAACCAGCAGATGTCACTAATGTGCATTGTGAACAGATAATGAAGCTCAGTTTTTCGGCACATTTTGGTGAAAGCGCCGAAGCCTTCAGAATGCCTCGGTTTCCCATCACTAGTGAAATGCACAGTAACCTCTTAACAGTGCAGCTCTTTAATGTCACATGCTCTTAAAAAGATTGCAGAAGTGACAGTGTTAAAAGAGGTGCTCAACCTTTGACCCATCACCCCCCTTAAACTGGTACAACACTTCAACTGACGGTTGGCACAAACACACACACCTTCATTTCAAAGTGCAGTGATGATTGTACCTTATGATTATCCCTACTCCGTCTGGATTCCGATAGGAATAAGAAATCACTTCGCAAGCCCGCATAATCTGACTTAATGCTGGTTTTGCGGGTGACCAGCTTATGTTGGTCATCAATGTCAAAAACACAGTGAAGTCTGGTCACCAGCGGAAACACAACGAAGGCTGGTTGCCGGCAAAAACACAACGAAGGCTGGTCGCCGGCAAAAACACAACGAAGGCTGGTCGCCGGCAAAAACACAACGAAGGCTGGTCGCCGGCGAAAACACAACGAAGGCTGGTCACCGGCGAAAACACAACGAAGGCTGGTCGCCGGCAAAAACACAACGAAGGCTGGTCACCGGCGAAAACACAACGAAGGCTGGTCACCGGCGAAAACACAACAAAGGCTGGTCACCAGCGAAAACACAACGACGGCTGGTAACCAGTGAAAACACAACGAAGGCTGGTCTATGCTGGTTTTTTTTTCAGCAGGTATGGCGGTTTCTTTCAATATCTGTAGTTGATTAAATGTGGGCCATAGTCGCCAACAGCATGGGGAGAGGTTGTAAGCTCCCATCCCTCTCCTCACACTGACACAAACTAACAAACAAAATGAGAGACAAAACTTGGGTCATCACAAACTAATCAAAATCTGAAAAGAACACAAAACAAAATAATACAACACTGAATTACTGAACTATCACAACTACCATGTATTCATATCATTACTATACTTCCATCCTCTCCAGAAAACAGATGATTTGGGCCTCTGTCTGGAATTTAGAACTTAGACCTAGAACGTAGAACACCACACTGAGGGGAAGGTTTGGGGTTGGGGAGCACTGGGCTAACGTTGTCGCGGCCGGATTAGTTAGTAAGTTAGTTTGACGCCAGGCTCTTACATAAATGCACAGCCTATAGGAGCCACTCAGTCATGTGCTGGTGCTGTGAACAGGAGGCATGCTGGGTAATACTACCTGGGTAGTACGCTACAGCTACGCGACAGATCTGGGTCATCGTGTTCCTCACAACCTGACCACTCCTCTTTGGCCGAGCAGGTGTGATGAGAGTGTGTGTGTGTGTTCATGTGCATGTGTGTTAATGGTTTGTGTGCCTGTTTGAGGGTACAGTAATTTCCAGGATTCTGTATTAAAACTTGAGCATGTACTGAGCATGTACCTCTGTCCCAAATTGATGTTGTGTAAATATATGTGCATGTGTCTACTCTCTTAATACAATATATTTACGTATTAGCATTAATTACCGTTTTTCATATCTTTACATATGCATCTGACTAGCATCACTTTAGGTGTAGGGTACAGTACACACATCCTTATTCAAAGGTACAGTGCATGGCTGTGTAGGATAACCTCCTGCGTTGGTCTCTCTCTATTCAAACTCTTGTGTTTGAGACGTCGACCCTTGTAACAGCTCTCATCTATCCCAGCCCTGCAGCTCTTAGCTGATTTGGAAGAGTGCACGTGTTTGCGTGTGTACGTGTGTCTGTGTGCTTTCATGGGTGCGTGTGTGGTCTTAGGGCTCCACAGGCCGTAGGGGGGTGGTTTGATTGAAATCGATACCTCCCAACCGGTTGGCCTATCATGTCCAACAGTAATGACATGTTTGTTTTCAGCCTTGCTTAGCTCAGCTCGCTGTGACCAGGATAGGACCGGGACGGAGGCCCTGGTCAGGAAAGGTTGAGGTGGGAAAGAACAATGTGTTAAACATGAGTAACCACTGGTAGCCTTTGGTAACGGCTGGTAACCATTGGATGGATTCCAGCCATACCTAGCGTAATGATTAATTTGTGGAATTGTAATCTCACGATACAGGGCCGGGAGGTTTTCCTTTGTCAGGTCACAGGGTTGGGAAAAACTCTGGGCCCTTGTTAGCTTTTAACTCTGAACTAGAGCCTTGGGTTTTTCTTGGTTGGATCAGGTTGTCTGGACAAAACTCCCGGCCCTATATAATGACTTAGAACTAGGCTATGTGTAAATACAATGAATAGATAGGCGAATATGTGGTTGGTAGTGACAATTTGATTGGCTAATGGCTATTGCCGTACTGTTCATCTAACGTTACCCAGATCACCTCCTTCACAGCAACCAACACGCCATGCAACATGCACCTTACAACTAGGGGGTGACAGAGAGAAAGAGACAGAGAGAGATAGAGATACAGTGCCTTGCAAAAGTATTCATCCCCCTTGGCGTTTTTCCTATTTTGTTGCATTACAACCTGTAATTTAAATGGATTTTTATTTGGATCTATCCTAAGTTGAATGCACCAATTTGTAAGTCGCTCTGGATAAGAGCGTCTGCTAAATCACTTAAATGTAAATGTAATGGACATACACAAAATAGTCCAAATTGGTGAAGTGAAATGAAAAAAATTACTTCAAAAAATTCTACAAAATAAATAACGGAAAAGTGGTGCGTGCATATGTATTCACCCACTTTGCTATGAATCCCCTAAATAAGATCTGGTGCAACCAATTACCTTCAGAAGTCACATAATTAGTTAAATAAAGTACACCTGTGTGCAATCTAAGTGTCACATGATCTCAGTATATATACACCTGTTCTGAAAGGCCCCAGAGTCTGCAACACCACTAAGCAAGGGGCACCACCAAGCAAGCGGCACCATGAAGACCAAGGAGCTCTTCAAACAGGTCAGGGACAAAGCTGTGAAGTACAGATCAGGGTTGGGTTATAAAAAAATATCTGAAACTTTGAACATCCCACGGAGCACCATTAAATCCATTATTTAAAAATTGAAAGAATATGGCACCACAACAAACCTGCCAAGAGAGGGCCGCCCACCAAAACTGAAGGACCAGGCAAGGAGGGCATTAATCAGAGAGGCAACAAAGAGACCAAAGATAACCCTGAAGGAGCTGCAAAGCTCCACAGCGGAGATTGGAGTATCTGTCCATAGGACCACTTTAAGCCATACACTCCACAGAGCTGGGCTTTACGGAAGAGTGGCCAGAAAAAAGCCATTGCTTAAAGAAAAAAATAAGCAAACACAGTTGGTGTTCGCCAAAAGGCATGTGGGAGACTCCCCAAACATATGGAAGAAGGTACTCTGGTCAGCTTTTTGGCCATCAAGGAAAACGCTATGTCTGGCGCAAACCCAACTCTCATCACCCAAGAACACCATCCCCACAGTGAAGCATGGTGGTGGCAGTATCATGCTGTGGGGATGTTTTTCATCAGCATGGACTGGGAAACTGGTCAGAATTGAAGGAATGATGGATGGCGCTAAATACAGGGAAATTCTTGAGGGAAACCTGTTTAGTCTTTCAGAGATTTGAGACTGGGATGGAGATTCACCTTCCAGCAGGACAATGACCCTAACAATACTGCTAAAGCAACACTCAAGTGGTTTAAGGGGAAACATTTAAATGTCTTGGAATGGTCTAGTCAAGCCCAGACCTCAATCCAATTGAGAATCTGTGGTATGACTTAAAGATTGCTGTACACCAGCGGAACTCATCCAACTTGAAGGAGCTGGAGCAGTTTTGCCTTGAAGAATGGGCAAAAATCCCAGTGGCTAGATGTGCCAAGCTTATAGAGACATACCCCAAGAGACTTGCAGCTGTAATTGCTGCAAAAGGTGGCTCTACAAAGTATTGACTTTGGGGGGGGGGGGGGTGAATAGTTATGCACGCTCAAGTTTTCTTTTTTTTTGTCTTATTTCTTGTTTGTTTCACAAGAAAAAATATTTTGCATCTTCAAAGTGGTAGGCATGTTGTGTAAATCAAATGATACAAACCCCCAAAAAATCAATTTTAATTCCATGTTGTAAGGCAACAAAATAGGAAAAATGCCAAGGGGGGTGAATACTTTCACAAGTGCAAGCAAAAATAGTTCATTAAATTATCGCCAAAAATGTCAAACCATATCAACAAAGAGAGCAAAATTATAATAATAATAATAAATTAGCCAATAAACTGTAAATATATTATCTATTTTTGAATACTCTACTCCATTATTTTTGTTTTGACTTTATAAGGAACTCCTATTGTTTGATTAGCACTCTGGAGAACTTAACATTGTTTCTTAGCTTAATTTTGACACAAATGCATACTGTATGCTCACACACACACTCGAACGAACGCACGCACGCACACACACACACACGCCATAAAACAAGATGATTTGAAACTGGCCTGCTGGTATGTGATCTATAGTTTGGCCAAGAAGTTGTGAGGTCACACAATATGCATTGCCGAAGCTTTCTTGCTGTGGAACATGCATTGTGCATCACTATCAAATATTTTAATGCTATTAGATCTCAGACTATAAAAAAATCCATTTGGATTCACTTTTAGATTTGTAAAAGCTAATGGATGTCATTCTACTCCATTCTTGCATTACATCCTTACATATATCAGGTTGAACACATTCACGTCACTCTACATGACTTTACGGCGAAGCCTGGTTGTTTAATGCAGCAGAATGCAGCACTGTCCCTGCCAAAGCCGTGACATACCAGCTTGTTCCTCCTTTACCCTTTTCACACTACCAAGCCAAACAGAGCCGAGCCAAACCAAGCTGTACTGTGCTGGCTTGGTTAGTGGATACACATCCACTACAGTTGCTGGAACTCTGCTGGAAAGGACAATGTGAAAAGAAGATATCTGAGCCAGCGCAGTGTGGTTCGGGTCGGCTTGATAGTGTGAAGATAGTATTACAGAGGAGGAGGGCAGGAAGCTAGTCGGTTGTACGTACCTCGGGTCAAACTTTAGTTACGCTACGCAGGTGCAATGACTGGGGATGTCCTGGGGATGGGATGGAACGGAACATGGAAGTTAGTTTGAGAGGGGGAGGGAGGGGAAGGGGGAGGAAGAGGGGAGTGAGGGAGGAAAACAAGGGGGCAAATATTTCCCCCAGCGCAAATCTACATGCAGATAAGGTTTCCAATATCAGAGTTGTTATATACTTTGTTATGGCAGCCATTTTGTATTACATCTAGTGTTTGGATGGTTGGTAGTGGATGTAAATAAATATGCATGCTCAGGTAGTTGATGTCAGATACTGTATAGGCTATATACTCCAGTATTGTGCAGTAGATACCTTTGTAGCAATAGAGTTCAATAAAATGTGTACTGTATTATCACTGTCGCACAACTGTCACTGTAGTATTAGTGTAATATCATGTAGTATCACTATAGTAGTATTACTGTAGTATCACTGTAGTATTAGTGTAGTATTACTGTAGTATTACTGTGGTACAGTATCACTGTAATATCGTATCACTGTAGTATTAGTGTAGTATCACTGTAGTATCACTGTGGTATCACTGTAGTACCATATCACTGTAGTATTACTGTGGTATCACTGTAGTATCACTGTGGCATTAAATACAAGCAGCTTAAATACATGCATATACTGTACATTGTTTTAAACTGCCAAAGTATAGTACATTTTCATTTAATAATTTGCATACATTTTTCTTATTATGTTCCCACTTTTTTAGTATTATATATTATATACAAAGTATTATACATTTGCATTGGCTGATTATTGTTATGTCACATTACGAAGCAACATGTAGATTTGTAATCACCCGAGGCAATATTTGCAACACATTTTTCACATTTATGGATGTATGACAGACAACAACACAATTGATACAGTAACCATACATACAGTACAAAATCTGTATGTATCAGACATAGCGTGACAAACTCAACCACGTTTTAACACACAAACACCATATCCCCAAAGAACATTGAGTTGATTAATAGGAAACCACACTGGGCCTAGATGGCCAGCTCTCTGCTATGTCACATGGACACATACATGAACACACATGCAGAACACACATTACTTACAATGGGGAGAGGGAGAGGGGAACTATAGATGAATGAATTAACCTACTAAATCTCCTCCTGATTGAAGAATCTAATCCTACTGTTCTTTTCCTCATGCATATTGCATGTACCTTGATAGTGGCCCATGACGGAGAGAGAGAGAGAGAGAGAGAGAGAGAGAGAGAGAGAGAGAGAGAGAGAGAGAGAGAGAGAGAGAGAGAGAGAGAGAGAGAGAGAGAGAGAGAGAGAGAGAGAGAGAGAGAGAGAGAGAGAGAGAGAGAGAGAGAGAGAGAGAGAGAGAGAGAGAGAGAGAGAAGAGAGAGGGGAGGACAGGACAGACAGAGAAAGATAAATATTCTATGAGGTGAAAAAGGTTAGTTTAGTATTATGGTAATATTGGACGCAATCACATCTAAGAAACAGGAAACTGTTCGTTGTACTGACACTGCTACAATGAACATAACCCATAGATGTAGGTTACGCATTTATGTTCTGTATATACAGAGGATAACCAGAGTATATACAGTAGAGATGATTCCATGTTGGCGTCAATGACTGAGATATGACAATAAATAACACACACACACATGCACGCACACACACACACACAAGCACGCACAGACACCCACTCTTCAGGACTCTATGTCACTGTCACATACAGTATGTCCCAGTCTATTCATTGATATAATGCATAATCATGCCTGCCTGATTTTACATACAGTATTTTCACCTGCTGATTCTAAAAGACATCATATTGGTTTAGATCGAGGGGGGTTGAGCGTGTATTGTCATGTACAGCATTGGATTTATTTTTATATTAGCTGTTGTTCAATGGTCAATATTAGCAATTTAAGTGCAATATTATCTTTGTCTTTAATCTGCAGTTTTACCATCACTGCAGCACATACCCAGGTATATAGACCTCCAGTGTTTCTGAGGCAAACCTCAGGCAAAGGGTTCTGGTCTGCTGCCAATAATCAAAGTCCATTCTAAAAGGCCATTGATTATCAAGACAGCCTGGTTTGAATAACAAAACGGGTGCCATGAGATTGCTAATTCAAATGAATGGGTTATTGCGCCAGAGAAAGAAAGGGGTGGGGGGGAGAGAAAGAGGGGGGAAGGGAGGGGGAGAGAGAGGACAAAGTGGCAAAGAGAGAAAGAGGGAGAGAGACAGTGAGAAGCAGAGAGAGAAATAGGGAGAGGGGAAGAGAGAGAGAGAACACCATTATGGAACGGCATCTCCTTCCGTCCATCAATGATTCCGAGTGCAGCACAGAGAGAGCAGCAGCCTAACGGCGGTGGTGCTTTGTGTCTATGAGGGAAAATCAATGGTAGAAGAGATCAACTGGAACAGCGCACAAGAGAGAGATTAATTGAACGGACCCCTGATTCTAAATGAACCCACTCGTCACATATGGCACCCTATTCCCTATATAATGCATTACTTTTGACCATTGCACATAGAGGGTAGTGCACTTCATAGGGAATAGGGTGCCATTTGGGAAGCACCCCTGGACTACTCCAGTGTTTTAAAAGTAGAGCCTGACAGACTGTAAGTGCTACTCAGCTGCTCTCAGTGTAAGAGCCCCAAGGGGAACACTTTGTTCCTGGATCAGCTCTTACAGGACCAAAGACACTCTGCTCCACTAGGAGTCATTAGGGAGGGGATTCACCCTGGTCCTGGATCAGCTCTTACAGGACACCAGACCCTCTGCTCCAATAAGAGTCCTTAGGGAGTGATTCACCCAGCTGGCCCCTTTGGGCTGATGCTGCACTGCTGTCTGCTTATAGGGATAGAGGCCACTTCTGGATTTGATGAGGTCTTTCGCCAAATAATACATTCTAATTAATAGTACATGATGAGAATAAAAAGCAAAATATTAAAATGATAAACAAACACTGTAGAATAAATAATAATATAATACAACTTGAACTCAGTGCATCGTGGGAGCATGGTTTGATGACTACATGTAGTATTATCTGATTTGATTACATACTAGTACAACATATTTACACATTATTAAAGTGAAAGAATTATGCAATCATTCATTTTAATAATCAATTTGTAAGTCGCTCTGGATAAGAGCGTCTGCTAAATGATGTAAATGTAAATGTAACCCAGAATGCTTTGCCACAAAAGTCCCAGAATGCTCTCTTCCACTGTTCCCTTTGGCAACAGTGGGAAATAAGGAGAAAAAGGAGACAGAAAGAGAGAGAGGAGAAGAGAAGGAGCGGTAAAGATGAAGAAAGAAAGAAAACCCCACAGTACATTACAGGTACGAAAATAAATACACATCATATGTACATAAAACACAACACAATATCCACACACACCCTCAAACACACCAATTACACACAATATTTATAAGAGGAAAGTATTACAGAGAGCGGGAGAAAGGCTGCTTCCCAATATGTCCTTTCTCCCGAAGTGTACGCTTGTGCTTTCCCCCAGCTCATTTGAAAAGCATTGGATTTGTGTAAACCATTGGATTTTCTCTAGACAGAGTTTCCACCATATGTTTTAGGCATACCAATCTTTTTCTTTTAAATCCATGAGGGGGAGTGAACAAGTGCACACTTCGGGAGTAAGGACAGATATTGGGACGCAGGGTATAGATGTAAGGAGCCCAACCCTCCAAGATTTAACCTTTCCTGACCTCTGCACTTTAGCATTTGTCAACAGAGGTCAAAGCTGCACGCGTCATTAAAATAAACCACAATAAAATAAAGCCATAAACCAGCAGAACCACTCTGGGCACAGAAACAAAGGAGAAGCGCCAGAAGGAGGAGGAGGAGGAAGAAAGGGAAGAAGGGGAGGTTTAAAGCACTATATCCCACTTTAAAAGCGGAAGGCCGGCAGCCATTTTGGGGCGCCTTTGGAGGATGGCTTTTTTCCGCTTTTAGAGTGTGGAGGAAGCTTCTATTATTATTACAGGGCCGTCAGGGGCTGTGGCTCAACACACTCTGTCACCACTAACACCAGTCAGCCAGTCCCCACAGACCGCACGGCTACTACTGTCACTTACCTGGCACTGCACGTAGCAGTCTGTATGTAAGTCTGTCTGCCTGTCTGTCTGCCAGTCTGCCAGTCTCTGTCGGTCTGTCTGTAAGTCTGTCTGTAAGTCTGTCTGTCTGACTGTCTGTCTGCTTGTAAATCAGTCTGTCTGTCAGTCTGCCTGCCAGTCTGTCTGCCAGTCTTTCTGCCAGTGTGTCTGTGTGTAACACTGTGTGTGTGGAGGGGTGCCATTTACACCTGCCCAGTGCCGGTCAGCCTGTCAGTCCCAAGGTGTGTACAGTATCTAGACGTGTTGATCTAGCCTGGCCTTAGTGCTCTCCCACTAGGACTGAAGCACACCTTAGAAGCACTAGACTCGTGAACAGTGTTTCAGCACAGCCAAATGCATCCCCCACTCCAGCCACTAACATTCATAGATATACTGCTGTATAGACTATGATAGCTTGACAGCTTGAGTCAATGCCACTCATATAGGGACATTTGTGGTGGTGGGATTAGGGAGCAGGCATAAGATCTGATCCAGAGTCAGTCTTGGTTTAGGGTTGTAAAGGAGAATGGAGAGGATTGAGGTCTAAGGACTGACCCTGGACCAGCACATAGGGCCTGGGTTCCCCCCTGGTACTGTGATGAAACAATGTTCTGGTCACCTCAGCGTGGAGGGCAGTTCCAGAAAAGAGAGAGAAGTAACCAGCTTTCACTTCAAGAAATCAACCAGTACACACCAGTGGATTTTACTCAGTTTATATAACACAAACATGTTAACACTGATTTGGTCCAATCATCTGGATTTAAGTGTGTCACAGTTTTGTTCTCTCAGAATTCTCCAATTGTATATCTTGGATTATACAGTATCTTGGATTTGTGTATTGGCTGTGTGACTGTTTGTACACTGCTAAACAGGGCAGTTGTACTAGTGTCTCTGAGGAAGCGAGAGGAGACCGTACCAGAGTAAAGAGCCACAGGAGCGAGAGCAGGACACGGCAACACACAACAAAAACCACAACAAAAACAACGGGAGCACAAAGGAAAACACAGGACACACAACGGACAGACGGACAGAGGACATAGACTGGGGAGAGGACCGCGACAGACAGACAAGTGTAACACAGAGCAACAAGAGCCGACATACAAACGCATGACACGACACAACCTGAGGAGGGAGACAACACAACAACAGACACGTCAGAAGACATGGCCCACCTCACAACCCCACCCCCACCCCTCTCCATGGTGGTCCTAACACACATACACACACACACACACACACATACACACTGCAGAGAACAGAGGGCTTGCATCGCTGACGACAAACACACACACAGATATACACACAAACGCACACACATTTGTACGCACACAGCGCTAGCCGATGGACAGAGGGACATCCACAGCCAAACACATGTACTGTAGCTCATTCACACACACACACTCCCGATCAGAATCTTTTGTTATGTTGGTAGCGTTGCGTAGTGGCTTAATTGGTGAAATGGGTCGTTAAGGGTTCAGTTGATGGTGTGTAACAGGACTCTAAGACGGTGAGTCGAGGGGTAGGCTACAAGTACATGTAGTGAGAAATCCTGTGTGTTGTGGTGTGTGGAGGAGTAGAGTTCTGAGAGGGTGAATTTGAGTGGAGGCCGGGGCTGAGATTGCAGACGAGGTCTCTGGGAAGGAAGGAAGGAAGGATGGAGGGAGGGAGGAGATGAGGAGGGGGAGGTAGGGGTGGCCATCATATCGCTCACATTACATTACATAGCTCCATTTAGCCTCCCATCGCACAATTAAGCCCAGCTCCCTCTCTCTTTCCCCCTCTATTGGATCCAATGAGTCATGTAGGTCCAATCGGCCCCGTTCGCTCAGGGCACATTCTCTCACCCCTCAGTGGAAAACGGTTGTGGCGTTTTGCTTGCGAGAGAGAGAGAGAGAGAGAGAGAGAGAGGGTTGAGTAAGAGAGAGAGAGAGAGAGAGAGAGAGAGAGAGAGAGAGAGAGAGAGAGAGAGAGAGAGAGAGAGAGAGAGAGAGAGAGAGTGAGGAGAGAGAGAGAGAGAGAGAGAGAGAGAGATAGAGAGAGAGAGAGAGAGAGAGAGAGAGAGAGAGAGAGAGAGAGAGAGAGAGATAGAGAGAGAGAGAGAGAGAGGACTACACTGGTCTGCAGGGACTGAGAGAGGGTTTGGGGTCATCTGGAGGGCAGAAAAGGAGGATAAAGGTTGTGAGTGTGTGTGTGTGTGTGTGTGTCTGTGTGTGTAATGTAAGGTTAAGTGCAGTAGTTGAACTGAATGAAATTGACCAAAGGCTAAGCCATAGTTGGGGCGAACTGTGTTAAATGTGGGGAGATGTAAACACATACATTTCCAAACATACATTGATGTACAGTGCCCTCCTGAATTATTGGCACCCTAGGTAAATATGAAGAAAAAAGGCTGTGAAAAAATGTCATTGTTGTTTATCAGCTTGATCTTACACTCAAAATATCATAGAATCTGACCTTTAATTGAGTAAAAAAAGAAGAAGAAGAATGTCATCAACAAATAATTATTTTACTCAAAAACATGCGTGTCACATTTATTGGCACCCCTAGAAATTCTTATGAACAAAATCTAATTCATGTATATTCCGATTTTACTTTTTAAAGTTCATCTGACTCTTTGGGAACTCTTAATTGGTCCATCCATGACTTCCTATTTCACTGGGGTATAAATATGAGGTGACACACAGGCTAAACTCCCTTAGTCATCCATCAACATGGGAAAGGCCAGAGAACACACAAATGAAATTAGATTAAAGGTTGCTGACCTTCACAAATCAGGCAATGGCTATAAAAATATATGTATTTTCAGGCATGTAGCTATCTCCACTATTAGGGCAATAATTAAGAAATGTAAAACAACTGGAGCTGTGATAATCCTGCCTGGAAGAGGACGCAACTTTATTTTGCCCCCATGCACAGTGAGAAGGATGGTTCAAGAGGCAAAAAATTATCCAAGGATCACAGTTGGAGAATTGCCAAAGTTGGTTACATCTTGGGGTCACCAACTCTCCAAAACTACAATTAGACGCCACCTCCATGCCAACAACCTATTTGGAAGGGTTACCACCTCTGCTGTCACCAAACTACAAGCGTAAGCGCCTGGAGTTTGCTAAATGTCATTGGAACATTGATTGGAACCAGGTTCTATGGTCTGATGAGACTAAAATAGGGCTTTTTGGCAACAAACACCAGAGGTGGGTCAGGCGTAAAAAGAGCCATGGTCATGCAGAAAATAACCTAATCCCCATTTTGAAGTATGGTGGTGGACCTGTGATGTTGTGGCCTGTTTTACTTCCAAAGGCCCTGGGAAACTTGTTAGAATACATGGCATCATGGACTCCATCAAGTACCAGGAGATTTTAGGCCAAAACCTGTCTGTCTCTGCCAGGAGGCTAAAACTGGGTCATCCAGCAGGACAATGATCCAAAGCATACCTCTGAATCCACACGCAAATGGTTCACTGACCACAGAATCAAGGTTTTGCCATGGCCCTCCCAGTCCCCTGACCTAAACCCCATAGAAAACCTGTGGGATGAGCTGAAGAGGAGAGTCCACCGGCATGGACCTCGGAATCTGAAGGATCTGGAGAGTTTCTGTATAGAGGAATGGTCTCAAATCCCTTCCTATGTGTTCTCCCACCTCATCAAACATTATTGGAGACGACTCAGAGCTGTTATCTTGGCAAAGGGAGGGTGCACAAAGTACTAAATACAGGGGTGCCAATAATTGTGTCATGCATATTATTGAATAAAATAAACTATTTTGGGGGGGGGGAACAATTTTAACTAAATTAAAGGTTAGATTCATATGATATTTTAAGTGTAAGATCAAGCTGATGAACAACAATAGTTCATACAGTATGGTGGCAATAATTCAGGAGGGCACTTTATGCACACACACACAAACACACATAGAGAAAGCGCACACACGCACCCATGCACGAACACACACACACACACAAATATGCACGCACACACACGCACCCGGGCACGAACACACATACATTTACCCTCCCACCCTACACTTAGGACCATAATCCACCATGTAAATGCTGAACCAAATTTTAAAGCTTTACTGTAACAAGCAATTAACTGTCATACATTCTTAAACATACAACCTTTCAAGAGTGTGTGTGTATGGGGGGGGGCATTTTGCTTCGTGTGTGCTTTGCTGTGGTTTGTGAGCGTGTGTGTGTGTGTATGTGTGTGCGTGCGCACGCTTGCCATGTTACTGTGTGTTTCCTCATTGTGCTTTCAACCAAACTTCTGTATGTGTCTTTTGTGTTACCTCTGTATCGCTATGGTTTGATCCAGGAGGAGGCAGAGTTTGCATTGAGGTCCTGCTGTAGCAGAAGCCCCTCTGGCTTGAACCACTCCTCTCCTGGGGGGGATGCCGGGCCGGCCGCTGCAGCGTCTGGTGTTTGTTGTGAGGGGAGTGTTGGAGTGGGGTTTGTAGAGGAGTGTATTTGGGATCGGGGACGTCAGGGGCAGGCCGGGCGGGGGGTTAGTTTTAGGTTGAGGTTGAGGTGGCGGTACAAAATGGTGGGTGGAAGGGGTTGGATTGTTGGAGGTAGAACCATGGGGATGTCAGGTGAAAGAAGAAGCAGGTGAGTGGTAAAAGGTAAATGAAAAAGAGCATGCATGACCAGTGAGAAAGCATGGAGAAATGGAGGGGAGGAGGAGAGGAGGGGAGAGGAGGGAGGATGAATGGATGGGTGGAGCGATTGCAAGCAGACAGGGTGTGGAGAGGAGAGAGAGAGACAAAGGGAAAGAAAGCGTGACCAATAAATGAGAGCCAGAATGAGAGCCACAATATACAGTCGTGGTCAAAAGTTTTGAGAATGACACAAATATAATTTTCACAAAGTCTGCTGCCTCAGTTTTGATGATGGCAATTTGCATATACTCCAGAATGTCATGAAGAGTGATCAGATGAATTGCAATTCATTGCAAAGTCCCTATTTGCCATGAAAATGAACTTAATCCCCCAAAAACATGTCCACTGCATTTCAGCCCTGCAACAAAAGGACCAGCTGCCATCATGTCAGTGATTCTCTCGTTAACACAGGTGAGAGTGTTGACAAGGACAAGGCTGGAGATCACTCTGTCATGTTGATTGAGTTAGAATAACAGACTGGAAGCTTTAAAAGGAGCATGGTGCTTGAAATCATTGTTCTTCCTCTGTTAACCATAGTTACCTGCAAGGAAACACGTGCCGTCATCATTGCTTGCACAAAAAGGGCTTCCCAGGCAAGGATATTGCTGCTAGTAAGATTGCACCTAAATCAACCATTTATCGGATCATCAAGAACTTCAAGGAGAGAGGTTCAATTGTTGTGAAGAAGGCGTCAGGGCGCCCAAGAAAGTCCAGCAAGCGCCAGGACCGTCTCCTAAAGTTGATTCAGCTGCGGGATCGGGGCACCACCAGTGCAGAGCTTGCTCAGGAATGGCAGCAGGCAGGTGTGAGTGCATCTGCACGCACAGTGAGGAGAATACTTTTGGAGGATGGCCTGGTGTCAAGAAGGGCAGCAAAGAAGCCACTTCTCTCCAGGAAAAACACCAGGGACAGACTGATATTCTGCAAAAGGTACAGGGATTGGACTGCTGAGGACTGGGGTAAAGTTATTTTCTCTGATGAATCCCCTTTCTGATTGTTTGGGGCATCCGGAAAACACCTTGTCCGGAGAAGACGTGAGCGCTACCATCAGTCCTGTGTCATGCCAACAGTAAAGCATCCTGAGACCATTCATGTGTGGGGTTGCTTCTCAGCCAAGGGAGTGGGCTCACTCACAATTTTGCCTAAGAACACAGCCATGAATATAGAATGGTACCAACACATCCTCCGAGAGCAACTTCTCGCAACCATCCAAGAACAGTTTGGTGACGACAAATGCCTTTTCCAGCATGATGGAGCACCTTGCCATAACGCAAAAGTGATAACTAAGTGGCTCAGGGAACAAAACATCAACATTTTGGGTCCATGGCCAGGAAACTCCCCAAACCTTAATCCCATTGAGAACTTGCGGTCGATCCTCAAGAGGCTGGTGGACAAACAAAAACCCACACATTTTGACAAACTCCAAGCATTGATTATGCAAGAATGGGCTGCCATCAGTCAGGATGTGGCCCAGAAGTTAATTGACAGCATGCCAGGGCGGATTGCAGAGGTCTTGAAAAAGAAGGGTCAACACTACAAATATTGACTCTTTGCATAAACTTAATGTAATTGTCAATAAAAGCCTTTGACACTTATGTAATGCTTGTAATTATACAGTGAGGGAAAAAAGTATTTAATCCCCTGCTGATTTTGTACGTTTGCCCACTGACAAAGACATGATCAGTCTATAATTTTTAATGGTAGGTTTATTTGAACAGTGAGAGAAAAAAATCCAGAAAAACCCATGTCAAAAATGTTATAAATTGATTTGCATTTTAATGAGGGAAATAAGTATTTGACCCCCTCTCAATCAAAAAGATGTCTGGCTCCCAGGTGTCTTTTATACAGGTAACGAGCTGAGATTAGGAGCACACTCTTAAAGGGAGTGCTCCTAATCCCAGCTTGTTACCTGTATAAAAGACACCTGTCCACAGAAGCAATCAATCAATCAGATTCCAAACTCTCCACCATGGCCAAGACCAAAGAGCTCTTCAAGGATGTCAGGGACAAGATTGTAGACCTACACAAGGCTGGAATGGGCTACAAGACCATCGCCAAGCAGCTTGGTGAGAAGGTGACAACAGTTGGTGTGATTATTCGCAAATGGAAGAAACACAAAATAACTGTCAATCTCCCTCGGCCTGGGGCTCCATGCAAGATCTCACCTCGTGGAGTTGCAATGATCATGAGAACGGTGAGGAATCAGCCCAGAACTACACGGGAGGATCTTGTCAATGATTTCAAGGCAGCTGGGACCATAGTCACCAAGAAAACAATTGGTAACACATTACGCCGTGAAGGACTGAAATCCTTTAGCGCCCGCAAGGCCACCCTGCTCAAGAAAGCACATATACAGGCCTGTCTGAAGTTTACCAATGAACATCTGAATGATTCAGAGGAGAACTGGGTGAAAGTGTTGTGGTCAGATGAGACCAAAATCGAGCTCTTTGGCATCAACTCAACTCGCCGTGTTTGGAGGAGGAGGAATGCTGCCTATGACCCCAAGAACACCATCCCCACCATCAAACATGGAGGTGGAAACATTATGCTTTGGGGGTGTTTTTCTGCTAAGGGGACAGGACAACTTCACCGCATCAAAGGGACGATGGACGGGGCCATGTACCGTCAAATTTTTGGTGAGAACCTCCTTCCCTCAGCCAGGGCATTGCAAATGGGTCGTGGATGGGTATTCCAGCATGACAATGACCCAAAACACACGGCCAAGGCAACAAAGGAGTGGCTCAAGAAGAGGCACATTAAGGTCCTGGAGTGGCCTAGCCAGTCTCCAGACCTTAATCCCATAGAAAATCTGTGGAGTGTCACGCCCTGGCTCTGAGGACTCTTATATGTTGAGCCAGGGTGTGTAGGGTCTATGTTTTGTGTTCTATGTTCTGTTCTAGGTTATGTGTTTCTATGTTGGCCGGGGTGGTTCTCAATCAGAGGCAACGTGAATCAGCTGTTGCTTGTTGTCTCTGATTGGGGACCATACATAGGCAGCCTGTTGTGCACTTGTGTTTTGTGGGATCTTGTTCCGTGTTGGTTTGTGTTCCTGACCGAGGACTTCACGTTTCGTTTTGTTGTTTGTATTTTTGTATCGTGTTGCAGAGTACACTATTAAAAAGATGTACGCATATCACGCTGCGCCTTGGTCCGTTCATTACGACGATCGTGACAGAAGATCCCACCAATACAGGACCAAGCAGCGTGTCCAGGAGCAAACGCCGGAGGTAACGTTAGTGGATGTCCTCCTCGGTTGGGGGCAGATCACGGAGGAGGAGGCTGTCCGTTACCGGAGGGCGATGAAGGGGGAGACCCAGGCAGGAGAGGAGAAGCGGCGCCAACCGGGCCGTCGTTGGACAGGCGAGAGGCACCCCCAATGATTTTTTTGGGGGGGGCACACGGCATGGACGACGGGGCTGCTGGAGGCAGATAAAGGGCGAGTTTGTGGACGAGGAGAGAAGGCCACCAGGTTACGGGGGCCATTGGTCAGTAGAGGGAAGGAGAGTGTAGAGGCACGGCGAGAGGTACTGAGGTGTGTTACCAGTCCGGTCCGGCCCGTTCCTGATCCCCACACAAGGCCAGTGGTGTGTGTTCCCAGTACGGTCCGGCCTGTTCCTGTCCCTCGCACCAAGCCTGTGATGCGCGTCGCCAGCCCGGCCCGGCCTGTTCCTGCCCCTCGCACCAAGCCTGTGGTGCGCGTCGCTAGCCCGGCCCGGCCTGTTCCTGCTCCCCGCACCAAGCCAGTGGTGCGCTTCGTCAGCCCGGCCCGGCCTGTTCCTGCCCCTCGCACCAAGCCTGTGGTGCGCGTCGCCAGCCCGGTCCGGCCTGTTCCTGTCCCTCGCACCAAGCCTGTGATGCGCGTCGCCAGCCCGGCCCGGCCTGTTCCTGCTCCCCGCACCAAGCCTATGGTACGCGTCGCCAGCCCGGCCCGGCCTGTTCCTGCTCCCCGCACCAAGCCTGTGGTGCGCGTCGCCAGCCCGGCCCGGCCTGTTCCTGCCCCTCGCACCAAGCCAATGGTGCGCGTCGCCAGCCTGGCCCGGCCTGTTCCTGCTCCCCGCACCAAGCCAATGGTGCGCTTTGCCAGCCCGACCCGGCCTGTTCCTGCTCCCCGCACCAAGCCTGTGGTGCGCGTCGTCAGCCCGGTCCAGCCCGTTCCTGCTCCCCGCACCAAGCCAGTGGTGCGCGATGTCAGCCCGGTCCGGCCCGTTCCTGCTCCCCGCACCAAGCCAGTGGTGCGCGACGTCAGCCCGGTCCGGCCCGTTCCTGCTCCCCGCACCAAGCCAGTGGTGCGCGACGTCAGCCCGGTCCGGCCCGTTCCTGCTCCCCGCACCAAGCCAGTGGTGCGCGACGTCAGCCCGGTCCGGCCCGTTCCTGCTCCCCGCACCAAGCCTGTGGTGCGCGTCGCCAGCCCGGTCCGGCCCGTCCCTGCTCCACGCACCAAGCCTGTGGTGCGCGTCGTCAGTCCGGCACAGCCCGTGCCTGTTTCACCGGTGCCTGGTCAGGTACAGCTGCTCCACACCGGAGCCTAAGCAATCCGCTCCACCGATGTCCAGTCCAGCTCCAGCCAGCGGGGCCAGACCAGACCAGGGGCGCTACGGGGGGGTTGTTAGAGGGTGGTGGTCACGCCCGGAGCCGGATCCGCCTCCGAGGCGGAATGCCCAACCGGCCCCTCCCCTGTTGGGTTTATGTTGGCGCGGTCGCAGTCCGCGCCTTTGGGGGGGGTACTGTCACGCCCTGGCTCTGGGGACTCTTATATGTTGAGCCAGGGTGTGTAGGGTCTATGTTTTGTGTTCTATGTTCTGTTCTAGGTTATGTGTTTCTATGTTGGCCGGGGTGGTTCTCAATCAGAGGCAACGTGAATCAGCTGTTGCTTGTTGTCTCTGATTGGGAACCATACTTAGGCAGCCTGTTGTGCACTTGTGTTTTGTGGGATCTTGTTCCGTGTTGGTTTGTGTTCCTGACCGAGGACTTCACGTTTCGTTTTGTTGTTTTGTATTTTTGTATCGTGTTGCAGAGTACACTATTAAAAAGATGTACGCATATCACGCTGCGCCTTGGTCCGTTCATTACGACGATCGTGACATGGAGGGAGCTGAAGGTTTGAGTTGCCAAACGTCAGCCTCGAAACCTTAATGACTTGGAGAAGATCTGCAAAGAGGAGTGGGACAAAATCCCTCCTGAGATGTGTGCAAACCTGGTGGCCAACTACAAGAAATGTCTGACATCTGTGATTGCCAACAATGGTTTTGCCACCAAGTACTAAGTCATGTTTTGCAGAGGGGTCAAATACTTATTTCCCTCACTGTACTTCAGTATGCCATAGTAACATCTGACAAAAATATCTCATAACACTGAAGCAGCGAACTTTGTGAAGACCAATACTTGTGTCATTCTCAAAACTTTTGACCACGACTGTAGATAGATAGATAGATAGATAGCATGACTACAGGCAGTAGAAGATAGATTGACAGCCAGATGCAGTGTGATAGCTATTCAGTCAGCGATCGTACTGTACTGATCTCGTTTCAGAACAGGCTGTGAAAATGTGCATTAAAGCTCAACCAACTGAGCTACAATGGAGCACTATTGAAATGTACTGATATGTATTGATATTGTATTGATATGTACCAAACTCAGGCAATAATACCTATATGTTATTTTATGTTATAACTCCAGTGTCCAAAACGGTAATAGAAAGCACCACAGCACATTTAGATATACAGTAGTAGACGTGGGGTGCCAATGTTATTGAATACAGCATGTGGGAATTGGTCCGACAAAATATCAATCCATTGATATTTCACTTATGCCATAATGTGGCATAACCCAGTTCATATAGGAAGGTCTGGAGAGTGAGACAGCTCAAAACCGCCTGTGGATATTGTGGGTGGTGTCTGTGACTGTCAGTCAAAATGATTATGAGGAATATGAGGAGGGGGAGGGGGAGGGGGAGAGGAGAGGAGGTAGTTTTTCCTTAGTGTGTGTGTGTGTATGTATGTGTAAATTGGAAGTCAAATTATTCCAAGAGCTGCAATTGATTACGTTTGCCTGGTACGATGGAACCAATGGAATAGTTCCAAAAGTGTAAACCCCAAGCTGAATTAAGCACACCTCAAATACTGTTAAGTTTAATGAAAGTATTTGACCTAAGGTACTTGAACCAGCTCTGAAGTGTATAGTTGTGTATGTGTGTGTGCGTGTGTATGTTTATGTGTACGTGTGTATGGATGTGTCATGAGCACACAGTGAGTGTGGAGCTGCTGAGTGTCGAGCTACTGAACCCTTGGGTATGGCGGAGCGCAGGCCCTGATTCTGACCCCAGCTCTGACCCCGGCCCTGACCATGAGCCTGACCCGGGCGTACCTTTCCTCACGTTGCCGTCTGTGGCACGGAACTCTCCGGTACTGAGGAGGAAGCAGGCTCGGTCATGGGGATAGCGCTCGCGGCTCCCGCCGGTGCCCAGACCCCCAGTGGCAGGACTTCTCTCCTCCCCAAGCACCATGTCTATGGTGGGGCAGTCCTCGTTAGCCAGGGCTGCGTTGGCCGCGTCGCCATTCTGCTTGGAATCTGGAGGGGACAGGGGTAGGGGGAAGAAGAGAGGGGAGAGAGGGGAAGGAGGAGAGAGATAGGGGAGGGAGGGGTTGGGGGGAGGGGGGAGATGAGGCATGTAAGAAGAGGTAAGGAGGGTCGACAGAGAAGGGTGAGGAGGTGGGAGAGAGGGGTGGAAGGAAGAAGAGGTAGGGAGGGACAGAGGGAGAAATAAGTAGGGAGGAAGAAAGAGAAGGTGAGGGGGTTGGGGTGTAAGGAAAGGGGGAAGGAGAAGGGTGGGAGAGAGATAAAAGGAGAGAGAAAAGGATGGAGAGGAGGAAGAGAGAAAATATGTAGAGGGCAGGAGAGAGATAAAGTGGGGCGGTAGAAAGAGAAAGGAAGAGAAGGGGAGGAGGAAGAATGTGTAAGAAGAGGGGGATAAATGGAGAGGAGAGAAGGCAGAGAAATAAATAAGTAGCAGGAAAAGGGGGGATGGGGAAAGGCATGACAACCAGATCAATTAGGTTTAAGGTGATATATAGTAAGAACAAGGAAGTAGAGACGGACAGGAATGAAGAAGGAGAAATAGAAGAGGGTGATGTGTAAGAGCGGGACAGGGGGAGGAAGGTATAGAAGGTATAGAAGGAAAGGAGAAAAGAACATTAGTGTCCTGCTCATCATGTGACCAAAACACTGCAGTGGAGGAGGGGAGGTAGGAGCCCAGCCTCTCCAGGTCCACACACACACTGAGCTGAGTATCATTACATTAACACACACACACACAGCAAAAGAGAGAGAGGGGCAGAGCAAGAGAAAGAGAAGAGAGAAGGGGAGGAAGGAGAGAGAGAGAGGGGGAACTGAGAGATACTATACCGTGTAGATACTCACATACAGTTGATGTCGGAAGTTTACATACACCTTAGCCAAATACATTTAAACTCAGTTTTTCACAATTCCTGACATTTAATCCTAGTAAAAATTCCCTGTCTTAGGTCAGTTAGGATCACCACTTTATTTTAAGAATGTGAAATGTCCGAATAATAGTAGAGAGAATTATTTATTTCAGCTTTTATTTCTTCCATCATATTCCCAGTGGGTCAGAAATGTAAATACACTCAATTAGTATTTGGTAGCATTGCCTTTAAATTGCTTAACTTGGGTCAAACGTTTCAGGTAGCCTTCCACAAGCTTCCCACAATAAATTGGGTGAATTTTGGCCCATTCCTCCTGACAGAGCTGGTGTAACTGAGTCAGGTTTGTAGGCTTCCTTGCTCGCACACGCTTTTTCAGTTCTGCCCACACATTTTCTATAGGATTGAGGTCAGGGCGTTGTGATGGCCACTCCAATACCTTGACTTTGTTGTCCTTAAGCCATTTTGCCACAACTTTGGAAGTATGCTTGGGCTCATTGTCCATTTGGAAGACCATTTGCAACCAAGCTTTAACTTCCTGACTGATGTCTTGAGATGTCGCTTCAATATATCCACATCATTTTCCTTCCTCATGATGCCATCTATTTTGTAAAGTGCACCAGTCCCTCCTGCAGCAAAGCACCCCCACAGCATGATGCTGCCACCCCCGTGCTTCACGGCTGGGATGGTGTTCTTCGGCTTGCAAGCAGACCCCTTTTTCCTCCAAACATAACAATGGTCATTATGACCAAACAGTTCTATTTTTGTTTCATCAGACCAGAGGACATTTCTCCAAAAAGTACGATCTTTGTCCCCATGTGCAGTTGCAAACCATAGTCTGGCTTTTTTATGGCGGTTTTGGAGCAGTGGCTTCTTACTTGCTGAACGGTCTTTCAGGTTATGTCGATATAGGACTTGTTTTACTGTGGATATAGATACTTTTGTACCCGTTTCCTCCAACATCTTCACAAGGTCCTTTGCTGTTGTTCTGGGATTGATTTGCACTTTTCGCACCAAAGTACGTTCATCTCTAGGAGACAGAACGCGTCTCCTTTCTGAGCGGTATGATGGCTGTGTGGTCCCATGGTGTTTATACTTGCATACTATTGTTTGTACAGATGAACGTGGTACCTTCAGGCGTTTGGAAATTGCTCCCAAGGATGAACCAGACTTGTGGAGGTCCCAAAAAAAATGTCTGAGGTCTTGGCTGATTTCTTTTGATTTTCCCTTGATGTCAAGCAAAGAGGCACTGAGTTTGAAGGTAGGCCTTGAAATACATCCACAGGTACACCTCCAATTGACTCAAATGATGTCAATTAGCCTATCAGAAGCTTCTAAAGCCATGCCATCATTTTCTGGAATTTTCCAAGCTGTTTAAAGGCACAGTCAACTTAGTGTATGTAAACTTCTGACCAACTGGAATTGTGATACAGTGAATTATAAGTGAAATAATCTGTCTGTAAACATGCACAAAGATAGATGTCCTAACCGACTTGCCAAAACTATAGTTTGTTAACAAGAAATTTGTGGAGTGGTTGAAAAATGAGTTTTAATGGCTCCAATCTAAGTGTATGTAAACTTCCGACTTCAACTGTATATGCGCACTCGTGCACGCACACGCGCGCGTGCACACACTCACGGGGAGATACTGCGGGGTAACTTGTGCTTATAGCTTCCGACACAGCTGTCAAATCTAATTTGACGTGAGTTACTGCTCAACAATTTACAGAAATAACCCAGAGGGCCAAACCTCACAACGACACACAGCGACGCAGAGAGACAGCGAGAGGGGGGGGGGGAGATGGACGGGGAGAGAGAGAGGGAGGGGGAGAGAGAGAAAGAGAGAGAGAGAAGAGCGAGAAAGAGAGAGAGAGTAAGCGAGAGAGAGAGAGAGAGAGAGAGAGAGAGAGAGAGAGAGAGAGAGAGAGAGAGAGAGAGAGAGAGAGAGAGAAAAATTGTAGGGGGCAGAAAGACAGAGAAAGGAACAGAGATTGCAGAGAGTAAATGAGAAAGAGAGCTGGAGAGAGAGGGAGTGTGAGAGAGAAAGAGAGAGAAATTCAGTAAATAGCATATTACAGAGAGAGGGAGAGGTGTGAGAGAGGGAGAGAGGTGTGTGTGTGTATTTGTGAGCGTGTGTGTGCGTGCGTGCATATGTCTGTGAGCATGTGTGTGTGTGTTCAAACAGGCGTATAACACGATGCTGTGGCAACACCTGGTAGTGGAGCCAGGGGGCGTCGGAACATTAAGAGGTCAAATATTCATTAAAGTAAGAGGCTTCATTAAGATCACTCACTATACCAACTACAAAACTGAAGTATGAAGATCACTATATTTTATTTATTTATTTTTATTTATACTGGCCCCCCGTGGGAAACAAAGCCACAACCCTGGCGTTGCAAGCGCCATGCTCTACCAACTGAGCTACACGGGGCTGTGTTCCTTGATGCTGTTGTTTTTGATGGAAGGTTTAGTACATCTGACTAGCTTTTGTCAGGAGGTAACATGGAGACCAGATGCCTCAGCAGCATAGACTGTTGTGACAGTTCAAAACAATACAAGAGCAACAAGTCCGGCTATATTTTTCATGTAAATATGTTATTAGCACTGACCCTGTAGCTTACTTACTTTCTTGTGTCATTATTTGTATTCATTCATTATTTTCAGCTGTTGTCGAACACACGTGAGTGTGAAAAGACGATTATCTTCCTCAATAGTGTGCAGCGAATTCTACTAGAAAAAAGCCAAAATGGGTATGACATCTGGCATTTAATGTATAATCAATATTTTTTTCATATAATCAAATGGCCTACTCCCCCTCAGGAGACTGAAAAGATTTGGCATGGGTCCCCAGATCCTCAAAAAGTTATACAGCTGCACCATCGAGAGCATCCTGACCTGCTGCATCACTTCCTGGTATGGGAACTGCTTGGCATCCGACTGTAAGGCACTACAGAGGGTAGTGCGTACGGCCCAGAACATCACTGGGGTCAAGCTTCCTATATACTATTCAGTGTTAGAGGAAGGCCCCAACATATTTCAAAGACTCCAGGCACCAAAGTCATAGACTGTTCTCTCTGCTACCGCACGGCAAGTCTAGGTCCAAAAGCCTCATTGTTGTTATTTTATTGTGTTATTTTTTTATATATTTTTTACTTTAGTTTATTTAGTCAATATTTTCTTAACTCTATTTCTTGAACTGCATTGTTGGTTAAGGACTTGTAAGTAAGCATTTCACGGTAAGGTCTACACCTGTAGTATTCCGCGCATGTGACAAATACATTTGATTTGATTTGATACTATTTAGGACTACGTATGGGTATTCGGACATGGCCTTAGACTTCAGGGGCCAGTTTCCCAGACACAGATTAAGCTTAGTCCTAGACTAAAAAGCATGTTCAATGGAAATTCTTGATTGAAATAGTTTTTTAGTCTAGGACTATGCTTAATCTGTATCCCGGAAACCGGCCCTAAAACATTCAAACAGACTGAGCCTAGATGGAGTAAAAGAAAGCAAAATAGAAAGAAAGAAAGAAAGAGAAAAACGGCGATTGAAAGGTAGATAAAGTAACAGGAAAGAGATCAGGGTCAAAGCCTCTCCATTCTTTTTGTATGTTACGTTTTGTAGCGCCCTCTTCTCCTCCACACCCACCCCTCCAATCCTCTCTTACCCCCTCTTCTCCTCCACACCCACCCCTCCAATCCTCTCTTACCCCCTCTTCTCCTCCACACCCACCCCTCCAATCCTCTCTTACCCCCTCTTCTCCTCCACACCCACCCCTCCAATCCTCTCGTACCCCCTCTTCTCCTCCACACCCACCCCTCCAATCCTCTCTTACCCCCTCTTCTCCTCCACACCCACCCCTCCAATCCTCTCTTACCCCCTCTTCTCCTCCACACCCACCCCTCCAATCCTCTCTAACCCCCTCTTCTCCTCCACACCCACCCCTCCAATCCTCTCTTACCCCCTCTTTTCCTCTACATCCTCCCCTCCAATCCTCTCGTACCCCCTCTTCTCCTCCACACCCACCCCTCCAATCCTCTCTTACCCCCTCTTCTCCTCCACACCCACCCCTCCAATCCTCTCTTACCCCCTCTTCTCCTCCACACCCACCCCTCCAATCCTCTCTTACCCCCTCTTTTCCTCTACATCCTCCCCTCCAATCCTCTCTTACCCCCTCTTTTCCTCTACATCCTCCCCTCCAATCCTATCTTACCCCCTCTTCTCCTCCACACCCACCCCTCCAATCCTCTCTTACCCCCTCTTCTCCTCCACACGCACCCCTCCAATCCTCTCTTACCCCCTCTTTTCCTCTACATCCTCCCCTCCAATCCTCTCTTACCCCCTCTTCTCCTCCACACCCACCCCTCCAACCCTCTCTTACCCCCTCTTCTCCTCCACACCCACCCCTCCAATCCTCTCTTACCCCCTCTTTTCCTCTACATCCTCCCCTCCAATCCTCTCTTACCCCCTCTTCTCCTCCACACGCACCCCTCCAATCCTCTCTTACCCCCTCTTTTCCTCTACATCCTCCCCTCCAATCCTCTCTTACCCCCTCTTCTCCTCCACACCCACCCCTCCAATCCTCTCTTACCCCCTCTTCTCCTCCACACCCACCCCTCCAATCCTCTCTTACCCCCTCTTTTCCTCTACATCCTCCCCTCCAATCCTCTCTTACCCCCTCTTCTCCTCCACACCCACCCCTCCAATCCTCTCTTACCCCCTCTTCTCCTCCACACCCACCCCTCCAATCCTCTCTTACCCCCTCTTTTCCTCTACATCCTCCCCTCCAATCCTCTCTTACCCCCTCTTCTCCTCCACACCCACCCCTCCAATCCTCTCTTACCCCCTCTTCTCCTCCACACCCACCCCTCCAGTCCTCTCTTACCCCCTCTTTTCCTCTACATCCTCCCCTCCAATCCTCTCTTACCCCCTCTTCTCCTCTACATCCTCCCCTCCAATCCTCTCTTACCCCCTCTTCTCCTCCACACCCACCCCTCCAATCCTCTCTTACCCCCTCTTCTCCTCCACACCCACCCCTCCAATCCTCTCTTACCCCCTCTTCTCCTCCACACCCTCCCCTCCAATCCTCTCTTACCCCCTCTTCTCCTCCACACCCACCCCTCCAATCCTCTCTTACCCCCTCTTTTCCTCTACATCCTCCCCTCCAATCCTCTCTTCCTCCACACCCTCTTCTCATTTTAATCATTTAGCAGATGCTCTTATCCAGAGCAACTTACAGTAGTGAATGCATACATTTTAATACTTTTTTTGGTACTGGTCCCCCGTGGGAATCGAATCCACAACCCTGCTCTACCAACTGAGCTACACTTGTCTCCTCTCCTGGGCTGTAAGCAGTGCTGACAGAAGGAGCTCTTTCGGCTGTATGAACTCACCAGCTGATCGGCACTGGCATGTCCCTACAAACACACACACATACAAAAGCCTATTTATTACTAGTGTGGGGGGTTGCTAGTGCAAGAGGGAAATAGGCCGATATGATGTACAAATGTATGTAGGGGTGTGTGCGTGTGTGTGTGTGTGTGTGTATGTGTGTGTGTGTGTGGAGGGTTAGGGTTAGGGTTAGGAGCTAGGGTTAGTTTTAGGGTTAGGGTTAGGAGCTAGGGTTAGGTTTAGGGTTAAGGTTAGGGTTAGGGTAAGGGTAAGAGTACGGGTTAGGGTTAGGTTTAGGAGTTAGGGAAAATAGGATTTTGAATGGGACTGAATTGTGTGTACCCAGAAGGTTAGCTGTACAAGACTGTGTGTGTGTGTGTGTGTGTGTGTGTGTGTGTGTGTGTGTGTGTGTGTGTGTGTGTGTGCGTGAGTGCACGCACACGCACAAAAGTGTATGTATCAGGCTCTGATTAGCTTACATGTGTAAATTGAAGGGCCCTCTCTAATGCCATTTTACATGCTTCTCAACTTCTCTCTTGTCATAACTAATCCTTCTCCCAATACCACCCTCCCCCACCCCTCCACCATCACCCCCACCACCCCGCTCTACTCTTCAAGTTTAATTACATTTCTGTCCTCTGTCAAACAGCGTTTTGACAGGCCAATCTTCGCAACCAAATATTTTTAAACGTTAAAGCCGACGTGTTGAGAGCTCCCCAGCAGAGAGAGAAGGATGCGGGTGGAGGGGGTTAGATTATGGGATCACCCTGCTCTATAAAGAGTTACGGAGTCTATCTGACCTCATCAGCTTGTTTGTGTGTGTGTGTGTGTGTGTGTGTGTTTTAAGACTGTCCCAGTATCTTATGGGTTTTCTTTATCGGTTAAAGTACAGTACAGCGATTCAGACATGGGGTATAATTTTTTGGTACTATGGGTTAGTTATATGGGAGTCAGAGACAAGCAGAGACACCACATCATGTCGAGAGAGTGATCGGGGTAATTTGATCATACTATTGTAATATTAGTGTGAGGGATGCTGCAGGTCCCCAGCAGTCAGTCACTCTAGATATATTTCAAATATACTGCATCAGCACACAAACACAAACACACACACTCACAAACACACACACACACACAAACACCTCTCCTCCCCTTCTCTCCCTCCCTCCATCCCTCTCCTCCCTCCCCTGTTTTACTCACCTGTCCTGTTGATCTCGATGATCTCCTCCTGGGCCAGAGGGCAGTCCCCTCCCCCCAGGCTTCCTGAGCCCACCATACCCGGCCCGGCGGTGGCCATGGCCAGGGCGTCTGGCTTGCAGTAGTTGGGCGAGCCAGGCATGGTGGGCCGAGGGATGTGCTTGCCCTTCCTCTTGGGCAGCTTCTGCTTGGCCATGGCCAGTGAGTAGTACATGCCAAAGTTGTTGACGATGACGGGAACAGGCATGGCGATGGTCAGTACCCCCGCCAGGGCGCACAGCGCGCCCACCAGCATCCCCGACCACGTCTCTGGGTACATGTCCCCGTAGCCCAGAGTGGTCATGGTGACCACGGCCCACCAGAAGCCAATGGGGATGTTCTTGAAGTTTGTGTGTTTGGCGGCC
Organism: Coregonus lavaretus; assembly: GCF_964263955.1. NCBI lineage: Eukaryota > Metazoa > Chordata > Actinopteri > Salmoniformes > Salmonidae > Coregonus > Coregonus lavaretus. Next base: position 3,621,147 of record NC_140015.1, on the reverse strand, counting down.
GTAGGGTCGTCAGGGTCGGCGCCGATGCGCTCGGCGTAGTAGATCATGGTGGCGAAGATGAGCACTCCGAGGGCGAGGAAGATGATGAGGAGGAGGAACTCGTTGGTACTGGCGCGGAGCGTGTGGCCCAGCACCCGCAGGCCCACGAAGTGACGCGTCAACTTGAAGATACGCAGGATCCGGACGAAGCGCACCACTCGCAGGAAGCCCAACACGTCTTTGGCGGCTTTGGAATCCAGACCACTCAGTGCCACCTCCAGGTAGAAGGGCATGATAGCAATAAAGTCAATGATGTTGAGGGTGCTACTGAAGAACTCCTTCTTGCAGGGGCAGAAGATCACGCGCATCATGACCTCAATGGTGAACCAGATGACGCACGTTCCCTCCACATAGGTGAGCCAGCCGTCGGTCACCACCTCGTAGACTATCTCCTCGCGCGTCACATTGCCCACCGTCACGTTCTCCGTCTTGTTGTAGATGGTGTTGAAGGCCTCGTGCGTCTCCAGGCAGAAGGTGGTGATGGAGATGAGGATAAACAGAAGGGAGAGGAACGCACAGTACTGGAGGAGAGGAGAGAGGGAGAGAGAGAGAAGGAGAGAGAAATATAGTTAGGTTCAAGTTTTTTTACTTAGTTGCCTGTTACAGGATTATGTTTCTTGGGCTCATTGAATTCTCACAGAAGCCTAACCCAAAGGATCACATCGATTTACAGATTAATGTCATTCACATACTGTATCACAGAAAACATGCAGCAACAGAGGTTAACCTAAACTGCTAAAAAAAACACCAATGGTTTCCACTTTGCATGAATAGATCTGTTTTAGACAGTTTTAGGTCTAAAGCCAACATTTACACAGAAACTCTGATGAACTCACAGTTCAACTGAACAAACCACCTAGCAACCATGCAGTTAGGATTGGGGAGTAACGGATTACATGGATTACAAAAAAGCTGTGACTGTAATTAGTTATGTTACCAGCAAAAATATTGTAATCAGATTACAGATACTTCTGAAAAACTAGATGATTATTTCTAGGATCACTTTTACATTCAGAAAATACTTTCTATTTTATTTTTTATTTTTTTTAGGGGGTAGATCAGCTTTAATATTTCAGATAGATTGTAACTTCCATCAATGTAATTGTCTGCATCACTTCCAATCCCCCATATGTTTTTCTTCTCACAAATATATATATATATATATATATATATGTATATATATATATATATATATGTATATATATATATATATGTATATATATATGTATATATGTATATATATATGTATATATATATATATATATATATATATATATATATATATATATATATATATATATATATATATATATATATATACACATACATACATATACACATATATATATACACACACATACACATATACACATACATACACATACAGTGGGGAGAACAAGTATTTGATACACTGCCGATTTTGCAGGTTTTCCTACTTACAAAGCATGTAGAGGTCTGTAATTTTTATCATAGGTACACTTCAACATTGTATGATTTTTAAGTAATTCATTTGCATTTTATTGCATGACATAAGTATTTGATCACCTACCAACCAGTAAGAATTCCGGCTCTCACAGACCTGTTAGTTTTTCTTTAAGAAGCCCTCCTGTTCTCCACTCATTACCTGTATTAACTGCACCTATTTGAACTCGTTACCTGTATAAAAGACACCTGTCCACACACTCAATCAAACAGACTCCAACCTCTCCACAATGGCCAAGACCAAAGAGCTGTGTAAGGACATCAGGGATAAAATTGTAGACCTGCACAAGGCTGGGATGGGCTACAGGACAATAGGCAAGCAGCTTGGTGAGAAGGCAACAACAGTTGGCGCAATTATTAGAAAATGGAAGAAGTTCAAGATGACGGTCAATCACCCTCGGTCTGGGGCTCCATGCAAGATCTCACCTCATGGGGCATCAATGATCATGAGGAAGGTGAGGGATCAGCCCAGAACTACACGGCAGGACCTGGTCAATGACCTGAAGAGAGCTGGGACCACAGTCTCAAAGAAAACCATTAGTAAGACACTACACCGTCATGGATTAAAATCTTGCAGCGCACGCAAGGTCCCCCTGCTCAAGCCAGCGCATGTCCAGGCCCGTCTGAAATTTGCCAATGACCATCTGGATGATCCAGAGGAGGAATGGGAGAAGGTAATGTGGTCTGATGAGACAAAAATATAGCTTTTTGGTCTAAACTCCACTCGCCGTGTTTGGAGGAAGAAGAAGGATGAGTACAACCCCAAGAACACCATCCCAACCGTGAAGCATGGAGGTGGAAACATCATTCTTTGGGGATGCTTTTCTGAAAAGGGTACAGGACGACTGCACCGTATTGAGGGGAGGATGGATGGGGCCATGTATCGCGAGATCTTGGCCAACAACCTCCTTCCCTCAGTAAGAGCATTGAAGATGGGTCGTGGCTGGGTCTTCCATCATGACAACGACCCGGAACACACAGCCAGGGCAACTAAGGAGTGGCTCCGTAAGAAGCATCTCAAGGTCCTGGAGTGGCCTAGCCAGTCTCCAGGCCTGAACCCAATAGAACATCTTTGGAGGGAGCAGAAAGTCCGTATTGCCCAGCGACAGCCCCGAAACCTGAAGGATCTGGAGAAGGTCTGTATGGAGGAGTGGGCCAAAATCCCTGCTGCAGTGTGTGCAAACCTGGTCAAGACCTACAGGAAACGTATGATCTCTGTAATTGCAAACAAAGGTTTCTGTACCAAATATTAAGTTCTGCTTTTCTGATGTATCAAATACTTATGTCATGCAATAAAATGCAAATTAATTACTTAAAAATCATACAATGTGATTTTCTGGATTTTTGTTTTAGATTCCCTCTCACAGTTGAAGTGTACCTATGATACAAATTACAGACCTGTACATGCTTTGTAAGTAGGAAAACCTGCAAAATCGGCAGTGTATCAAATACTTGTTCTCCCCACTGTACACATACATATATACATACATCCATACACACACACACACATATCCTTTTTAAAATTATATTTCCCTTCTTTACTTTCCAACCCCACCACCCCTTCCCTAATTGGAGTAAACTAGTGAACAACAACGCTTAGGCCTCTACTTCCAGCCCATACATACTATATATATTTTATGGACACAGTCAAATTCTACAATAATTATATTTTGTTTGTTTTTACTCCTGAACTTCCTCCGATCATTTTCATGATGTCCATCTGGTTTGCTTCTATATGCCATATTTTTCTAACTGTGCTCTTTCACAAAAGCTCTCAACCTATAACCTATATACTTATTATGGACACAGTATGCTTTACATTAGTTATCTTGTTCTTATTAGTTGTTGTTATTAATCCCATCCTTCAGCTCCATTCAACACCTCCCATCTATCTCTTAACACCATCCATATTGGATTTCTATTTGCCATATATTTTTCAACTGTACTGTGATGTTTTACAAAAGATCTGAACCTTTCTATTCTCATTGTTCCTACAGATCGTAAATTGAAAATAAACATTTTTGCTAAAAGTATTATTATATTATTGATCGATTGACTATGACTTTTCAGATCACCCAGTAGTGCTATCTGCAGGGTTAGCTCCAGGTAAATATTGCAATCCTTTAGCCATTCCTGGACCTGTGTCCAAAAACAAGCTACAAATGGACAGTACCAAAACAAATGATCTAATGATTCTGTCTCTTCGCAGCAAAATCTGCAGAGCTGGGAAGATTGTATCCCCCATATAAACAGTGGCGGCTCCTGAAAAAATTCTCAGGAGGGGCAATTTTTCTGATGATTTAGGTGACCTACACACATTTAAAAAAAAGATATGTCCAGCAACAACATGAAGACAGGGGCAGCATATAAGTCAATACCAGAAGCATTTATTGACTGATCTCAAAAGTGTTGGCTTACCAGGGTTGGTGGAGCCCTCAGTTTCATCTTTGCCTCGCAAAGCTAACTCAAACACTCCGCAAAACTTCACACACTGGATTAGCCGGCTGAGGATGTGGCGGTTCTTGCTAATGTCGTAGTAAATATATTTGTTATAGTGAATATGGAATATGATATGTTGAGTAAAATGTTGTGCTAAGATCTATTTAGGTCAGGAGCTGGTTATAAGTTCTGTTCCTATCCAATAACAATGGACAAAAGGGTCCTATCTTGTCAGCCTTGTCAGCAGGTGGCCAAGGACAACACCCACGCCATAGGCCTCTCAGTTCTTCCAACTCACGAGTTCTTGCTCTGAGGACACACACACACACAAACACACACACACACACATCATCACTGTTAAACACACACACACACACACATCATCACTGTTAAACACACACACACACACAAAAATCCCCTCTCTTAGGCTGAACATTTGAAGACAGAGAACCCGACTCAGAGCCAATGCAACAGTGACAGTAGCCTGGAGGTGACCTCGCCCAACTCATCAGGACCAATCAGAAGATCAGAACTACTAGATTGAACCTACTTCATTTATTGCATAAAATGTCTGCACACAATGTTTCGGGGCTCTCTTCAGATAATAATAATAATAATAATAATATGCCATTTAGCAGACGCTTTTATCCAAAGCGACTTACAGTCATGCGTGCATACATTTTTGTGTATGGGTGGTCCCGGGGATCGAACCCACTACCTTGGCGTTACAAGCACCATGCTCTACCAGCTGAGCTACAGAAAGTGGATACTCATGGATGCGCATTGCAATTGTAAAATGTCAACACAATTGGAGACACCACGTCATTTTTGGAGACATGTTATTGACAGTAAACTATTGTAGATGCGACTGCTAACTAAATAAAACATTTTAGCTGGCTAGCTAATCATCTTAGCTAAATGTGGGGCAAACAATTCAGTTATTTACCGTTAATTTGAGGGATTGGGGTGAAAGAAATCGAGTTACATAGTGATACTTTACGATATACTGTATTGACAATATCGCAATATTTTAGCGCTAGTTGGCTGTACCTGCACCAAAACACCATTATTGTTCCTTCATAGCTTGTTCTCAATCTTTTCACATTGGGAGCCAATTAGTTTTCAGCACTTTTATTTCCATGACTGATCAAAACTCGTTCTCATGGCTTTCTGATCCCTCTGCAACAGACATATGGTGCGCAATAAAATCACAGTATCGAATCGCAATACGTATAGAATCATGAGACTCGCAATGCTGATGCATATATCTTATCGTGAGGTTCCTGGCAATTCCCAGGCCAAGTTCATTTGCCACAACAAATCTCTTCGCTAGCAAACGCGATGTCTTCTCCAAAACGACAATGTGTCTCCAGCAATGTTTACTTTTTTGACGTTCTATGGCATCTCCACTTTCCAAGCATATATGACCACATGTAATATTTTGGTAAGTGATGCAAATAGTGAACTATGTAGGGCCAGGATGTAAAATATATGTAGCTGCAGCAATTTCTCTTATCTGATATGGTAAGTAATGGGGCTTAATTTATAGCTCCCTAAGAGTTTGACGAACGGGTCCGTGAACGCGATTCCAGATATATTTACCTCTGAATAAACTGCCTTTATTACACCATATCCACATCCAGTAAACTTGTGATTATCAACACTAACCTCATCGTTGTGGCGGCGGACAGCTAGCCTGTATCCCTCGTCATCCAGTTGAGTGAGTGGCAATGTCTTTTTTCGTTCGTACCAATTTTTGGAAAATCCTCGGGTGTAGGACTTTCCGCCTTTAGTAGAAACCTGTTGAATTATTAAATTTGGTCTGGGAGGTCCTAATTGTTTCGTTGCCAATTTATCTTAATTTGTTCGCCGACAAAAAGGAACTTCTTTCAAAGACACAATCGAGTTGGACTGAAGCCTAGCCATTTTGATAGTAGTAGTGAATTGATTGAGGCTGCTACCTGGTCTTTTCTTAGTTACGTTCATTCGTGGTTACGTTATGTATGACGAAAGCGCGTAAGTGCAAGCCCACAGACACCCATAGAGAATGTATTGAAAGCTTTGAAATGTGAAAAAAATAGATTTTACATGACAGGCTATGAGAGACTTCTGGGCGATTTTCAACCTGACTGAAATCGCCCAAAAAACGGGCGGGGCCATTTGAAGCACGACTTTAGCCTGATTTGACATTTAGTGGCTGTCAGATCAGACGTGAACACTGATAACTGCTGTTGCCGTGATATAACTTTTTATAAATTTATAAAAAAAAAATATAATTTTTTTTTTTTTTTTTTTTTTGTATAATTGATTAGAAAAAAAATCCCTTCCTTTTCCCGTTTGGCAGTGCGTCGCCCATATCGCCCTATTGAACAAGCCGTCCCTGCATATAAATAACATTCTATTGGTATCAAGAATTGTATATAATAATTTAAATTGAAAAATTCTAAGTTTTGAATCTGGTGTCGTTTCGCGAATCAATTCATGAACACTATGCCATGGAATCGGTACGTCAAAAATCTCTTCCCAACTATTTTGCAATCTATATGGGACGGCTGTCATCCTTTGGTCCTTAAATGAAACTGGTATACTTATCACAATTTTCTTTAACCAATTATATTCTTTAATGCAAGGCCGACAGACAAGTTCCTTACTTTTTCCCCCTTCCACTTTCCTTTTCCATTTTTGCGGTAATGCTGCAATTATTTGGTTGTAATTTTGGGTAGAGCAGACATTTCCATATGTTTTTGTTAGCTGCATGTGCGACATAACTCCACCAGTCCTACCGATAATATAATTTATGAAGCAGTCCTACCGATAATATAATTTATGAAGATTATACCTTTTTTTTTTTACATTTTGTCAAAAAAAAGTTTTTTTATGAATTAGTATATTTGACTTTAACCACATTATTTGTTGCATTATTTGTTCTGTCGTTTCTGGAGGATTAAATTGAAATTGCAACCAACTTTCTATAGCTTGTTTTAGAAATAGTGATATTTGGGAGATGATTTCCTTTTCAAATAACTGAAAGTGAGAGGTTGTAATCTGAATAAAGGGAAAAAGGCCATTCTTGAATATTGGGTGAGACAATCTTACTAATTTTCTAGAGAACCAGTTCGGATTTAAGTATAACTTTTGTATGACTGAAGCTTTTAGTGATAGGTCTAATGCTTTAATATTTAATAATTTCATTATATAAATAGGCCCGTTTAATTTTGTCTGGCTTGCCGTTCCAAATAAAAAGGAACATTTTTTTCTCATATAATTTTTTTAACAACGCTAGGCATAGGCAAGACTATAAGAAAATAGGTAAACTGGGATAATACTAAAGAGTTAATCAGGGTGATTTTTCCACAGATTGACAGGTATTTACCTTTCCTTGGTAGCAAGATCTTATCTAGTTTTGCTAACTTTCTATTAAAATGTATTGGAGTGAGATCATTTATTTCATTTGGGATATGTATTCCGAGTATATCCACATCACCATCAGACCATTTTATTGGTAAACTACATTGCAATGTAAAAATTGTATTTTTTAGTGATCCAATACGTAATATAGTACATTTATCATAATTTGGTTGTAATCCAGAGAGGTTAGAAAATGTATCTAGATCCTCTATGAGGCTGTGGAGGGATTCAAGTTGTGGATTTAAAAGAAAACATGAATCATCAGCGTACAATGACACCTTTGTTTTTAAGACCTGGATTTCTAATCCCTTGATATTATTGTTGGATCTGATTTTAGTAGCCAACATCTCAATGGCAATAATAAATAGATATGCCGATAGTGGACAACCTTGTTTCACTCCTCTTGACAGTTTAAAACTTTCGGAGAAATAGCAATTATTTACTATTTTACACCTAGGGTTACTATATATGATTTTAACCCAATTTATAAGAGATTGTCCAAAATTGAAATGCTCCAGGCATTTATATATAAACCCCAGTCGTACTTTATCAAATGCCTTTTCGAAGTCTGTTATGAATAGTAGGCCTGGCTTCCCAGATTTTTCATAGTGTTCTATTGTTTCCAGTACTTGCCTTATATTATCTCCAATGTATCGCCTATGTAAAAAACCTGTCTGATTCAGAAAATATGTTTGCTCAAGAATTATTTGACACCTTTCTGTTTTTTCAATGACATTCAAATCAGCATTGAATAAATGTGCGAATTTAAGTTTGCTCCGCCTGAGCGAGTCTGACCACAAGTCAGAGACCAATATGATGACAAACCAAATTAGCTGAAATCACTCAGTTCTGCCTCAAAGACAAGACTCATAAACGTCAACCTGCTTAAGAGTCATTAGAAGAAGACAAACATTTATATTAACAATTGAACATCTATTGCAGGATAAATCAATGTTAGAGTTTACATAGCTGGCCATAAAGAGATGTTGAATTTTTACTTCATTGTTTGGTTATGTAGGCTTCTTCTAACCCATTGATTTCTACTACAGATAATACTACGATTAGGCTATATCTTTACATAAAAAAACAACAACAGAGTCTGTCAGATTTTCTGTCATTCCAATTAATTTAATACCCCTTGATCTTCAAAAATAGGAGATAGGCCTAGCTATGGAAATATAGATTAGCCAAATTGTTTTAACTGAGCTGCTATATTGTAAAAATTTATGAAAACAAAAATGTGCTTTTTGTTCTTAATTTAAGGTTAGGGTTTAGGTATTAGGGTTAGCAGTGTGGTTAAGGTTAGGGTTATTTAAGGTTAGTGTTAGGCATTAGGGTTAGCAGTGTGGGTTAGGTTTAATTAAGATTTTATGACTTTGTGGCTAAAACGTATTAGCTACGCTCTTGAATAATGCAACCAAACCATATTATACTCTTGAATAATGCAAAAATTCACACGCATGTGCAGACAATTAAAGGGTTTATTTTCTCCTTAGTACACACATTAAATGTAGCTTGCAAGACAATAACACAGCTAGCTAGCTAGTACCCCATTAATAGACGGTAACTGCTTTATCGCCTATTGATGATAGTATCTTCAGACCAGGGGAGTTTTTTTACGAGGTCCGACGCTTCCTCTAAAAATTAACACGCATCGCTTGCAGTACGGTTTTGGAAACATAAGTAACGTATCTTTCATATCAGCGAAAAAAAATAAAATAATAATAAGTTAACTACTACACACCTTAATAGGGTTCACACACAGCCATATTTCCATGTTACAGCGCATGTTTACGTAAAACAGAATACCTGTGTGTAAATGGAAGATGGACACCACAAACGTGTTATCACTGAAGAATACCGTCTGCTGCAACTGTGTTAAAACCAGTGTGTATTTTGCATTTGTGAAATTATTTTGATGTGATATGAAAGTAGAGGGATTTATGTTTCTAGAACCGTACCGCAATTGAGATGGAGTGTTAGGCTGTTTTGGCTTCCAGAGCTAATTCCCCTTTAATAAGAACATGAATGGTCCTTGGCTCCTTTCATCCATTATTGGACTAGCTAGCTAGTAATGTTAGCATATCAAACATGAACGTTCACCCCTCTCATAGGAATATAAAAGTACATTTTTATTAATATCATGTAACTCAACACCGTTGAGCTTCCCTTTTTTAAAGCTACGCGACAATTTCAGAATGTAACAGGTGAAAACTCAATAAAACTAGTTTAAAAGATAATGAAAATGTCTGTACATTTCAGCTGTTTCAAAAACATTTCTCTGCTATTAGTATTTTGACTGTATGAATGTTGGCCTCAAGGAGTCAATTCTGTTTACACTACCCTGCTTAGAGGGGGGCAACTGTCGGACGAGTGTCGTGCACGACCTCCGGAGGTAGCATTCGAGACTATGAGAAATACGCAAGTTCACATTACAGTAATGTCTCTCGAGAATAGATACCTCTAAAATCTCTCGAAATTCTCCTTAATTCTCGTCAATGAGAATAGACCCATAGCTTTGGCCTATCAGCTGACAGTGAATGTAAATAAACATTAGCTGAAAGCTAAATGAATGTTCTCTGATAGGTAGCTATATCCAGTGAAGGGTGGCTGTGCTGTGCTGCATTTTGGGTCATTGCAGTGGTTCTGTAGTGTGCATTCAGACCTGCGCTTCTGATAATATACGGAAGATAGGTGGCGCCAGACACCACGAACAACAGACCAAAAATACACACCAGCGAGAGAGGAGAGAGAGAGAGAGAGAGAGAGAGAGAGAGAGAGAGAGAGAGAGAGAGAGAGAGAGAGAGAGAGAGAGAGAGACAGAGAGAGAGAGAGAGAGAGAGACAGAGAGAGAGAGAGAGAGACAGAGAGAGAGAGAGAGAGAGAGAGAGAGAGAGAGAGAGAGAGAGAGAGAGAGAGAGAGAGAGAGAGAGAGAGAGAGAGAGAGAGAGAGAGAGAGAGAGAGAGAGAGAGCGAGAGAGAGAGAGAGTGCGAGAGAGAGAGAGAGAGAGAGAGAGAGCGAGAGAGAGAGAGGAGAGAGAGAGAGAGAGAGAGAGAGAGAGAGAGAGAGAGATGCAGCTAATACAGTATGAGCATCCTGAATGCTGCAATCTCATTGACACTGCACTGAGACAGAAAGAGAGAGAGAGAAGTAGAGAGAGAAAGAGCTGGGGGAAAAGAGAGGCGGAGGAAGAAAACGGTGAGAGAGGGGGTTCAAGATGGAGTGCGACTGTACAGTAGAGACAGAGAGAGGTGGAAAGAGGAAGAGGGAGATGAATAGAGACCGAGGGAGAGCGAGAGAAAGAGAGAGAGAGATAGGGGTTAGTGAGTTACGACGCTGTGGGCAATGCAAGGCCACCATTATGAAAACAGAGATGTCATGTTCGCTCTCACATAGATAAATGTCTATCGATTGAGCCGGCGTACCTGTTTAAAGCACCAGGCCTTTTCTCCTATCGGCCCCTCTGGATCAATAGCATCTGTTCATCTCAGGCACACAGAACCTCAGTCTCTCTCACACAACCGACCTAAACCCAACCTAACCCAACTCAACCCAGCTTCAACCCAGCCCAACATAATCCAACCTCAACCCAACCTAACCCAACCTCAACCCAGCTTCAACTCAACATAACCTAACCCAACTTCAGGCCAGCCTCAATCAAACCTAACACAAGCTAACCTCAACCCAACCTAACCTAACCCAACCTCAACCCAACCTAACTCAACCAAGCTTCAACCAAACTTAACCTAAACCAACCTCAATCTAACCCAGCCTCAACCCAAACTAACAACCAACCCTCAACCTAACCAATCCGCAACCCAGTCTCAACTATGGCTCGCCAATATATCGAATTAATTCAATTCATTCGAATTTATGTTTTAGCACGATATTCCAAATGCCTGTATTTTTTAATGGGGGTTTATTCCACTTGTTCTCGTGTTGTCTTTTTGGTCTCGCTCCTTCTGCTGTGACTGTGCACCTTCCAATTTACACACAAACACCTCCCCCTGCCACTGAGAAAAACAAATAGGGAAAATCACTTCTTCCTCTCTGACAACATGCGGTTTCAACTCGCCATTTGCATTTGTAGTTTGGTCCAACAGAATCGCTCATATGGACACCAAAACACATTGAGACATTATTTTACTGTAATAGAGGAAAACTTAAAGATGCACTCTGCAGAAATCGCTCCGCCATTTCCTGGTTGCTAAAATTCGAATAGTTCGCCTAATTTCAGTTTATGTGACAAAACAAGGAAGTATAGTGTAGAGAATCATTGTATCATCTAAACCGCTGTGAAATATATTTTTGATTAACAACATTTGTTGTATTTTAAGCTGTTTGAAGCTGGTGTACAAAACCAAAAGTAAAAGTTGAAAAAAACAAAAGAACAAAGTGGACAGGCTAGCATGCTGTTCAAACAGTGGCAGATGGACAGAAGGGTGTGTTCATAACAATTCAACTGTTCTACCTTGTTAGCAAGCAAATAGATCCAAGTTGGCTAGACTTTAAATATAAAGATTAGCTGGCTACTCACTAGCACATGGGCTTGTACTTCAGAGATTGCTTATGAGACCTGTGTTAATTTTCTATAATGCCTGCTACCAGAAGTTGATCATTATTAGTGAATGTGCATTATGCCTGGTTCTGGTAAAATTTGTAACAAAAAGGGAATTTTCATAGACAGTTAAACTATTTTGATAAAATAATTACATTATTAGTGGGTCTTATTATTGTGGAAGGCCTAGGTCGCCAAGGTATAATTTCACATGCCCTGAATTCATTAAATTGTTGCTGACTGTTTCAAATGCAGTGTATTTTACCTTTAATTGTACAACAAAGCTTATTTAGAGAAAACATTTTTTTAATCAAGATATATATTGTGAATCACCCATAAGTTCGAGGTATGATTTTTAGGCCATATCGCCCAGCCTCTCTTTCTCTACCTATCTCTCTCTGCCTCGCTCTCTGCCTCGCTCTCTGCCTCGCTCTCTGCCTCGCTCTCTGCCTCGCTCTCTGCCTCGCTCTCTGTCTGTCTCTCTGCATCTCTGCCTCTATGTCTCTGACCCTCTGTCTCTGACCCTCTGTCTCTGACCCTCTGTCTCTAACCCTCTGTCTCTAACCCTCTGTCTCTAACCCTCTGTCTCTAAACCTCTGTCTCTGCCCCTCTTTCTCTCTGTCCCTCTTTCTCTCTGCCCCTCTGTCTCTGCCCCTCTTTCTCTCTGACCCTCTGTATCTGACCCTCTGTCTCTGCCCCTCTTTCTCTCTGACCCTCTGTCTCTGCCCCTCTTTCTCTCTGTCTCTGACCCTCTTTCTCTCTGACCCTCTGTCTCTGCCCCTCTTTCTCTCTGACCCTCTGCTCTCTGTCTCTTCCCCTCTTTCTCTCTGACCCTCTGCCTCTCCCCCTCTTTCTCTCTGACCCTCTGCCTCTCCCCCTCTTTCTCTCTGACCCTCTGTCTCTGCCCCTCTTTCTCTCTGTCTCTGCCCCTCTTTCTCTCTGCCTCTCTGTCTCTGACCCTCTTTCTCTCTGCCCCTTTTTCTCTCTGCCCCTCTTTCTCTCTGCCCCTCTTTCTCTCTGCCCCTCTTTCTCTCTGCCCCTCTTTCTCCCTGCCCCTCTTTCTCTCTGCCCCTCTTTCTCTCTGCCCCTCTTTCTCCCTGCCCCTCTTTCTCTCTGCCCCTCTTTCTCCCTGCCCCTCTTTCTCCCTGCCCCTCTTTCTCTGTCTCTGCCACCCAATGAATTCCCTTTATGTAACACGTCATTACAGTCACTTATGTGTGTGTGTGTGTGTGTGTGTGTGTGTGTGTGTGTGTGTGTGTGTGTGGTGCTGCTGCTGTTTCCCCCTCTGCAGCGTTCCCCTCCCCTCCTCTCTGTTCCCTCTCTGTTCCCTCGCTATCCTCTTCATCCTCCCCTTTCTTTCTCACAGAAATCCCTCTCTCTTTCTCTCTCTCTCTTTCTCTCCCTCGCTTTCTCTCGCTCGCTCTGTATCTCTCACTCACTTGCTCGCTCTCTACCTCTAGATCTTTAGCTCTCCCATACCTCCACACTCCTCCTCCTCCGGCTCTCTCTCTCTTTCTCCCTTTCCCTCTCTCTCTGGTCTATGCAGTAAGCTGCCTGAATGTATTGGGGTCCTTCCAGAGCCCTGGCTGCAGAGTAGCAGTTGTCTTGCAAAATGCCTGCTCAGATCTCAGTATAGAGAGAAACACGTATATCCGGATAGGGAGCTTGCATTTAATATTACACAAACTTAAAACATACAGGCACGCATGCACACGCATCCCTCTAATTTCCCAAAACACAAAAACTTACACACACTCAACCGACATTGGCTCTAGTGTATATACAGTCTCTCACAAAAGTGAGTACACCCCTCATATTTTTGTAAATATTTGAGTATATATTTTCATGTGACAACACTGAAAGAAGAAACACTTTGCTACAATGTAAAGTAGTGAGTGTACAGCTTGTATAACAGTGTACATTTGCTGTCCCCTCAAAATAACACAATACACAGCCATTAATGTCTAAACCGCTGGCAATAAAAGTGAGTACACCCCTAAGTGAAAATGTCCAAATTGGGCCCAAAGTGTCAATATTTTGTGTGGCCACCATCATTTTCCAGCACTGCCTTAACCCTCTTGGGCATGGAGTTCACCAGAGCTTCACAGGTTGCCACTGGAGTCCTCTTCCACTCCATGACGACATCATGGAGCTGGTGGATGTTAGAGACCTTGCACTCCTCCACCTTCCGTTTGAGCATGCCCCACAGATACTCAATAGGGTTTAGGTCTGGAGACATGCTTGGCCAGTCCATCACCTTTACCCTCAGCTTCTTTAGCAAGGCATTGGTCATCTTGGGGGTGTGTTTGGGGTTGTTATCATGTTGGAATACTGCCCTGCGGCCCAGTCTCCAAAGGGAGGGGATCATGCTCTGCTTCAGTATGTCACAGTACATGTTGGCATTCATGGTTCCCTCAATGAACTGTAGCTCCCCAGTGCCAGCAGCACTCATGCAGCCCCAGACCATGACACTCCCACCACCATGCTTGACTGTAGGCAAGACACACTTGTCTTTGTACTCCTCACCTGGTTGCCGCCACACACGCTTGACACCATCTGAACCAAATAAGTTTATCTTGGTCTCATCAGACCACAGGACATGGTTCCAGTAATCCATGTCCTTAGACTGCTTGTCTTCAGCAAACTTTTTGCGGGCTTTTTTGTGCATCATCTTTAGAAGAGGCTTCCTTCTGGGACGACAGCCATGCAGACCAATTTGATGCAGTGTGCGGCGTATGGTCTGAGCACTGACAGGCTGACCCCCCACCCCTTCAACCTCTGCAGCAATGCTGGCAGCACTCATACGTCTATTTCCCAAAGACAACCTCTGGATTTGACGCTGAGCACGTGCACTCAACTTCTTTGGTCGACCATGGCGAGGCCTGTTCTGAGTGGAACCTGTCCTGTTAAACCGCTGTATGGTCTTGGCCACCGTGCTGCAGCTCAGTTTCAGGGTCTTGGCAATCTTCTTATAGCCCAGGTCATCTTTATGTAGAGCAACAATTCTTTTTTTCAGATCCTCAGAGAGTTCTTTGCTATGAGGTGCCATGTTGAACTTCCAGTGACCAGTATGAGGGAGTGTGAGAGCGATGACACCAAATTTAACACACCTGCTCCCCATTCACACCTGAGACCTGAGACTAACGAGTCACATGACACCGGGGAGGGAAAATGGCTAAATGGGCCCAATTTGGACATTTTCACTTAGGGGTGTACTCACTTTTGTTGCCAGCAGTGTAGACATTAATGGCTGTGTGTTGAGTTATTTTGAGGGGACAGCAAATTTACACTGTTATACAAGCTGTACACTCACTACTTTACATTGTAGCAACGTGTCATTTCTTCAGTGTTGTCACATGAAAAGATATACTGAAATATTTACAAAAATGTGAGGGGTGTACTCACATTTGTGAGATACTGTATACCTTTACTACAGTACATTATATTATAGATGTCTTTGAGGATGCGTCTCAAATAGCAGCAGTCGGGTTAATCTTCTCATGACAGATGAATAAAAAAAACACAGCCCAAATGAGTAGTCTGGATGCTCCTGGGAGAACTGCTTCATTCCCCCAGCCTATTAACATGAACTCATTTAACAAGCCTCATCTCATCTCACTGTGACCTGGAAACGCTGATGAGGAGACCCGTTTCTGTGCCGACTAGAGACACCGCCGCCCATCGCCTGTGATGTCACCTGCCTCGCCATCCTGAAGCACTCAAGTTCCACTTTTGGGGACACTTTTTTGTGTGTGTTTGCAAATCTCGCTTCTCTTTCCATTGGATCTTTCTCTTTCTGTTGCTTTATCAAACATTTTGCCAGTCCCCACAAGGAAAAAGGCTATTTCTAGTGGGTTTAGGGTTAGAAATAGTGTTAGGGTTAGAATTAGGTTTAGGTGTTAAAGGTTAGGTTTAGGTGTTAAAGGTTTGGTTTAGGGTTAGGAGTTAGGTTTAGGGTGAAGGTTAGGTTTTGGGGTTAAGGTCAGTAATAGGGTTAGTAGTTAGGGAAAATATGATTTTGAATGGGAATCAATTGAGTGTCCACAAGGTAAAACAAGAGGAGTGTGTGTGTGTGTGTGTGTGTGTGTGTATGCATGCATTTGTGTGCATGCGTGTGTGTCTGTGTCTGTGTGTAACCTTGGCTGGAGCAAAAGCCTGCCATTCCCCTGGCCCTTGCAGTTGCAGGGTGAGATTTCCCCTCTTCTAGCAGCTCACAGGCCCCTACTATCCTCCTAAACTTTAGTCCCTGACTGTGCCGTCAAATCCTTGCTTCCTCAGTCCTTGTTTCCGCCATCTCCTCATTGGAGGAACAGATCGAAGGTCCCTCCCCTCTGACCTCCTCCTCAAATACGCTTTGAGAGGCGAAGAATGGAGGAAGCAAGGGTTTGATGGCTAGTGATATATTCAGCATCTTAAAGCTCCCTAGGGAGTTCCTGAGATGATACAGTATGGACGTGTCCCAAATGGCACTCGATTCTCTAGATAGTGCACTACTTTTGACCAGGACCCATAAGGCTCTGGTCAAAAGTAGTGCACCGTGTAGGGGAATAGGGTGCAGGGTCCTGGTCAAAGGTAGTGCACTATATAGGGAGTAGGGTGCCATTTGGGACCCAGTCAGACTAACAACACACCTACTGATGGAGATGGACTGGCAGACAGCCCCTTTGGTAGAGGTCAAGTCAGAGGGCTGGCCAAATCTCTACCTCCACCCTTCTCCTGAAGTGTATGTGTTTAACAATGGTGGAAACTCTCCTCCAGCCAATGCTTGCACCAATCCAATGCTTTTAAATGCATGCAGGGAAGTGTGCAAGTGCACACTTGGGGAGAAGGGTGGATAATGGGGATGCATGGGCCCTGGTTAAAATGTGTGCACTACATATGGAATAGGGTTCCATTTCAGACACAGCCCTGGTGTACCTGACCCAGATGTAAACGTGACAGTGACAGTGACGAGGGTAGTGCTGTGAGGAGAACACTTAGTAGTTGGTGTTCAGTCACACTGAGGCAATGGGGTTGTCTTGAAGGCTATATTGTTCTGAGCTCTAATACACACACACACACACACACACACACCAGATGCACACACACACACACATAGAAAAACATGCACGCACACAAGCAGTGATTCAGTGAGTCTGTCAGTCAGTCACACACACACAGACCTCTTCTGTTTCCAAATCAGAATACAGACAGCCCGCTATGACACACAGACATATCATAATATTATTTCCGAAACAGTGCTATAGTACTACACACATAGCATTATGAATGATGATCTGAGCATCAACACTGCAATGGTCTGAGGACATCTTTAAACACTGCACCAATATGAAAACCCTCGACATTGCAGCAGAGTAGAGGAGGAGGGGGGAAGAGAACAGAGAGAGGAGAGAGGTAGAGGGAGAGAGATGAGGGGGAGAAAAAGAGAGGTGGGGAGAGGAGGAGGAGGGATAGAGAGAGAGAAGGAGAGAGAGAGAGAGAGAGAGAGAGAGAGAGAGAGAGAGAGAGAGAGAGAGAGAAAGAAAGAAAGAAAGAAAGAAAGAAAGAAAGAAAGAAAGAAAGAAAGAAAGAAAGAAAGAAAGAAAGAAAGAAAGAAAGAAAGAAAGAAAGAAAGAAAGAAAGAAAGAAAGAAAGAGAGGGGGAGAGAGAGCGAAAGATAGAGAAAGAGAGAAGGAGAGGGAAATGACTGGACTGATGTCTAAGAGAGAGTAGGAATTAAATTAAAACATAGGATGAAGGCGGCACTGATGAATAAATGATTGTTTTCATAAATAAGTGATTATTTACAGTGCTTAAGTTTTATAAATAAACGTGTGATATCAGTAGATCTGTCTGCCTGGAAAAGTGACCAGCAGGAATACTTAAGAATTAGAAATTACATTTGAAAGGTCTTAGGTTTGTCAATGGACATGACAGGGGTGTTTCTAAACAGTTATTGATTTTAATAATATTAAAATCACTATTAGCTGCTCAGAAATACCTTATCGGAAATATATTATCATTGCAGGAGAGGCGAGACAGCTAGGAGTATTTGGAAAGACAATGTGATCCTTTCTAAGACCCCTTATCAGGTTTGGGCGGTATCCAGATTGTCATACCTTCATACCACATGAGGCTGCTGAGTGGAGAACGGCTCATAATATAATGGCCGGAACGGAGCAAATGGAATGGCATCAAACACCTGGAGACCATGTGTTTGATGTATTTGATACCATTCCACCATTCTTCCCAATTAAGGTGCCATCAACCTCCTGTGCTTCATATCAACCTTGTACCATCGTGGGATATTCGGTAATACTGGCACTGAACACAAGTAATCCAAAGTTTAGCAATGCTAACAAGTAAATGTAAAATCCCATAGCGAATGCTAGCTAAATGCTAATGAGCGCATTGCGAACATTTTATACAGTCTCTGACAAAACTATTTGCAGGACAGACATCCCAGCCCATAAAGTTATACGATTAACAAAAAAAATGCTACTCACAGTTTGCTGCACGCACAAAACAAATATTAGACATCAAGGCTCTTGTTTCCGGAGGGGATTCTCTGCTGTTACCAAGAGAAGCTTGATTTTGCAAGAAGATCACCACTTATCTAGATAAATGGTTACTAAATTAGCAAACTAAATGCACATTTTAGACAGTTAACTTAATAGTTATAAGATACTGTATCTAGCTGGCATACATTTAGTTGTGAATTCCATATTGTAACTAGATCACCTGGCGCTTACTGCACAACAGTGATTGACTCACAAGGCTCCAGTCTCTCGTCGTTGTGTGCTTGTAAACAACACCATGTGACAGGGGACTACCGGTAAGCTTCATAATGAAAAATTATGTGACAGGTGAAATGAAGAACGCAATGTGCTTTATCTCCTAATGTATTGCACAAGTTGACTGCAGGTACAGTGGAGAAAAAAAGTATTTAGTCAGCCACCAATTGTGCAAGTTCTCCCACTTAAAAATATGAGAGAGGCCTGTAATTTTCATCATATGTACACGTCAACTATGACAGACAAAATGAGAAAAAAAATCCAGAAAATCACATTGTAGGATTTTTAATGAACTTATTTGCAAATTATGGTGGAAAATAAGTAGTTGGTCAATAACAAAAGTTTCTCAATACTTTGTTATATACCCTTTGTTGGCAATGACACAGGTCAAACATTTTCTGTAAGTCTTCACAAGGTTTTCACACACTGTTGCTGGTATTTTGGCCCATTCCTCCATGCAGATCTCCTCTAGAGCAGTGATGTTTTGGGGCTGTCGCTGGGCAACACAGACTTTCAACTCCCTCCAAAGATTTTCTATGGGGTTGAGATCTGGAGACTGGCTAGGCCACTCCAGGACCTTGAAATGCTTCTTACGAAGCCACTCCTTAGTTGCCCGGGCGGTGTGTTTGGGATCATTGTCATGCTGAAAGACCCAGCCACGTTTCATCTTCAATGCCCTTGCTGATGGAAGGAGGTTTTCACTCAAAATCTCACGATACATGGCCCCATTCATTCTTTCCTTTACACGGATCAGTCGTCCTGGTCCCTTTGCAGAAAAACAGCCCCAAAGCATGATGTTTCCACCCCCATGCTTCACAGTAGGTATGGTGTTCTTTGGATGCAACTCAGCATTCTTTGTCCTCCAAACACGACAAGTTGAGTTTTTACCAAAAAGTTCTATTTTGGTGTCATCTGACCATATGACATTCTCCCAATCCTCTTCTGGATCATCCAAATGCACTCTAGCAAACTTCAGACGGACCTGGACATGTACTGGCTTAAGCAGGGGGACACGTCTGGCACTGTAGGATTTGAGTCCCTGGCGGCGTAGTGTGTTACTGATGGTAGGCTTTGTTACTTTGGTCCCAGCTCTCTGCAGGTCATTCACTAGGTCCCCCCGTGTTGTTCTGGGATTTTTGCTCACCGTTCTTGTGATCATTTTGACCCCACGGGGTGAGATCTTGCGTGGAGCCCCAGATCGAGGGAGATTATCAGTGGTCTTGTATGTCTTCCATTTCCTAATAATTGCTCCCACAGTTGATTTCTTCAAACCAAGCTGCTTACCTATTGCAGATTCAGTCTTCCCAGCCTGGTGCAGGTCTACAATTTTGTTTCTGGTGTCCTTTGACAGCTCTTTGGTCTTGGCCATAGTGGAGTTTGGAGTGTGACTGTTTGAGGTTGTGGACAGGTGTCTTTTATACTGATAACAAGTTCAAATAGGTGCCATTAATACAGGTAACGAGTGGAGGACAGAGGAGCCTCTTAAAGAAGAAGTTACAGGTCTGTGAGAGCCAGAAATCTTGCTTGTTTGTAGGTGAACAAATACTTATTTTCCACCATAATTTGCAAATAAATTCATTAAAAATCCTACAATGTGATTTTCTGGATTTTTTTTCCTCAATTTGTCTGTCATAGTTGACGTGTACCTATGATGAAAATTACAGGCCTCTCTCATCTTTTTAAGTGGGAGAACTTGCACAATTGGTGGCTGACTAAATCCTTTTTTCCCCACTGTATTTACTTAAAAAGTAGCTACAAATATTCAAATGTATAAAAAAAAAACTTCAAAAGAAATAGTTTCAACGGTATTGACGGTATTGAAAAAACATCTGTGGGTATTTCCAAATACCCCGGTATATGTTATATATGGTATACCGCCCAAGCCTACCCCCAATGTCTAATTTTACCCACTTTCTTACCTAAACTATTTCTAATCTAAATCTGAAACAAGCACAGGCTTCATCATCATCATCATCATCCCCATAGCTCTCTCTGTTTTGCCCTCCCTCCCTCTCTCCGTCTCTCTCTCTTTTCTTTTCTCCCCTCTCCCCTCTAATCTAGCCCACTCCCTCACTCACCGCTCACTCAAGTCAGTGACCTAATTTTCATGAATGCCTCCTCAATCTCACAGCTCTCCTATAGCTTCCTCTCATATCCTTCTCTTCCTCTCATATCCTTCTCTTCCTCTCATATCCTTCTCTTCCTCTCATATCCTTCTCTTCCTCTCATTTCCTTCTCTTCCTCTCTTCTCCTTCTCTTCCTCTCATATCCTTCTCTTCCTCTCATATCCTTCTCTTCCTCTCATATCCTTCTCTTCCTCTCATATCCTTCTCTTCCTCTCATATCCTTCTCTTCCTCTCATATCCTTCTCTTCCTCTCTTCTCCTTCTCTTCCTCTCATATCCTTCTCTTCCTCTCATATCCTTCTCTTCCTCTCATATCCTTCTCTTCCTCTCATATCCTTCTCTTCCTCTGCTCTTATCTTCCTCACACTGATTTTCCTTTCTGTTTTGCCATCTCTGGCCCACTTGAATTGAACAACAACTTTAAGAACCCTTCATAAAACCTTTATAAGCCTCCGTAGATGCTTCACAAGTCATTTATAAGAAAAAGTGAATGAGCTCCAAAGTTGTTCGTTTAAAGTAGGACGGCCATCTCTTCCTCTGTCTCTTTTATTGTTCTCTCGTCCCTCGTCCCTCGTCATCGTAACTCCGCCTCTCCTTTGTATCTCTTAGTGCTTCCACCTTGTTTTCCCTCTGTCTGTCTTACTCCTCTCATTTCTCCCTCTCTTCCCTCTCTCCTCTCTAACCCTTCCATTGTGTAGTTTGAATAATACATGCGCTTGGAAACATTCCACAGTTCGCTGACATGCTGACACTGGCCATTAGGCAAACTGGTGTTCACCCCTCAAAAATGCCTTTTAACATAAATACAAGCCTTTATGGCTACTTGAAAGCAACTAAGTGGTGTCAGGATCAAGAAGTTTCATACACACAAACACACACACACATACACAGGTCTGCTTGTGCATAAAATAAGACATAAAAGTGGATATTAACAACATTCTCATTAATGGTCTCTCAGTTAATAATTTCAGTGTACTGAACAAAGGGGGGAGAGAGAGAAAGGGAGAGAGCGAAAGAGAGATAGTGAAAGAGAGAGTGGGAAAAAGAAAGAGAGGGACTGAGAGAGAGCGAGTGAACGAGAGGGGGAGACAGAAAAATAGGCAGAGAGTGAAAGAGGGAGAGAGAGAAAGAAAGATAGACGAGAGCGAGATACAGGATAAAGGAAAAGAGAGGCGGCAGGAAAGGAGGTTGTGATGAGAGAAGGGTAGGAGAGGAGGAGGTAGTGAGGTGTAAAGGGAGAGAGAAAGAGAGCTTGGGACAGCAGATCACAACAGACTATTAGCATCAATTAGGCTGTATGGAGACGAGCCCCGCTCACAAGTCATCACAATCAGATAATACAGCACAGCAGAGCGCAGCACTGATCTAACATCACTGAGGGGGGAGGGAAACCGAGAGAGAGAGAGAGAGAGAGAGAGAGAGAGAGAGAGAGAGAGAGAGAGAGAGAGAGAGAGAGAGAGAGAGAGAGAGAGAGAGCGAGACAGATAGATAGAGAGAGAGAGAGAGAGAGAGAGAGAGAGAGGGATCGGGTTAGACTAGAGGGAGAAAGTCAAGAGAGGTAGCAAGAGAGACGCAGGGTTTAAGTGCACCCTAACTATGTGAATGCTGGTAATCTAGGGTGCACTGTCATATAGAAGGGTGTTCCAGGAAACTAAACTCATCACCTACAGCAGCACACACATGTACCGACATGGGTTTGAATCCGAGTATCTGACCCACTGTCTATGTGACACTCTCTCCTCCTATCCTTTCCACTTTTTCTCTCCTTCTGTCTAATAACATTTTGTGTGTGTGTGTGGGGAGGGGGGTTTTCCAACTACATGTCATTGAAGTTGGCTGAAGTGTCCCAAATGAAGAGTTTTGACTAGCCACTGACTGGTCACTAACACTCCAGTACACTGCAGTACAGAGGAGTAGAAAACTTTGCTCTCTATGTATACAAAGAAAGAACATGGGATTAATATTGCAGTTATATAAATATTGCAGTACAATATAACACATGGCCTAGCCCAGAGCCCGAATACAGGGATAAGAGGTGTGGAGAAAGAGGAGGAATGAGGGCCTGACGTGTGCGTGTGCGTGTGTGTGTGTGTGTGTGCAGAATTCTTATAATTGAACAGAAACAGCAAGAGACCTACAAACACTGCCCTCTATCTGTGTGTGGCAGGACTAGTCCTCTCATTTTCCTAGGGTGGTACTGTAGTGTGGGGTCTCTCTCTCTCTCTCTCTCTATATATATATATATATATATATATATATATATATATATATATATAAATATATATCTCTCTCTCTCGCCAGCCCTTTTTTCAGTGTGTCGTGCATTAGCACTGCGCTCTATTCATATCCCAGACCTTAGACAGCCCCAGAGCTGTGTTTGGGCTCTCCAGAGTGGTAGCACTGAGTCGGAGAGAGAGAAAGAAGGGATAGAGAGAAAGAGACAGAGAGAGAGAGAGAGAGAGAGAGAGAGAGAGAGAGAGAGAGAGAGAGAGAGAGAGAGAGAGAGAGAGAGAGAGAGAGACAGAGTTAGAGAGAGAGACAGAGAGACAGACAGACAGACAGACAGACAGAGAGAGAGAGAGAGAGAGAGAGAGAGAGAGACAGAGAGAGAGAGAGAGAGAGAGAGAGAGAGAGACAGACAGAGAGCGGAGAGAGAGGAGATGGGGAGAGAGAGTGACTAGAGTTGCTACCTAAAACAACCCAGCCTGCTAAGCACTAATGCACTGCACCACCTCCTCCTGTCTGAATAGACAACACAACACGCAAGTACAGTTCATGAGCAAGAAGTGGAGGCAGGGTAAAACAAACACACACATGCACACAAGCGCGGAAAGTCGTAATGCCGGTGTGCAGTTGAGGCCAAAGCATAAAACATAGACTAGAGGACAGAGCATAAAGACTAGAGTATAGAGGACAGGCAGGGCACAGCGTTTATTGACACCTCATGGGGAATAACTGATGCAAATGTTAAGAGAAGCTATTTGTAGTCCGGTCACCTCCATGACGCTCCGGTCAGCCTCACCCCACTGTAAGGACACGGTCATGACGTCAGCTCCTTTTGAGCTGGGGAGGGGACACTGACATACTGTTCATTAGACCCACTACAGTTCACATTCTGCTGAATCATTTTAGGCTATAAGTGTGATGTAATATACTGTAACCCAAACCTGGTCACTACTACTATATACTATTAGCACTATACACTGAGTGTACTAAATATTAGGAACACCTTCCTAATATTGAGTTGCACCCCCTTTTGCCCTCACGACAGCCTCAATTCGTCAGGGCATGGACTCTACAAGGTGTTGAAAGCGTTCCACAGGGATGCTGGCCCATGTTGACTCCAATGCTTCCCACAGTTGTGGGAAACGGTTGAGCGTGAATAACCCAGCAGTGTTGCAGTTCTTGACACACTCAAACTGGTGCGCCTGCACCTACTAAACATACCCCGTTCAAGGGCACTTAAATCTTTTGTCTTGCTTATTTACCATCTGAATGGAACACATACACAATCCATGTCTCAATTGTCTCAAGGCTGACAAATCCTTCTTTAACCTGTCTCCTCCCTTTCATCTACACTTATTGAAGTGGATTTAACAATATCATAACTTTCACCTGGATTCACCTGGTCAGTCTATGTCATAGAAAGAGCAGTTCCTAATGTTCCTAATGTTTTGTACACTCAGTTTATACTACCACTATATGCTACTACTACTATTATATACTATCCCTATATACTATCAACCACGATATAATACTACCACTATATCTACCATCAAAATGCCCTTAGTCATTTTTACAGACATCAAAAGTCATACAATTCAAAACAGACAAAAGTGCTGTGATTGGCTCTTCCCAGTGTGGGCGTCTCAAGGGAGGGATCAAATGAAGAACCAATAGAAGCAGTCTGGGCAGATTTGAATTTCTGAATTGTAATTGTTAGAAAGCATTGAGGATGATGATGGCCTTTAAAGGCCCAGTGCAGTCAAAATTCAGTTTTCCTGTGTTTCGTATCATATTGCATGATAACAGCTGATGGAACTAACACTGTAAAAGTCTGAAGAAATTTGATCAGTGTTATGTCCTGATAGGTAATGATTGAAAATACAATCTACACAGGACCTTCTAATCAGCAGGTTTGCATGGGCAGGAGTTTCGGCTTTGGTTAATAGACCAATAACAAAGAGAGTTGCAAACCTCTCTGCCAATATCAGCTTGTTTTCAGTTTTCCCTACTCAGACCACTCCCAGAAAGTCCTAGCACAATTATTGCTTGAGAAATAGTTTTTGAAAAAATAATGGAAATCTATTACAGTAAGGTACTTAATTGTTACCCAGAAATGATTTGATATAAAAACATCTACATTCGGCCTTTACCTGACAGAGAGGCTTCTGACAGGGAGAAGTTTACCTCTGGCTTTGGACAGATTTCCAAAACCTTCCACTGAGCTTGTGAATAACAGCTCAAATGGAGGGAAAACTGCCATTACGCTACAGTGGCCTATATAGGCCTAGAGTGAGGGAAAAAAGTATTTGATCCCTGCTGATTTTGTACGTTTGCCCACTGACAAAGACATGATCAGTCTATAATTTTAATGGTAGATTTATTTGAACAGTGAGAGACAGAATAACAACAAAAAAATCCAGAAAAACATGTCAAAAATGTTATAAATTGATTTGCATTTTAATGAGGGAAATAAGTATTTGACCCCTCTGCAAAACATTACTTAGTACTTGGTGGCAAAACCCTTGTTGGCAATCAGAGGTCAGACGTTTCTTGTAGTTGGCCACCAGGTTTGCACACATCTCAGGAGGGATTTTGTTCCACTCCTCTTTGCAGATCTTCTCCAAGTCATTAAGGTTTCGAGGCTGACGTTTGGCAACTCGAACCTTCAGCTCCCTCCACAGATTTTCTATGGGATTAAGGTCTGGAGACTGGCTAGGCCACTCCAGGCCCTTAATGTGCTTCTTCTTGAGCCCCTCCTTTGTTGCCTTGGCCGTGTGTTTTGGGTCATTGTCATGCTGGAATACCCATCCACAATCTATTTTCAATGCCCTGGCTGAGGGAAGGAGGTTCTCACTCAAGATTTGACGGTACATGGCCCCGTCCATCGTCCCTTTGATGCGGTGAAGTTGTCCTGTCTCCTTAGCAGAAAAACACCCCCAAAGCATAATGTTTCCACCTCCATGTTTGACGGTGGGGATGGTGTTCTTGGGGTCATAGGTAGCATTCCTCCTCCTCCAAACACGGCGAGTTGAGTTGATGCCAAAGAGCTCGATTTTGGTCTCATCTGACCACAACACTTTCACCCAGTTCTCCTCTGAATCATTCAGATGTTCATTGGAAAACTTCAGAAGGCCCTGTATATGTGCTTTCTTGAGCAGGGGGACCTTGCAGGATTTCAGCCCTTCACAGCGTAGTGCGTTACCAATTGTTTTCTTGGTGACTATGGTCCCAGCTGCCTTGAGATCATTGACAAGATCCTCCCGTGTAGTTCTGGGCTGATTCCTCACCGTTCTCATGATCATTGCAACTCCACGAGGTGAGATCTTGCATGGAGCCCCAGGCCGAGGGAGATTGACAGTTATTTTGTGTTTCTTCCATTTGCAAATAATCGCACCAACTGTTGTCACCTTCTTACCAAGCTGCTTGCAAATCAAATCAAATCAAATTGTATTGGCCACATGCGCCGAATACAACAGGTGCAGACATTACAGTGAAATGCTTACTTACAGCCCTTAACCAACAGTGCATTTATTTTTAATAAAAAAGTAAAATAAAACAACAACAAAAAAGTGTTGAGAAAAAAAGAGCAGAAGTAAAATAAAATAACAGTAGGGAGGCTATATATACAGGGGGGGTACCGGTGCAGAGTCAATGTGCGGGGGCACCGGCTAGTTGAGGTAGTTGAAGTAATATGTACATGTGGGTAGAGTTAAAGTGACTATGCATAAATAATTAACAGAGTAGCAGCAGCGTAAAAAGATGGGGTGGGGGGGCAGTGCAAATAGTCTGGGTAGCCATGATTAGCTGTTCAGGAGTCTTATGGCTTGGGGGTAGAAGCTGTTGAGAAGTCTTTTGGACCTAGACTTGGCACTCCGGTACCGCTTGCCGTGCGGTAACAGAGAGAACAGTCTATGACTAGGGTGGCTGGAGTCTTTGACAATTTTGAGGGCCTTCCTCTGACACCGCCTGGTATAGAGGTCCTGGATGGCAGGAAGCTTGGCCCCAGTGATGTACTGGGCCGTACGCCCTACCCTCTGTAGTGCCTTGCGGTCGGAGGCCAAGCAGTTGCCATACCAGGCGGTGATGCAACCAGTCAGGATGCTCTCGATGGTGCAGCTGTAGAATCTTTTCAGTCTCCTGAGGGGGAATAGGCTTTGTCGTGCCCTCTTCACAACTGTCTTGGTGTGTTTGGACCATGATAGTTCGTTGGTGATGTGGACACCAAGGAACTTGAAGCTCTCAACCTGTTCCACTACAGCCCCGTCGATGAGAATGGGGGCGTGCTTAGTCCTCTTTTTTTTCCTGTAGTCCACAATCATCTCCTTTGTCTTGGTCACGTTGAGGGAGAGGTTGTTATCCTGGCACCACACGGCCAGGTCTCTGACCTCCTCCCTATAGGCTGTCTCATCGTTGTCTGTGATCAGGCCTACCATTGTTGTGTCGTCGGCAAACTTAACGATGGTGTTGGAGTCGTGCCTGGCCATGCAGTCATGGGTGAACAGGGAGTACAGGAGGGGACTGAGCACGCACCACTGAGGGGCCCCCGTGTTGAGGATCAGTGTGGCAGATGTGTTGTTACCTACCCTTACCACCTGGGGGCGGCCCGTCAGGAAGTCCAGGATCCAGTTGCAGAGGGAGGTGTTTAGTCCCAGGATCCTTAGCTTAGTGATGAGCTTTGAGGGCACTATGGTGTTGAATGCTGAGCTGTAGTCAATGAATAGCATTCTCACGTAGGTGTTCCTCTTGTCCAGCTGGGAAAGGGCAGTGTGGAGTGCAATAGAGATTGCATCATCTGTGGATCTGTTGGGGCGGTATGCAAATTGGAGTGGGTCTAGGGTTTCTGGGATAATGGTGTTGATGTGAGCCATGACCAGCCTTTCAAAGCACTTCATGGCTACAGACGTCAGTGCTACGGGTCGGTAGTCATTTAGGCAGGTTATCTTAGTGTCCTTGGGCACGGGGACTATGGTGGTCTGCTTGAAACATGTTTGGTATTACAGACTCAGTCAGGGACATGTTGAAAATGTCAGTGAAGACACTTGCTAGTTGGTCAGCACATGCTCGGAGTACACGTCCTGGTAATCCGTCTGGCCCTGCGGCCTTGTGAATGTTGACCTGCTTAAAAGTCTTACTCACATCGGCTACGGAGAGCGTGATCACATAGTCATCCGGAACAGCTGGTGCTCTCATGCATGCAGTGTTGCTTGCCTCGAAGCGAGCATAGAAGTGGTTTAGCTCGTCTGGTAGGCTTGTGTCACTGGGCAGCTCGCGGCTGTGCTTCCCTTTGTAGTCTGTAATAGTTTTCAAGCCCTGCCACATCTGACGAGCTTCAGAGCCGGTGTAGTACGATGGTCTTGTAGCCCATTCCAGCCTTGTGTAGGTCTACAATCTTGTCCCTGACATCCTTGGAGAGCTCTTTGGTCTTGGCCATGGTGGAGAGTTTGGAATCTGATTGATTGATTGCTTCTGTGGACAGGTGTCTTTTATACAGGTAACAAGCTGAGATTAGGAGTACTCCCTTTAAGAGTGTGCTCCTAATCTCAGCTCGTTACCTGTATAAAAGACACCTGGGAGCCAGAAATCTTTCTGATTGAGAGGGGTTCAAATACTTATTTCCCTCATTAAAATGCAAATCAATTTATAACATGTTTGAAATGCGTTTTTCTGGATTTTGTTGTTGTTATTCTGTCTTTCACTGTTCAAATAAACCTACCATTAAAATGATAGACAGATAATTTCTTTGTCAGTGGGCAAACGTACAAAATCAGCAGGGGATCAAATACTTTTTTCCCTCACTGTAGGTCTAATGGAGGCTGGTGAGGGGAGGACGGCTCACAGTAATGGCTCGATTGGAATGAATGGAATGGTATCAAACACATGGAATCTAGACATTATATGAGCCCATCCTACGATTTAGCCACCACTGATGCTGTCTACTCTCCACACTTCCACAATTTTTTTTATCTGTTAGCTACACATCCATCCTTCAAAACCTCAGAGGGACAAGTCAATATTAAAGCAGAAGAAAGACCTACAACCACCACTAGCACTCAAATTTTAATTGCTTTGGGCCATAAGCAGCGCGTAAGCGGGATCGCTGCACTGAATCAGCACGTCAAAAATCAATAGGATCATTTGGATGAAAAACAAAGAGTGGTGGAGAAGTCTTTAATTATAAATCAATAGATTAAAGCCATCAACTAAAAGCATCCTAGTCCATAGATCTTAGAAGACAAGAACAGAAAACACAGGGTTTATTGGGGGGAAAGTCATATTTTCTGCTCATTTAATCTGCTAAGCAAGCTTGTTTGTATCTCTAAAAGATTGGGAGGGAGGGATGGAGGGAGGGAGGGAGGGAGGGAGGGAGGGGGGGGGGGGGGGAGGGGGGAGGGAGGGAGGGAGGGAGGGAGGGAGGGAGGGGGGGAGGGAGGGAGGGAGGAAGGGAGGAAGGGAGGGAGAGGGACAGAGGGAGGGGGAGAGAGGGAGAGGGACAGGAGGAGGAGTGGGAGCACTCTAGCTTCACGCTAATATATTGCCTTGAGCGCTTTGCCTCTCTCTCTCTCTCTCTCCGTCTCTCGCTCTCTCCATCCATCTCTCTCTCTTTACTGCACCATAATGACACGGACCAATGGATACCCAAGGTGGAACAGGGAGGGAGGAGAGGCAGGAGAGGGAAATGAGAGAGAGAGAGAGAGAGAGAGAGAAGCAGTGGCATAGTCATTGGGCTATAGCACAAAGAGCATCCATCCGTACAGTAGCTACAGTACATAGAAGTGCAGACACCCTCAAGCCACGGTGCAAACCTGCATAATGTGTGAACGTGCGTGTGTGTGTTGGGTCTGAGGATATTGATAGCGGCTAACAAAAGGAACATTATGAGCAGAGCAACTATTCTAAAATAGAGGAAGAGGAAAGAAGGAGATGAAAGGAGAAGAGAGGAGGATGTGGATCGGAGAAGAGGAGGCAAAAAGGAAAGGAGAGAGAGAATGAAAATGTGCTCACTCCAGCTCTGCTAGTGGTTAGAGATTGGTGCAATGCTATGTACAAGGCAGAGGTTGGCCTAATACAATGAATGACTAAGTTACTGCTCTGAACGGCAAGAACAGCCACCTGACAAATGCTGCTCCGGGCTCCTACACAACACAGCCATAACCAAAAGGAAGCGCTGCCAGAAAGAGATCGCTAAAGGTCTTTAGAGCTGCATGAATGGAGAATACCATAGGGAGCAGTATCAGTCACAACTCTAATAATGCCCCTGTACAAAGGGCTATGTACTAAGAAAGAGAGAGCGAGAGCGAGAGAGAGAGAGAGAGGCATGTGTGGGGTGCAAACCATGCATTGTGGGTTGGGCTGTAGTCCACTGTGACATCATCTGTTCTGCTTCAGCCACTGTGACGTCATCTGCTTCAATCACTGTGACATCATCTGTTCTGCTTCAACCACTATGAAGTAATCTGCTTTATTTTGCCCATCATATTACGAAAGCAACACAGCTCTGTGTCCAGTATGTGTAGAGGGACATCCATGTCGTAGTAGTTTTAAAACAATCTTTTTTGGACAGTATTGTATTCTAAGTTAATCTAACAAACAAACACAGATCTAGGATCAGAATTTTTGACCACTAACTCTAACCTCAACCACAAGAGAGATGAAAGAATATCTGACCCTGGGTAACTTCCACCTACTGTGAGGTATAGGCCTATGTGGTGGAGAGGCTGTGTTAGTGTAGGATGTGACCGGTGAGCAGGTACTGAGATGATTGACAGCAAGGCTCCGCCCACCTGCCTCTTACTGACACTTTAATGTGCATGAGGTCATCAAGCCATTGTCTATTGATCAGCAATCAGTCAGTGTGTGTGTGTGTGTGTGTGTGTGTGTGTGTGTGTGTGTGTGTGTGTGTGTGTGTGTGTGTGTGTGTGTGTGTGTGTGTGTGTGCGTATTCATGTTTGAATGCACCACACCAAGCAGAGAAGTGTTTGTTAGAGTGTGTTTACGTGAGAGATAATCCCACTAAAGCATAGAGATGGTGTGTGAAATACAAAGACCCTGCAGGAGCGGGGGAGCGAGGAACGAGAGCCAGAGTGTGTGAGAGAAAGAGGAGAGAGCGAGAGGGGGGGATAATGTGAATAGCATCAACGTGTGAGAGGAACCGAGAGTGATAACTTGTTTATTATCTTTCACTTGCTTTGGCAATGTAAACATGTGTTTCCCATGCCAATAAAGCCCTTTAAATTTGAATTTGATTGAGAGAAAGAGAAAGAGAGAGAGAGAGAGAGAGAGAGAGAGAGAGAGAGAGAGAGAGAGAGAGAGAGAGAGACAGAGAGCGAGAGAGAGAGACAGAGAGAGAGAGAGACAGAGAGAGAGAGAGACAGAGAGCGAGAGAGAGAGAGACAGAGAGACAGAGAGAGAGAGAGAGACAGAGAGAGAGAGAGAGAGAGAGAGAGAGAGAGACAGAGAGAGAGAGAGAGAGAGAGAGAGAGAGAGAGAGAGAGAGAGAGAGAGAGAGAGAGAGAGAGCGAGAGAGAGAGAGAGAGAGAGAGAGAGAGAGAGGAGAAGCCGTAGACGCAGGGATCAGTCACACCATCATCAGTAGCAGCATCAGAGCCATCTGGGGGAGAGAGGAGGTTAGGACAGGACATACTGTGCACCATCCCAGCCAGCTCTCCCTCCCTCTCTGTCTCTCTATTTTTCTCTCTCTCTCTGACTATATATGTATCTCTCTCGCTTTCTATCTATTTCTCTGTCTCTCTGTCTCTCTCTTTATCTCTATTTCTCTGTCTGTCTCATTCCCTCTCTAATTCTCCCATTTTACTCTCTCTCAGCTTCTTGCTCATTCCGTTTCCCGTGTGATTTGAATAATGCCATAAAAGCTGGTTAAATAAATAAGAATCTCCCACACGCTCTCTCTCTCATCAGCTCTCTCATTCTGTCTCTCTCTATTTCACTCTTTCCATGCTCCTCTCATTCTCTCTTGCTCCCCCCTCACTACTATCTCTCCCTCTCCCCTCTTTCTCCCCCCCCCCGCCCCCCCCCCCTCTCTCTCTCTCTCTCTCTCTCTCTCTCTCTCTCCCTCCATCCATCCCTGGCAGCAAACCAGAGGGAGTGGGAACTGGCCAGAGCTACAGAGCCACAGAGTGTTGGAGCCACAGGGGCCAGGGCCTGGAGAACCCAAGCGGCCCAGCAGCTGGTCCCTATCCTGGCCAGAGAGAGAGTTGGGGAGGGGGTGGATGGATGGGTGTATGGATCAAATTAGGCTAAGGCCAGAACTTTAGAGTCTAGGGCCAGGGAAAACTCTGAGTCCGGACAGTTATAGCCAGCTATATCTCTTCTGACCATGTGACCGGACCAGGAAAAATATACAGGAGTTTATATGAAACACATACTTAGTGGCAAATTGCAGCTGAATGAGTCTTAATAGTCTTATTAGTTTCAGCCCAATGATAACCTATCTCTTGAAAATGAAGCCTCTCTGAAATGGAAATGGATGGCTCTCCCTTCAGCAAAATATATTTAACTAAACCCTCCCCCTTGAACGTACCCAAAAATAATAATTAGTACAAAGTGGATAGCAGAGAACATGCCTACCATTTACCTTCACTCATAGGACATACTAGAGCCTTTTAGATATGCAGTTTTAGAAACAGTTCTTCGTCCTGTAAGCATTACATGGCAATGCTGACATTTAGATAGCACAGGGCTGCTGGCCAGAAGGTTGTGGGTTCACAGACCCCTATAGACAAGAGCAATGGTGGAAAGATCTAATTTATAGTAAAATAGTGAATCTATCATCGTATTTGCATGTCTGAGAAAAATAAGCCTTTTATAAACATTTCATGCAATTCATCATTTTACATGACTGGAGACATTTAATACCACACAAATTACCAAAATGACAGGCTAAAAATGGACAGAGAGCTAGGCCTATGTGTTCATCTCATCATATTTCTCAACGCCAAATCAGTGTGTCTTGTTTGCAACAAAACTGTCCCTGTTCGCAAAAATACATCTGAGACTTCATTATGAATCTGAGCATCTGCTGGCTACTTCTTCTTACATGGCTTAACCCAACGAGAGAAGGTCACAAGTGTTTCTCTAAAAGCTGGGTTTAAACATCCAGAAAGTGAATAGCTCAATCAATTGATAGCGACAGAATTAGATTACTTCCCAAGCACAGTCCCATTTTTTGGCTCCTCGGCTATGGAAGGTTGTAGCTCAGCCAATGATTGTCATAGAAACTAAACAAATATCCCCATATGCAATCAGAGTCACGCCCTTCCCAGGTTTTTACAGCTTGTTTCTAGCATAAAACATCGAGGACTAAAGCGCTGTTATAGATTATATAATCGGATCCATTTTATTTTCTTCAAAATCTTAAAGGGATACTTTGGGATTTTGGGAACGAGGCCCTTTATCTACTTCCTCACCATTTTTATGTCTCTGCGTGCAGTTTGAAGGAAGTTGCTAATAGCGCTAGCGTTGGCTGGTGAAACTACCTCTAACTTCCTTCATACTGGACACAGATACATAAAAATGGTATGCATGAGTTAATCTAACTTTGGGGAAGTAGATAATTGGCCTCATTGTCAAATCTTGAAGTATCCCTTTAAGCTAACAAGGTGTGGGCCTATGTTTTTTGCCATATTCTTTCACAAAAGGTGAGCTTATTGCACACACATATACACTCTCATACCCCTCAATTCGAGTCCTGGTTTTAACTTCACTGATATGGAGGTAGGCTATTTAGAGTGCATGGCGCAGCACCATGAGCTGTCCAATTGATTGTGCCGCGGCTACTGCTTCATGTTTCAGCACCACAATGCATGTTACTCGATTCTGGCTAATCGCGAGGTCAACATCTTGATAAATACACTAAACAAAAATATAAACGCAACATGTAAAGTGTTGGTCCCATGTTTCATGAGCTGAAATAAAATATCCCAAAATGTTCCATATGCACAAAAGCTTATTTAGCTCAGATTTTGTGCACAATTTGTTTACATCACTGTTAGTGAGCATTTCTCCTTTGCCAGATAAATCCATCCACCTGACAGATGTGGCATATCAAGAAGCTGATTAAACAGCATGATCATTACACAGGTGAGCCTTGTGCTGGGGACAATTAAAAGGCCACTCACAACACAATGTCACAGATGTCTCAAGTTTTGAGGGTGCATGCAATTGGCATGCTGACTGCAGGAATGTCCACCAGGAGCTGTTGCCAGAGAATTTAATGATAATTTCTCTACCATAAGCGCCTCCAACATCATTTTGGAGAATTTGGTAGTACGTCCAACCGGCCTCACAACCGCAGACCACATGTATGGCATTGTTTGGGGAGAGCGGTTTGCTGATGTCAACGTTGTTGACAGAGTGCACCATGGTGGCGGTGGAGTTATGGTATGGGTAGGCATAAGCTACGGACAATGAACACAATTGCATTTTATCGATGGTAATTTGAATGCACAGAGATACCGTAACGAGATCCTGAGGCCCATTGTCGTGCCATTCATACTCCGCCATCACCTCATGTTTCAGCATGATAATGCATGGCCCCATGTCACAAGGATCTGTACACAATTCCTGGAAGCTGAAAATGTCCCAGTTTCTTCCATGGCCTGCATAATCAACAGACATGTCAACCATTGAGCATGTTTGGGATGCTCTGGATCGACGTGTACGACAGCATGTTCCAGTTCCCGCCAATATCCAGCAACTTCGCACAGCCATTGAAGAGGAGTGGGACAAAATTTCACAGGCCACAATCAACAGCCTGATCAACTCTATGCGAAGGAGATGTGTCGCGCTGCATGAGTAAAATGGGTGGTCACACTAGATACTGACTGGTTTTCTGATCCATGCCCCTACTTTCTTTTTTAAGGTATCTGTGACCAACAGATGCATATCTGTATTCCCAGTCATGGGAAATCCATAGATTAGGGCCTAATTATTATTATTTTGTATTTTTATTTTTTTCTCCTTAGGGGGTAGATCAGCTTTAATATTGCAGATAGATTATAACTTCCATCAATGTAATTGTCTGCATCACTTCCAATCCCCCATATGTTTTTTTCTCTCGCAAATATATATATATATATATATATACATACATACAGTGGGGAAAAAAGGATTTAGTCAGCCACCAATTGTGCAAGTTCTCCCACTTAAAAAGATGAGAGATTTAAAAAATACTAAACCCACCCCATGACTGAAATTGAAAAAGCATGACCCTCCCCCATTTCCCTCCTGGCCCCCATTCTCCTGGTCCCCTCCCCAATTTCGAACCATCCCTAATGACAAGCAAACCCTCTTTCCACTCTCTCTCTCTTCCAGCTCTCTCTTCTATCCCCCTCTCTCTTTTCTACCTCTCTCTCTCCCTCCTGCCTCTCTCTCCCTCCTGCCTCTCTCTTCTCTCCCCCTCTCTCTATCTTCTCTCCCCCTCTCTCGCTCTTCTCTCCCCCTCTCTCTCTCTCTATCCCCCTCTCTCTCTCTCTCTCTCTCTCTCTCTCCCCCCTCTCTCTCTCTCCCCATTCTCTTTCTCCCTCCCTCTCTGATCCATATACTGTATTTTGCCAATTGAGACATATAGATGTTGCGACAGTCCCACGCATCCAGGCCATTTATATAACCAGCTCGTTCAACAGTAATGACACTACTGCTCATTGCTCATTAACCAGGGACTAAAGTGTACCCTACATAGGGAGGGAACATCCCCATGCCCTTAGGAGTGTGCATTGATGCTACCAAAGAGTGGAATGAACTCTCACATATCCCGTTAGGTCTGAGTGTCCCTGTGTTCTAAACGGACTTCATTCCTGAAGAGAAGCACCCGAGTGGGCATTACTTCCTATCTTCCCTAAGGAGGGAACATTAAGAGCCCTTAGAAGTGGACATGCGTTTCCACTGGGAAAGAGAGTGACAGATAGAGAGATGAATACAGACAGAAAGAAAGAGAGAAGAAGAAGAAAAGGCAGGAGGATGACGAGGAAGCAAAGAGGTAGAAGAAGAAGAAGAAGAAGAAGAAGAAGAAGAAGAAGAAGAAGAAGAAGAAGAAGAAGAAGAAGAAGAAGAAGAAGAAGAAGAAGAAGAAGAAGAAGAAGAAGAAGAAGAAGAAGAAGAAGAAGAAGAAGAAGAAGAAGAAGAAGAAGAAGAAGAAGAAGAAGAAGAAGAAGAAGAAGAAGAAGAAGAAGAAGAAGAAGAAGAAGAAGAAGAAGAAGAAGAGCAGACAAATGAAGAGAAAGAGAGAGAAGGACAGAAAGAGGAGGGAGATGCTCCCATGTGGGACTGGGAACAGAAAAAGCCCAGCAGCCTTGGGAATAATTGTGGAAAATAGGACATTTTACAGATGGAGGGTTGGAAGGATGGAGGGATGGGATGGGAACACCATAGGAATTCTATTGAAAGGAAAGTGGAACAGTGAAGTAATGTTAGCTTCAGGTAGGTAGAGCACTAACTCTTGAAGAACAGTGAAGTATAGAGGGTAATGTTAGCTTCAGGTAAGTAGAGCACTAACCCCTAAGTCTTGGAGAGTGCTTATCGTGTACATTGTATTCCGGTGCATTAGACTGTGGAAAGTACAGTAAGTGCAATAG
Source organism: Coregonus lavaretus (assembly GCF_964263955.1). NCBI lineage: Eukaryota > Metazoa > Chordata > Actinopteri > Salmoniformes > Salmonidae > Coregonus > Coregonus lavaretus. Next base: position 3,584,507 of record NC_140015.1, on the reverse strand, counting down.
GAAGCCATAAACATGCAGGAATACACACACATGTAAGAACACACACGCAAACACACACACACATCAACTGGTCCTTACTCTCGCACACACACATGCAAACGGACACGGACACCCACACACACATTCCCTCTCTGGCCGGAACACACACACACCCTGTCCATTGATGTGAAACCAGGTAAAGAGAAGGCATTGCATTTTTTCTGCTTAGTATTCAACCCTGATCACTGCAGTGCACTATGCATGTTTGTCCTTGCAAATTTTCCTCTCCTCTCCTGCTCTCCCTCCCTCCTTCTTTCCGTCTGTCAGTCTCTCTTCTCTCTCTGTGCCCTCATATCACTCATTCTTTTACCATTTTCTCCCTCATTGTACCTCTCTCCCTCGCTCTCCCTCTCATTGTTTATCTCCAACACTTTATTCACCACTCCACACACATACGTTCTGTAGTAAAGTACCCACACTGCATGTGGGAAAAGCATACTTGTCCTAGAGAATAAACACACACAGGCAAACACACACAGGCTCTGGGCACTGAGTCATTGCGTCTGTATTTGTACAGGAACAGTCAGCAGAGAGCGGAGCAGCCGCTATTCTACAAAGACACACTGGAATCTTCTCCATCATTAAATACAACACACACACACACATGGGCCAACTGTGTTCAAACCGTCAGAGACAGGGCCACCCGGAGATTGACTGGGTTGTCTGGTAAATGTACCCACGCTTCACAGACTTTGTGAGAGAGAGAGAGAGAGAGAGAGAGAGAGAGAGAGAGAGAGAGAGAGAGAGAGAGAGAGAGAGAGAGAGAGAGAGAGATTCAGTTAAAATGCAGAACTTTGCTATCCTGTCTCTTTCCATCCCTCTTTGCAAATCTCTCTCTCTACTTCTTTCTGTCCTGTCTTGTATTCCTGTCTGTCCATTCGCCTTTATTCTGCACATGTAGGCTGTTTCCCCAGCAGTCCATGGCCTGAGGTGCTTTGATATGGCTAAGCCCAGGATCGTCCCTCCATTGCTGCTCTCTCCTTCATTCCTCTCTCAAATCCTCCCTCTTTCATTCCCAGGCAGCAACAGTCCCTCGCCTCCTCCTCCTCCTCTTCCTTCTTGCTCCGCATCTCTCTCTCTCTCTCTCTTCCTCCTTCCCGCCAGCCTCTCTCCACTCTCATCCCCCTCTCCACTCTCATTCTCCCTCCCCTATACGGAGCTCTGCAGCATTACCGTCATCATCATTTCATGAGTTCCCTTCCTCTCACACACCTCTTCTCTGCAGTGCGCATGCGCACACACACACACATTCTCACACACACACACACACACAAACACATACATGCACACACACCGATACACACAATGAATCTGTTTTTGCCTGGAAAGTGCCACAGGGGATTTCAAGATCGTGAACACACTAAGAGGGTTTACAGAAATCATCACGTTGTCGGCGTGGTGCACAGAGATTGACGGAGAGGTTTATTGTGTGTGTGTGTGTGTGTGTGCGTGCGAGCGTGTGAAATATATTACTTGTCAATTAATTGCACCTTAGGCAATGTTTGATTCGACTAGGTGGGCCTCACACCTAAATGGCTTGGCTACAATAACTATTCTCTACTCCTGTGTAATTTCTCCACTGGTAATCCAAATGCCATTCACTTATCTCCACTGGCTTTTTCAGCAGCACCTCACATAGTACACTTCCAGGAAATTACAGCTGCATTATAATGGTCATGATTTGTGTTTACAGTACAGAACAGATTACACAACATCTTCCTCAAACTCAAGGTGCTTTACGTTGTATAGGGGAAACTGGGGTAATACTTTCCACCATTTTGTGGTAAATGGGTGGCAGTTGTCTTTGATACAGCCTATTGACGTTCATTGATACGTTCTAAAGATTAATTTTGTTTCTAATATAGGCCTAAACATTGTTTTACTGAGTGTAGCAATACACATATACAATTCAAGTGTCAAATCAATACAATTCAAGTATTCTCACCACATCATTGCTTTACCGTGGAAACCTGGTTAGCAGTTTTGATTGAACTGGGCCCTGTAGGTCTATGTAAAGAGGCTAATACAGGGCCGTAATAAGGAGAATTTGACGTCTGCCTGGCAAATCCCACAAATCTCCAAAAGCGTCAAGTTTTCTCTCGCCGGAGGACGGGAATCATCCCATCATCCTATTACCAGAAGGAGAAGAGGGGAAGACGAGAGTGGAGGATGGGAGAAAAAGGGAAGAGAGGAGAGGGGAGGGAAAGAACGGAAGAGGGTGAAAATGGGGAACTGAGTGGTAGAGGGGAAGACTGGATTGGTAGAGGGGAAGACTGGATTGGTAGAGGGGAAGACTGGATTGGTAGAGGGGAAGACTGGATTGGAAGAGGGGAAGACTGGATTGGTAGAGGGGAAGACTGGATTGGTAGAGGGGAAGACTGGATTGGTAGAGGGGAAGACTGGATTGGTAGAGGGGAAGACTGGATTGGTAGAGGGGAAGACTGGATTGGTAGAGGGGAAGACTGGATTGGTAGAGGGGAAGACTGGATTGGTAGAGGGGAGAGAAAGAGAGAAGTGGAAGAGGAGAAGGGAAGAGGGAAAGAGGGTGTTTAGGTGTTGGGGTTATTCGCCCCCAGTCCTGTGCCAAATTATCCATTTTTACACGAGGGGAAAGAGTGTTCCCTCAGGGCCAAGAGGAAAGGCACCTTGCCAACCCTAACCCTACCCCTTTCCCCAGAGGATGTAGACTAGTGGTACAGAAGCCCTATGTCACATGAACACACACCCTGACTGCTACCTCTCCTTTCAATAATAATAATAATGATAATACATTGAATTTATAATGTGCTTTTCATTGAAAAACAATCTCTATAATGGTTCCTATGAATATAATTAAAGGCAGTATAAAGGAACAAAAACTAAATATTCACACACACTAAAAACTCCCAAACTACCTTTTATGTGACAAATGTTTCGGTCCGAGGTGGTTTTTTATCAGGTCAAACACTACCACATATCATCTCACACTGCAGTATACTGGATCAAGTTCATTCAGAGGTCGCTTGAGTGTCTCTCTGACAAGCTATAACTCTAGTACTATACCTTAGCTAGCCTACTATACCTTAGCTAGCCTACTATACCTTAGCTAGCCTACTATACCTTAGCTAGCCTACTATACCTTAGCTAGCCTGTATGACTGGCTCGACCCTTGGCCTGAAATCCATTCGTAACAACTTCTTGTGGCTATCTTTTACGTTACACGTTATACCTCAACTGATCCCAGGCTTCTTTTAATAATTGTTGCTCTAACTGGTGCTGGTTAGCACTGAGATAAATAGATCTGAACAGAAATCAGCTGTTAGAGGCATAAAGTGACCAGAGCCAACCCACTGGGCACACACTGGTTGAATCAACGTTGTTTCAACGTAATTTGTCAATGTATTGTGATATCAAATTAACATGGAAAATACATTGGATTTGAAAAAAGTTATCAACCAGTACTGTTTTCATCTCGTTTCAACCAGCGTTGTAAACATTGAAATTAGAGTAAAACTTTAACTTAAATACATTGACTTGTATTTAAATGATGGTGTCCTTTGGGCAAATCAGATGTTAATGTAGCCTACATATACCCAACCTCACTCTGAATTTACTTTCACATACAGCTTGCGTAAGAAAAGTTAGAGGAGTTACTTTTAACTATTCAATGTTATTTAGGTAGTCTACGCAAATGAGTATGGAAGCTGATCAATGTCTCAATGTGTTGACGTGGTAGCTCAGCTGAATTGAACACAGCTTGTTTCCAAAGCTAAGCAGGGTACATAGAGGTAGGCATCTGGATGGTAGACTCGTTCTCACTGTTGTGCATTACCCCTCATATACCAGTAGGAGTCACTGTTCAGGCAGGAATCATTGGACTGTGGCATCAGATTTTATTTCAATATTCCTCTATTTCGGTTGATGGCATGATATTGAAACAATGACGTTAATTCAAACATACCATTTTACTATCAACATTGAAACAAGGTCAAATAACATATGTCTTATGTGGTCCTCTGTAGAGCATGGCGCTTGTAACACCAGGGTAGTGGGTTCGATCCCCGGACCACCCATACATAAAAATGTATGCACGCATGACTGTAAGTCACTTTGGATAAAAGCGTCTGCTAAATGGCATATTATTATTATTATCAAATATGAAATTCAACATAATTTCAACCACCCAATATATATTGAATATATTTCTATATGGAATTTTCAATGCAATTTCAACGTATACATAGTTCTAATGATTATGTTGAAATTAGATTGATGTAACAAACTGTTAGTCAGGTTAAGTCAATGTATTTAAGTTGAAGTTTTACCCTAATTTCAATGTTTACAACACTGGTTGAAATTAGATGAAAACAGTACTGGTTGATGACTTTTTTCAAATCCAATGTATTTTCCACGTTAATTCCACCTCACAATTTGTTAACAAATTACGTTGAAACAACATTGATTCATCCAGTGTGTGCCCAGTGGGAAGATCTATCTGCACTGCAGCACCCTGTGGCACTCTGCTCTCCTCTGCCGGTCCCCTATCAGGCTAATGGAGAGGTGGTGCTTTGCCAAACTAAACTCACATGACACAAGTCACCTTGCCTGGCACTTGGAGACTTGTGTTCGCTCCCAGAGGCAAATGCCAAGTCTTTAGCTCAGTGGGCTAGCACAGCTATCATGACATTGACTCCAGGGCACACACAGGGCACGGTTCAAATACTTTCAGACTGCATCCTTCCTTTCCTTCCTTTCTCAAGGTTATTACTGATGTGTATGATTGGATGACAGAAGGATGCATGTTTAAAGTATAAGAATGGGGCCAGTCACTCACTAACTGAAGGAAGGAAAAAAGGATGCATGTTTAGAGTTTTTGAACGGGGCCAGTCACTAACTTACTGAAGGAAGGATGGAAGGAAGGATGCATATTTAAAATATTTGAATGGGGCCAGTCACTAACTTACTGAAGGAAGGATTTTAGGAAGGATGCATATTTAAAATATTTGAACAGGGCCAGTCCCTGACTAACTGAAGGAAGGATGGAATTATGCATGTTTAAAATATTTGAAATGGGGACTGTCCCTTATGAACTGAAAGGACACTAAGGAACAGGATGTGTGGGCAGAACATAAGGGGTGATACAACATTAGATGATGCAGGGATTGACAGAGAGAGAAAGTGTCTGTGTGTGTGTCTGTGTCTGTGTGTGTGTGTGACAGAAAGGCTATAGGAGTGATCCCTGCTGCTACTCAATTCAGGAAGAGAAAAATATAAGTTTTGTGGTGCAGCGCCATAACACACTGTTGCCTGGACTCTATACAATAGAATCTTGTTATGGGAAACACAGGGCCTGTAACCTATATGATTCATACCTCTATACATAAACCTACATACAGTCAATGGTCTGCATTCTGCCTGTAAATAAATTACATCGATTGAATTTATTAGATCATTCAAAAACAGGCTACACATAAAGTCATGTCACCTGTCGGTAGATTACCTCTCACGCATGTAAAAAAAAAACTTTATAAATAATTAACAAAAATAACTAAGCTTTTTTTATTTTTTTCACCGACTGAATTCAAAAGCCCCCTTGACTGGGCCCCATGTGCGAACACCGGCGCTGAAAGCCTTCAGTTCCCCCGACGTTTGTCGCATCTCTCCCCGCAGAGGGGCCCCGCTGCCACCGCAGTGGATGCAGTTCACACGAAACACTCCGCACTGGTACAATCGACGAATACAAGGGCGAAAACGATGTGGCTGGGGTACACGCTGCAAACCAGCCAGCACTGTGTAAGGGAAGCCAAGTAACCGGCCGCTGAGGGCGGGCCACGGGTGGGCAGCACGCACATCTGTAAAATAAAAGAGAAATGGGAGAGAACCACGGGCGGTTTTGATGCACACGGTGGCCGGTTGCTTCTGAAAAGCACTCGGCTGCATGGGAATGTGCAACAGAGGAGCAGTAACGTCCAGGGAAAACCACCGGCGGGAGGTGTGCGTGTCAGTATGGGGAAGAGGAGGAGAGATGCAGCCCATCTCCCCTTTTTCTTTCTATATTTAGAGGTAGAAGAGGAGAGAGGGAGGGGGGGGGGTCCAGCCAAAATAGGATCCAGCCAAACAGAAACCTTAGCAGAAAAACGGCAAGGTGGTGTAAAAGGAGGGGAGTGCAACATTTGTATGCACAGGGAAATTTGAGACCGTTTTTTCACGCAATGTCAACCACACTCCAAATAGGCTACTCTGTCACATGCGTTTCCCATTACATTTACTAAAGAACAACACAGAAATGCCAATCCGCAGCAGCAGCAACCTTTAAATAGGCCACAGACAGACCAATAGGGCCTGGAAATGAAAAGTTTCCCGCTGGTCAATGCCACCACAGAGGACCCACTACAAATACCGGTTAGTGATAAATAAAACTGCTGACAGGGAAAGGTGAGATCCCTGCCGGCTCGAGCATGCGCGCGGGTAAGTCTGTCAGAGTGCGCACGACACACTTTTGAAGTATACAGTACAAAGGAATCTAGTTCTAGTTCACACACGCGACATGCGCCGGTTTATTTTCGGCACCCGTGTCCCCTATTCACAGATTGTTTACAAACACCTGAGGAGAGAAAGAGATAACTTACACACCGAGACAAGGACGATTTATCCCCATTTAAAAAGTGGAACACCCAACATCAAAGTCATCTAATATACGTTTTCGCTCTTGAGCTCTATGGTCACGTCACCAATGAGTTGATTCCTGGGGGAATAGTATTTTTCATGTGCCATGCAGTAGGCTAGCCTATTTCTACACTATGGATAGAAAGAAAATGAAGATTTTCGCAAGCTATGCAGTTTCCGGGGGAGTGGCCGATAACATTGGGAAAACTGATCCCCCTAAACTTATAATAGGCTATACTGTTTATTTTAGGCCTATAGTCTGTTGGGGGTACTCGAGGACTGGAGTTGGGAAACACTGGTCTAAGCTACACAAAGTGATCAACGTGGTTTGAAAATAAACCTGGCTGAGTTGTTCCCTTGACGCTCAGTGACTTATCTTACAATCAATGAGACCTGAGAGAGTTGAGTCAGCCAGTGAAGTTTGAACACTTTGGAGACCAGCGGTATGAACTGAATGATATATGATATATTTTTTATTTTTTTCATGATATAACTCAGTCACATAACGTGTCCTGGACAATCAACACATTGAGTAGGCCTAGGCTATCAGTGACACCAAGTTGCCTGGTCGCATTGTTGTAACATAATAGGTTGCTGCAAAGTAAGATTGCAAGAGCAGGCCACTATACAGTCAGACACTTTAGTTCACAAGAGTAGAAAGGATTGTAAAGTCGTAAAAGGGAGAGGCCTAGGCGCTGTCCAGTGCTGAAACAGGCCTACAGAATGCCTCTGTCCGGTTCTATAATCAAGCTACAGAATGCCGTTGTCCGGTGCTGAAATAGGCCTACAGCCTGCCGCTGTCCGGTGCTGAAATACAGAAGGTGTGGGTGAAGCTGTCCGGTTCTAGAGCAGGGATGGAAAAGCCAGTCCGCAGGGGTCGGAATTGTGCCAAACCTTTCGCCAAACCCTAGCAAACACAGCTGATTAAACTAATTGCATTCTAAACTGGAAATCATGATTCGTTGATTATTGGAGTCAGGTGTTTTAGCTGGGGCTGGGGCAGAAGTGTGACACCAACCAGGCCCCAGAGGACTGGAGTTGCCCCTGTTCTAGAGGCCTGCATTTCAGAGGACAGCTCTGCCTAGGCCTGCTAGTCTCCATCGTTTCTCGCCTCTACTACTTTACCTACTCACCTTTCTACCTGCTCATTTAGAGTAAAATGACGGGCTCTACTCATATCGTTTGACCAAAATAGCCATAGCATTCCATGTAGCCTACATAATATACAGAACGGGATAAATCATGGACAACATGTCAGTTAAAAAAGCGAACCAATGTGAAACAATAAGCACTAATTACCTATAAGCACCATTTGCCTAGAAATGTGGCCACTTCCATCTGGGGGAAGGCTGTATGCTTACTACTAAGGGCTTTGTGTGACTAATTGGGACTGGAATGAGTTGCATTTAATAGTTAGCCTATTACCCTAATTTACATGAAGTCCATAAAACACTTGCTCATCCATAGCAAATGGGAGAATGAATAGGCTAACTGTTCATCTGCAGGATGTTGTTGGTGTTGTGGACTAATAGGTGCCTATAGGAAATATGGTGCCGGGGTCAAATAACTACATACCGTTAGGTCTATATACAGATCAGCTGAATATTTGGCCTAGTCCTAAAGAGAGTCATAAAACGTTTTTTGGGGGTGATTTATTCTTCCTCACGAGCGCTGGTCTATCTGAGAGGGGAACACAGCTATGACCGACCGACTGTGTCATCAGCCAAGAGGCGTGAGGAGGCGCGTGACACGGAGAGAGCTGGATAACACAGAGGTTAAACAGATTTTTTCCTGACATGTCATCAAATATCACGCGCTCCCTCTGATATCTAGGGAAACCTCGGTAGCAGCACATTCTCAAAAGCACAGTGTGTGTGTGTGTGTGTGTGTGTATGTGTGTGGTAATTGTAACACGAGTGAAACTGGACCAGGGTCCTTCGTGAAGTTTACAAGGTAGACAAGGGTACATTTCTCTCTTGAGGCGTGATATTGAGCGCCCGTCCGTCAGTCCGTCTGTACACACACACACACCATATATGGCAGAATAATTCAAACTGACCAAACAGCGCAAGCGTAGTACACGAAAGGAGGTCAGAAATGAAAAAAACATAACCTTTACGGGCATGATGTGAAAAAGGAGACTAGTCAGCCATTCTAGAGCTTGACAGGTAGAGAAACTAACAGCGGGCACTCGGCTATCGCCTACCCGCATTACACCCCTCCCCTCTCTCAATGTCTGTGTGTGTGTGGGGGGGGGGTTGGAAAGCCAGTGCAACTCAATGCGTAAAGTGGGGGCTTCGCTTTACAAAGAACACCATTTGGTGGAGACAGCCACGTGAATGGTGCAGACGGAGACATATGGATTAATCAATAAGCGGATACGCACATCCAAGCTTGCAATGCTAAGCTAAAACAAAATACGCGAGAGGGGAAAAGCGACCCCATCCAATAGTTTTAGTGCTTTTATTCTCGATCGAAGTCTTAAAAAGGGCTAGCACAAACACCCCCCTCTCTCTCCGCCTCCCCCTCTCCTCTTCTCTCTTTCCCTTTTTCTCTACTTTTCCACCGCTGCTTCGTGTGCTGCGCTGCAGCAGAAATCGGCGCGCAGTCAGCTACTATCGGCACTGCAGTGCTACGCTATAGCACAACAAGAGAGAGTAGGAGAGAGGGGGGTAGAGAGAGAAGGGGGGGGGGGGGGGCTAGAAGGTGATAATAAGCAATCCAGCGCACACCCCTGCATCCGTGATAATAAAACAAGTCGTGTGTCATATACGATAAAGAGTTGACGGATACACTGTCCGCACCGCAGAGCGATGACGACATTCACCCACAGTGCGAAGAATAAGCCACCACCAACTGAGATGCTGTTTCTCACTATCAGGGGGGACTCTGTTGTCAATTATGTAGCCTAATCAATGCTATGTTAGAGTCCATTTTTCCTCTCCGTGCAACACCATTTCCCATTATTTCATAATATATTAAAGACGTTTTTATCCAAAGCGATTTACAGTCATGTGCGCACACATTTTACGCATGGGTGGCGCGGGGATTTGAAACCCCAATCCTGGCATTGCAAGCGCCATGCTCTACCAACTGAGCCATACATGACCACAGCATGTATTATGTTTTCAAACAGGTCAGGGGTCTCATTTATCAATCAATTTGCATGTGCAACAAATTATTGGGATTTATCAAACATATACGCATGTTTTCATTGATAAATCAGAGCCATACTATATTTGTGCGCTCATGAACAAGCGCAACAACCCCGGCTGGAAAGTGCCCTTCATTCACATTTTAGAGTAACAAAAACGCCCTTATTTGCTGTGGGATTAGGAGATGTTGGAACTGGGCCATGATAGTTTCTAAAGTGCAATAGCAAATTTGATCAAATTTATGTAGAGGTGTGCGCAGAATGTTTTAATCTTTTGCAGTGACTTTTTCAAACAAAAAACGCATGCCGCCTATAGCAAGTGCCAAACACTGGCTGCGCATTCTGCAAGATTGATTGTCTATTGAAACATTTAAAAGTAAATGCTGCCTACAGCCAACACAAAATAGGAATTGCTGTTCAATATTTAGTTTATCAATACATGATAAATACATGCTATAGGCTCGGAGATGAAACCGGTTATTATGTCACGCTCCTATCGCTCATTTTACATTTACGTTTTAGTCATTTAGCAGACGCTCTTATCCAGAGCGACTTACAGTTAGTGAGTGCATACATTATTTTTAATTATTTTTTCATACTGCCCCCCTCCCGCTCCTATCGCACAACACTACTGTAGCCTACTAATACTGTCATAGGCTCCCGGACTATTTACTAATATGGATAAATAGTAGATTCATATTTGTTGTGTAGCGGGAATAAACCAGTCATGTCAGAAAGAGTGAGACATGCCCTGCAATATGATTATGATTTAGGCCTATATAATATAAGTAAAATACATATATTAGGCGACATGCTGCTATGCGATCTTATCAACAACAAATGCATCTGTTTTATCATTAGGCCTAGGTTTGAATGTTTTTATGAGCCTCCCATTATTATAATTACCGTGCATCAAACACCTCAATTTCCCCCAAAATAATGTGTTTTCTTGCAATACAGTTGATCAACCACTAGGTGTGCATACGCATGGTCTGAGATTTGCGTGGAGATACAGTATGCACACTTTCCGGTCAAGTTAAAAAATGATAAATACCAACCTTTGCGGAAAAACTGGCGCACGCAAGGTTTAGAGTATTTTCTATGCACAAGCACTTTTGATAAATGACTCCCCTGGTATCTTACTATACTGCAAACCTTTAGGAACCTGACAGGCAAGGTCACTTGTGCCCTCACTAACTTATAGGCCAGCAAACTATGCCATTCAGCTAGATTTCACTCCACTTAAAACCAAGGATTCACCATGCTTTCATTCTTCAGTCATTAATTCCCAGCTCTGTTAACATCTCTGTTACAAAGGAAGCCTGCAAGAGACAGCAACACAAGCATCTACAACATCCAGTCACTGAATGACGGCAGGAGGACCGAGTGGGTGGTTTATCTGAGATATTTAGGGCTATGAACGGTTTTTAATGTTTTCCCCCCTGCATGCAGTCTCTTCATACAGGCCAAACCAGGGACCAGGCATGCAGGCGCAGCCCGGTCAATACACTGTCTTGATGTGCCCAGTTGACAGAAAATACTCTTTTAACACACAATAATCTGGGTCACGGCACAGCTTTGTCTCCGTAAATGGATATGGATCTTTAGAGACAATTAAGCATGAGGAGGGAGAGAGAGGAGGAGAGAACAGGACTATTGTGGTAGCGACTCTGCTATAGTTACATTTAGTACAGCCTCTACCGAGTGGGTTAATCATATTGGCACAGGTGAGGGTGTGCTTCCGCTTCCCTCCAAAGTGTCTGGTGGTGTAAAGTCACGTCTCACTTGGAATAACCCCCTTGATTCTCTTCACAATGTCTTGCAATATGACGTTCAAAATGTGACCGTCCCAAACAACACAAGCTCATCTGTGATTGGTTTACTTCTGTTGTGTTATAAACAGTGGTGGAAAAAGTACTTGATTGTCATACTTGAGTAAAAGTAAAGATACCTTAATAGAAAATGACTCAAGTAAAAGTGAAAGTCACCCAGTAAAATATTACTTGAGTAAAAGTCTAAAAGTATTTGGTTTTAACTGTACTTAATTACAGTGGTGGAAAGAGTACTCAATTGTCATACTTGAGTAAAAGTAAAAAGCACAAGTAAATGCTATACATCAAATTCCTTACATTAATAAGCAAACCAGATGGCACGATTTTCTTATTTTTTATTTTATTTACGGACAGCCAGGGGCACACTCCAACACTCAGACATCATTTACAAACGCAGTATTAGTGTTTAGTTAGTCCACCAGATCAGAGGCAGTAGGGATGACAATGCGTTATATTGATAGGTGTGTGAATTGGACCATATTGCTGATCTGCCTGAGCATTCGAAATGTAACAAGTACTTTTGGATGTCAGGGAAAATGTATGGGAGTAAAAATATATATTTTTTCTTTAGGAATGTAGTGGGAGAAAAAGTTAAAGTTGTCAAAAATATAAATAGTAAAGTACAGATACTTCAAAGTATTTTTTACTTAGTAACTTTAAACCACTGGTTATAGAGCAAGAAACCTTACCCCTGTTTTTTATTATGTTACTAATCAACCACGCAGTGCAAAGCAAAAGTCCATTCAGAAGCATCAGCTTGTTTTGGATCAGCCCACAGTAGGCCTATAGCATTGTAGCCTACAGGACAGGACCATGCAAGCTCAATCATGGAGTGGTTATTTCAGCTTACCGGGCATTTTCTCCATGCACATCACACTGTAAACTCCCTCATCTGTGAAGGTAGTAGTACTAGCCCCAATGATGACATGGGAACACAATACTGCAGGCTTTTGTTTCCCGGGGGTTTGTGTTAGAGGGCGCAACGGGCTTAGAATCAAAGTCTACGTCCTAAAAGGCACCGTATTCCATATAATAGTGCACTTATTTTGACCAGAGTCCTATGAGTAGCCCCGGATAGTTGTTTAGATGATAGAGCAGAGGGGTACTGAGCAGCAATAGGTCTATCCAGTGTTTTCCCTCTCCTGGCTGCAATGACAAAACCAAACTCATTTTAAGTGATTAGAAAAGTAATTTGACATTAGGCTACTTACATCGATTGCATTTATTAATTTAATTTAAGCATTCGAAAATTCAGCTGAAATAACTTCACTTTATAGTCTGAGGGGATAAACGCCAAATGTGGAGAATTCAACGCCCAAACCTGGAGGGTTATCTTGGCAACACTACCTGCTGAGTAAGCCTGGGAATCGACCTAGCTGTAATTTCTCTCTGGGGTAGGGTGACATTGGCCCTAGACACTGATCTAAGGTTAGATTTGCATTCCCTCCTCCTATTGGGTTAGGTTAGCATTGGAGGAGAGTAAACTGATCCTAGATCTGCTTCTGAGGGCAACTTCTATACCTGGAGCTCTCACACTGGCAGTGTCCCAAATGGCACCCTATTCCCTATAGTGCACTACTTTTGACCAGACCAATAGGACTCTGGTCAAAAGAAGTGCACTATTATAGGGAATACGGTGCCTTTTAGGACGTAGACTTTGATTCTAAGCCCGTTGCGCCCTCTAACACAAACCCCCGGGAAACAAAAGCCTGCAGTATTGTGTTCCCATGGAGACAGCATCCTTGGAGGTCAGGTAGAGGGCACCACCCCAGAAAGACAACATCAGGTGAGTTAATCGCATAGAATTAGACTTAGTAGAACAGATACACAGCTCTAAAAACCCACCGAATTGCATAGATAGAATGTCCATTCTACCAAGGACATGCGTTTAGAAGGACGAGGAGCTATAGCCGCCCGCAGGACGACTTTTGATATAAATTACGCCTGTTGTGTGACGGTGAATATTCTAGTGTCACTCCATGTACGAAGACCTCAGGCTTAAACAGAAGCAATCAGTCCTATACAGACCATTGATGATTATACCATTTTTAATCAAGAGCGGAATTCCTTAGTTTCCTTCTCTTGACACCTTACCTTACACCTTAAATAGGTCTGTGTGTTCTCTATAGAACGCCTTGGTTCTACTAATTCTATTTCTATGTCAAGCCTTCACCTGTGATAGCCTACTGTCGCCTGGCTCCAGAATACAGCATAGCATATATCCTGTTGCCAGGGAACCACATGCATTCAGTGTCACCCGCGTGAAGGTGTTAATTTGTGTTTGTGAGCCGTTGTAACAGGTAAGGTTACAGGCCTGGCCTGCATATCCTCAACAGTCAACACATTTCAGCCAACAGTTCCTGGTTATGAATGCTCCCTCATCTCCGCAGATGCGTAGTCCTAACTGAATACTCATACAGATGTGTCTTTGTTCATTTGTCACAGGTGCAGGCCTGTTGATGTCCCTGTTTTCACACACAGATAGCCTATCAGCTTGAAAGAAAACAGTGGGTAGCCTTCAATAAAAAAGCCACCACACTGAAGATAATAGGCTATATGGTTTGTCATGTTGAAGGGGAATAACCAACCGCTGGGGCGTCATACATACAGGGCCACATGTGACACCGGCCTACTGTATGTCACCAACATGGCTGACTAGGCCTACACTGTAAAGGGGTTACTGTGAATTTGTCAGTAGCTTACAGGCAGCTCAGTGGCAAGTAAAATTCTGTATTTCATATTACAGTTCACAGTATCAAAGCAAGTACTGCGTAATGACACACAGTACAATACCATAAAATTGACTATATTATACTTTTAAAAAGATAATGCTACCATAATCGGAGTGAATAAATGAATGACTGAATTAAATTAGTTTAGAGGTTTGTATTTCACAGGATTTTACTGTAATTACAGTACCGTTCAAAATACAGCAATTTTTTCCAGCTCACAACATTTTCCCACAATGACCATAATTTACAGTATGCTGCAGTAAAACATTTAAAAGTATTTTACTGTTGATAATACACACAATTACTGTATCATTTACAGTTTTCCATTAGTGTATGTCAACACAAGCAAAATGAGATAGGCAATTGATAGGCAACTGTAAACAATTGGTCAGTCAACATACAGAGGCAAGCAAAGCATTAATTCAAAATGTTGGTTGGCAACAAAACCCTAAACTAACTAAGCCTAAAATAACCCTTCACTTGTATAAATTGCGACTGTGGGAGAGGAGATGGAGATGTTGATTGGCGGGAAAGACAGGTGCAATGGTGACAGGTAGGTTGTTCAAACAGCAGGAGAGCATGGTCAAAGGTTTAGGTCTAGATTAGAATGAAAAGTGAGTTAATTAAGTAATTTCTGTGGAGGGCACAAACATTACAAAGGTTCCATTCATTAACGATTAACTTCTTTAGGTTTTAACCTTATTTGAGTTAGATAAGTGGACACTGGACTAGTTTACAAAACTAGCTGCTTAAAATGCGCGAAAATCACAGCCAGGGTGCGCAAAACGCGGGTAGCCTATAGACTGGAGAGGGAAGCAGCACGAGAAGGCTTGTTAAAACCCAAAAGTTATTGGTGTGAAGAGATAAATTGAGAGGAGGTAAAGAGAAGGGGTGAAAGTGAGATGGAGAGAGTGAAAGGCAACGAGAGAGAGTGAAAGGCAAGGAGAAAGAGAGAGATGCGCAACGGGGGAGTGGACAGTGCGGAAGACGAGAGAGTGAGCGAGAAGAGATAATGCGCTAATCGAGATTGAATGATGCGCTCGATGACAACGGGCGCTAGAGGTCCACAAAGAACGACAATTTAATCAAGCGTGGGAAAGCGTGTGTGTGTGTGTGTGTGTGGGGGGGGGGGGGGGGTCGTATGCAGTACGCTCGAGACGCAGTGGTAACCGGGAAATAATGCGTAAAAATGGAGAAGGAGAGAGGGACGAGGTACATGGGAGAGGGTCTCCCCACACAACTGTAATAGCGTACTATGGAGCTAAATTAAATAATTTATAAAAATAGAGAAAATAACACACCATAGGCCACAACAGTCCATTTCCAATCGGCAACATCATTTCTAGGCACACCAGCACTGGTCTGAGTTGGCTGCTTTTTGGAAATCCCTAACCGATGTTTATGACAGTCACTGTTCTTTTTCTTCCAACTAATTTTCCTTGACTATCAAAGCGAACATCACCATCATTCTGACAAGAACACAATGAACACCATTCCAACACACCCTCCCTCATCATCGTATTAACTTTGGACATAGCAGCCAACTTTCATAGACTGCAGTCTGTACACATGACGTCCATTATAAAATATGTCAGGGATATTCAATATATAGCCTAAATAAGCAGTAGGCTATGCGGGATCTCCCTCTTCTAAATCCAGTTTAACATTCCAGTGCACTTGCAATAGACTTTTGTGGGACGGCAACATTTTTTCAAGAGGAAATGTCACAACGAGAGAGAGAGAGAGAGAGAGAGAGAGCGAGAGAGAGAGAGAGAGGACTCACCTTGGCATTCTTGGAAGAATATGGATCCTCAAAAAGATTCCAGAAATAGGGTTGCCACACACTCCACCAGCTCCTCTTGCGCCCGTCTTCATGCAGGCACAGCCTCTTGAGCTCTCCGTCCGCAGTCAGCTCCAGGTCGTCTTCCGGCTCCTCTGGCTCGGGCTGCTCGAAGCTGTCCAGCGCCTCTTCGGCATCCCTGTGTTGACGGTAGTTCATCCAGCAGCACGCCTCCACGTCCGTCTCGTCGATGCCCCAGAAGGCGAGTTCCTCCTCGAACAGTGGTCCGCACACATCGTTGGGACAGTGAAGCTTGCCTGTGCGGTAGTAGTTGAGGATGAATGTGAATGTGCCGGGGTGGCGGTCGAAGAAGAACTCGTCGATTTTGGGGTCGTAGTCGAAGTTGCTAAACGCGTCCGGATCGGTAAGCCAAGATAAGCGGGTACCGGGCAACGTCTTGAGGGTGCTGCGGTAAGTCTCGTGTCGCACCCCTCCGCAGTTTATTACGATTTTCTCGCTGTCTGACGGACAAGTCATGTCTGCACTGTAACATGCTTTGTTGGGCGACTTGTTCCCACCCTTGCGTCCTTTGAAAGAGGAGACACACACCGAACTGAGCATAGGGTGAAAAAGGGAGGGAGAGGAAGAGAGATAGAACACAAGGGGGAGGGGGGAAGGAGGAGTCTGTGGAGAGGGAAAGAGAGAGGGGTAGAATATTTAGTGGAAAAGGATGGAGTATGGTTTAGATTTTTTAACATGAGGGTCAAATCTACAAATGAGGGTAAAATCTTTGAAATACAAATAGACCATAGCTTATCATGTGTGCACTGACTGCACCATACATACAGTTGAAGTCGGAAGTTTACATACACCTTAGCCAAATACATTTCAACAATTCCTGACATTTAATCCTAGTAAAAATTCCCTGTCTTAGGTCAGTTAGGATCACCACTTTATTTTAAGAATGTGAAATGTCAGAATAATTGTAGAGAGAATGATTTATTTAAGCTTTTATTTATTTCATCACATTCCTAGTGGGTCAGAAGCTTACATACACTCAATTAGTACTTGGTAGCATTGAAATTGTTTATCTTGGGTCAAACCTTTTGGGTAGCCTTCCACAAGCTTCCCACAATAAGTTGCGTGAATTGTGGCCCATTCCTCCTGACAGAGCTGGTGTAACTGAGTCAGGTTTGTAGGCCTCCTTGCTCGCACACGCTTTTCCAGTTCTGCCCACACATTTTCTATAGGATTGAGGTCAGGGCTTTGTGATGGCCACTCCAATACCTTGACTTTGTTGTCCTTAAGCCATTTTGCCACACTTTTGGAAGTATGCTTGGGGTCATTGTCCATTTGGAAGACCCATTTGCGACCAAGCTTTAACTTCTTGACTGATGTCTTGAGATGTTGCTTCAATATATCCACATAATTTTCCTTCCTCATGATGCCATCTATTTTGTGAAGTGCACCAGTCCCTCCTGCAGCAAAGCACCCCCACAGCATGATGCTGCCACCCCCGTGCTTCACAGTTGGGATGGTGTTCTTCGGCTTGCAAGCAGACCCCTTTTTCCTCCAAACATAATGATGGTCATTATGGCCAAACAGTTCTATTTTTGTTTCATCAGACCAGAGGACATTTCTCCAAAAAGTACGATCTTTGTCCCCATGTGCAGTTGCAAACCATAGTCTGGCTTTTTTATGGCGATTTTGGAGCAGTGGCTTCTTCCTTGCTGAGCGGCCTTTCAGGTTATGTCGATATAGGACTCATTTTACTGTGGATATAGATACTTTTGTACCTGTTTCCTCCAGCATCTTCACAAGGTCCTTTTGTTATTCTGGGATTGATTTGCACCAAAGTACGTTCATCTCTAGGAGACAGAATTCCTGAGCGGTATGACGGCTGCTTGATCCCATTGTGTTTATACTTGTGTACTATTGGTTGTACAGATGAACGTGGTACCTTCAGGCGTTTGGAAATTGCTCCCAAGGATGAACCAGACTTGTGGAGGTCTACTATTTTTTTTCTGAGGTCTTGGCGGATTTATTTTGATTTTCCCATGATGTCAAGCAAAGAGGCACTGACTTTGAAGGTAGGCCTTGAAATACATCCACAGGTACACCTCCAAGTGACTCAAATGATGTCAATTAGCCTATCAGAAGCTTCTAAAGCCATGCCATCATTTTCTGGAATTTTCCAAGCTGTTTAAAGGCACAGTCAACTTAGTGTATGTGTCACGTTCGTTTAAAGATGGGTCGGACCAAGGCGCAGCGTGATATGTGTACATGTTTATTTAACGATAAACACACGACAAAGGAAACGAAACGTGAAGTCCAAAGGTACAACACAACAAACCTTACACGGAACAAGAACCCACAACTAGACAGTGCCAAAAGGCTGCCTAAGTATGATTCCCAATCAGAGACAACGAGCGACAGCTGCCTCTGATTGGGAACCACACCGGCCAACATAGAAATACAAATCTAGAATATTCACACCCTGACCAAACTAGCTATTCTGTAGGCCAGGGCGTGACAGTACCGCCCCCACAAAGGTGCGGACTCCGGCCGCACAAACCTGACTGAATAGGGGAGGGTCCGGGTGGGCTTCCAGCCTCGGTGGCGGCTCCGGCGTGGAGCTGCTGCCCGGAGCTGGCTTGGGCACCGGTGGGGCGGACTGCTCTGGCTCCGGAGTGGAGCTGCTGACTGGAGCTGGACTGGGCACCGGTGGAGCAGACCGCTCTGGCTCCAGAGTGGAGCAACCGACCGGATCTGGATCAGGCACTGGTGGAGCGGACTGCTCTGGCTCCAGAGTGGAGCCACTGACTGGTGCCGGACCAGGCACCAGTGGAACGGGCACGGGCCGGACTGGCGACGCGCACCACTGGCTTGGTGCGAGGAGCAGGAACAGGCCGGGCCGGACTGGCAACGCGCACCACTGGCTTGGTGCGAGGAGCAGGAACAGGCTGGGCCGGACTGGGAACACGCACCACCGGCTTGGTGCGAGGAGCAGGAACAAGCCGGGCCGGACTGGGAACACGCACCACTGGCTTGGTGCGATGAGCAGGTACGGGGGCGTACTGGACTGAGAACCGGCGCTGGAGGTCTATGACTGTCTCCGTCCTTTACACTCCGCGCCCCGTCCTCCTCCAGTGAGGACTCCTCCTTGAGCCCCCACGAGTGCAGTGGTCGGGGCTCCTCTCTGTCGCTCCCCGACCACCCTTTTAGCCCCCCCAAAATGTTTTATTGGGGCTGTCTCTCCTTCTCCACCCTGATCCCTTTCAGGGCCTCCATCTGCCTTGCCAGATCCTCTCTTATCTCCCACCAAGTCCATACTCTCTGCTCCTCCACCTGTGTCCAGGGTGTCTGCTGCTCCTGGGCACGCTGCTTGGTCCTCGTTTGGTGGGTTCTTCTGTCACGCTCATTGAAGGACGGGTCGGACCAAGGCGCAGCGTGATATGCGTACATGTTTATTTAATGATAAATACACGACAAAACAACAAAGGAAACAAACCGTGAAGTCCAAAGGTACAACACAACAAACCTTACACGGAACAAGAACCCACAACTAGACAGTGCCAAAAGGCTGCCTAAGTATGATTCCCAATCAGAGACAACGAGTGACAGCTGCCTCTAATTGGGAACCACACCGGCCAACATAGAAATACAAATCTAGAATATTCACACCCTGACCAAACTAGCTAGAGTTCTGTAGGCCAGGGCGTGACAGTATGTAAACTTCTGAAAATAATCTGTGAAATAATCTGTCTGTAAACAATTGTTGGAAAAATTACTTGTGTCATGCACAAAGTAGATGTCCTAACCGACTTGCCAAAACTATAGTTTGTTAACAAGAAATTTGTGGAGTGGTTGAAAAACAAGTTTTAATGACTCCAACCTAAGTGTATGTAAACTTCCGACTTCAACTGTATATACACTTAAACCTACAGGCTAGTTAGAGAAACCATTCACCCAATAGTGACTGAAACCACAGCTAATTAACAGGCTAATTCACCAGTTCTATAGGCTAGTTAACAACAGCATATGAACATGAGACAGATGAGGGGAGGTTAGGAGGTGAGGTGTTTCCTTTTCAATAGAGGTGCAGGTGCAGGTTACTATGGTGACAGCAGGTGACCATACACTGATGAGATGGAGCATGACATAAGGGGCACTGCATGAGAAACCTTGTGTTATCATTAGGGTCCGTAGTGGACACGGTGAGGAATAGTAAAGAAAACACACACATGTGCACACACACATATACACGTACACACAGACACACCGGTAGGGCAATGTTGAATTGGGGAGAGGTAACGTTTTAATGTGATATTACATAACGAATGGGTCCCTCTCTTCGCTCTATTCCCCCCCCCCCTCCTCTCTCCCTCTCCCCCCTGCATGGCCCCACTCTTCCCGTCCTCCTGTCTTTCAATTCACTAAACCACTTTCTTCAATTAGAGAGGAGTGAGATGAATATGACAGAGTGTTTCACGTCCCCTCCCTCCCGCCGTCTCTCTCTCTCTCCATCCCTCC
Source organism: Coregonus lavaretus (assembly GCF_964263955.1). Taxonomy (NCBI): domain Eukaryota; kingdom Metazoa; phylum Chordata; class Actinopteri; order Salmoniformes; family Salmonidae; genus Coregonus; species Coregonus lavaretus. The sequence continues at coordinate 3,563,792 of NC_140015.1, read as the reverse complement.
GTCTCTCGCTCTCTCCAAGCTTCAAGCTTATCCAATGGGAGAGAGGGGAGAGTAGAGTGGGAAAGAGACAGAGTGTGAGGAGAGGGGGAGAGGAGAGCTAGAGGCAGAACGATTATTTGCTGAGCTGCACAAAATGGGGAGAAAAGACTGCAGACCATTAATGCACCCTGTTCTCTCTACCTCTCTCTTGCGCTCCTCTCTCCCGCGCTCTCACTCTTCCCCTCTCTCTCCCTCTCTCTCCCTCTCTCACCCATCTCTCTCCCTCTTCCTCTTCTCTCTCCTCTCCCCCCTCTCCTCTCTTCTTCTCTCCCTCTCTCGTTCTCAGTGCAAAGCTAATGTGCCGTGTAGTTGATTGAGTACATTCTGATTATACTGTATTAACCCTTACTGCGGCGATGCAATGTCATTGATTACACTGGATTAGCTTAGCATGTGGCTACATTCCTCCTTTGGTGCAGTGGTTGGAGTGTGTATGTGTAGCTGTACAGCACCTTCACTTACAGTGAGGGAAAAAAAGTATTTGATCCCCTGCTGATTTTGTACGTTTGCCCACTGACAAAGACATGATCAGTCTATAATTTTAATGGTAGGTTTATTTGAACAGTGAGAGACATAATAACAACAACAAAATCCAGAAAAACGCATGTAAAAAATGTTATAAATTGATTTGCATTTTAATGAGGGAAATAAGTATTTGACCCCTCTGCAAAACATGACTTAGTACTTGGTGGCAAAAACCTTGTTGGCCATCACAGAGGTCAGACGTTTCTTGTAGTTGGCCACCAGGTTTGCACACATCTCAGGAGGGATTTTGTCCCACTCCTCTTTGCAGATCTTCTCCATTATCATTAAGGTTTCGAGGCTGACGTTTGGCAACTCGAACCTTCAGCTCCCTCCACAGATTTTCTATGGGATTAAGGTCTGGAGACTGGCTAGGCCTCTCCAGGACCTTAATATGCTCCTTCTTGAGCCACTCCTTTGTTGCCTTGGCCGTGTGTTTTGGGTCATTGTCAGGCTGGAATACCCATCCACAACCCATTTTCAATGCCCTGGCTGAGGGAAGGAGGTTCTCACCCAAGATTTGACGGTACATGGCCCCGTCCATCGTCCCTTTGATGCAGTGAAGTTGTCCTGTCCCCTTAGCAGAAAAACACCCCCAAAGCATAATGTTTCCACCTCCATGTTTGACGGTGGGGATGGTGTTCTTGGGGTCATAGGCAGCATTCCTCCTCCTCCAAACACGGCGAGTTGAGTTGATGCCAAAGAGCTCGATTTTGGTCTCATCTGACCACAACACTTTCACCCAGTTCTCCTCTGAATCATGCTTTCTTGAGCAGGGGGACCTTGCGGGCGCTGCAGGATTTCAGTCCTTCACAGCGTAGTGTGTTACCAATTGTTTTCTTGATGACTATGGTCCCAGCTGCCTTGAGATCATTGACAAGATTCTCCCGTGTAGTTCTGGGCTAATTCCTCACCGTTCTCATGATCATTGCAACTCCACGAGGTGAGATCTTGCATGGAGCCCCAGGCCGACGGAGATTTACAGTTATTTTGTGTTTCTTCTATTTTTGAATAATCGCACCAACTGTTGTCACCTTCTCACCAAGCTGCTTGGCGATGGTCTTGTAGCCCATTCCAGCCTTGTGTAGGTCTACAATCTTGTCCCTGACATCCTTGGAGAGCTCTTTGGTCTTGGCCATGGTGGAGAGTTTGGAATCTGGTTGATTGATTGCTTCTGTGGACAGGTGTCTTTTATACAGGTAACAAACTGAGATTAGGAGCACTCCCTTTAAGAGTGTGCTTCTAATCTCAGCTCGTTATCTGTATAAAAGACACCTGGGAGCCAGAAATCTTTCTAATTGAGAGGGGGTCAAATACTTATTTCCCTCATTAAAATGCAAATCAATTTATAATATTTTTGACATGCGTTTTTCTGGATTTTGTTGTTGTTATTCTGTCTCTCACTGTTCAAATAAACCTACCATTAAAATTATAGACTGATCATTTCTTTGTCAGTGGGCAAACGTACAAAATCAGCAGGGGATCAAATACTTTTTTTCCCTCACTGTACAAGCACAGGGTCTCCTTACTGCAAAGTCTTAATATAGCTGATACACTGCTGTTATAGTATGTAAGCAGAGCCCTATTCATATCATTGTTGTGTTTGCAGAGTCAGTGTGTGTGTGTGTGTGTGTGTGTGTGTGTGTGTGTGTGTGTGTGTGTGTGTGTGTGTGTGTGTATACTGTAGAAGGCTATGCAGTGCCCTTGTACATCAAGGGGTGCATCTCAATAGCCTCCCTTCCTTCGTCAGTGTGTGTGTGTGTGTGTGTGTGTGTGTCTACTGTAGAAGGCTATGCAGTGCCCTTGTACAACGAGGGGTGCATCTCAATAGTCTCCCTTCCTTCGTCTGTAAAGAGAGGATGAAGGGAAGCCTACAGGAGGACTACAGGAGGACTGGCTTTCACTATTCCTGCTCTTATAGATCAGAGGGGATGAAGGAAAGAATATGAAGAATGGAGACGAGAGTAGGAGACGAGCGAAGGAGATGAGGAAAGGAGATGAGAGAAGGAAGCAAATGACTGAGTTGCAGAAATGCGTCAGGTCATTATCCCACTATATGTGTGTCACGGATTCTGCCGAGACTGGCCTATCTTCTTGTTGGGGCAGGCTACGGTGTTCGTCATCACCGGAATTCTAGCTGCTCCCGATCTATGTTTTATGTTTCTATGTTCACCTGATTGTTGTATAGTGTTGCGCACCTGTTTCCCATTATAGTATTATGTCATTTCCTATTTAACCTGTTCGCCCCCACTGTGTGTTGTGCGTGTTTGTTCTTGTTACGAGTGTCGTTTGTCAGTGGGTTTGCTCCTCCCTGTGTTTGGAGGTTTTGCTTGTTTCTTTACTATTCAGTAAAGTAGATTTTCATTTCATTCTGTGTCCTGCGCTTGACTCTGGCCTACCGCATTCCACAGACATTCATGACAGAAACACGCACCACTATGGAGTCAGCCGGATTTACCGAGACAATGGAGGAACGAGTCCAACGTCAAGAGTTGATGATTCAGACTCTCGGTGTCACCATGGAATGAGTGTTCCAGACGATGGAACGATGGAAGAGAGGTGGTATCCCGTCACCATTTCCAACCACTCAACCACCTACAACACTGGTCACCACTTCGCCACCTGGGTCCAGTGGGATTCGGCTCTCGCTCCCGAGGGCATATGACGGTACACCTGCCGGGTGCCAGGGATTTCTCCTCCAGGTAGAGCTCTACCTGGCCACCATTCACCCGGCGCCCTCGGGATACGAGAGCGTGTCCGCCCTCATCTCCTGTCTATCGGGGAAGGCGCTTGAATGGGCCAACGCCAAGTGGGGAGGAATAGACTCAAGAACTGTCCGCTACGAGGATTTCACCCTCCGCTTCCGGGCGGTATTCGATCATCCACCAGAGGGGAGAGCGGCGGGTGAACGTCTGTTCCACCTACGACAGGAGATGAGGAGCGCACAGGAGTTTGCGCTGGAGTTTAGAACTTTAACAGCCAGCGCGGGATGGAATGAGAGGGCCCTGATTGACCATTATCGTTGCAGCTTAAGGGAGGACGTCCGTCGGGAGCTGGCCTGCAGGGACAACGATCTCAACCTGGACCAACTGGTCGCACGTTAGGGTCAGGTATAATCAGGGAGGTCACCATTCCACTTCTGATGAGAACGCAGGGGGGTCATGAGGAGAGGATTAGCCTCTATCTGATTGATTCTCCTGCGTATCCTGTGGTGTTGGGAATTCCCTGGTTAACCATTCATGACCCCACGATTTCATGGCAACAGAGGGCTCTCAAGGGATGGTCCGGTCAGTGTTCAGGGAGGTGTGTAGGAGTTTCCTTGGGGGCAACTACGGTGGAAAGTCCAAACCAGGTTTCCACTATGCATATTCCTGCCGAGTATGCCGATTTGGCTATCGCCTTCAGTAAAAAGAGGGCGACTAAATTACCACCCCATCGTCCGGAGGATTGCGCGATAAATCTCCAGGTAGGAGCTGCACTTCCCCGGAGTCACGTGTATCCTTTGTCTCAGGAGGAGAGGGCGGCTATGGAGACATATGTCACCGAATCTCTGAGACAGGGATACATTCGGCCATCCACTTCACCTGTCTCCTCAAGTTTCTTTTTTGTGAAGAAGAGGATGGTGGTTTACGCCCGTGCATTGGTTACTGTGCCTTAAATCAGATTACCATCAAGTACAGCTATCCATTACCCCTGATAGCTAGTATGACGGAATTATTGCACGGGGCACGCTTCTTCACAAAATTGGATCTCAGGAGCGCATACAACCTAGTGCGTATCCGGGAGGGAGATGAGTGGAAGACGGCATTTAGTACCACCTCTGGACATTATGAGTATCTTGTCATGCCATACGAGTTAATGAATGCTCCATCAGTCTTCCAATCATTTGTGGATGAGATTTTCAGGGACCTGCACGGACAAGGGGTAGTGGTGTATATTGATGACATCCTTATATACTCCACTACAAGGGCAGAGCATGTGTCCCTGGTGCGTAAAGTGCTTAGAAGACTGTTGGAGCATGACCTGTATGCTAAGGCAGAGAAATGCCTGTTCTTTCAGGAGTCCATCTCCTTCCTAGGGTACCACATGTCCGCGTCTGGGGTGAGGATGGAGAGTGACCGCATTTCGACCATGCGTAATTGGTCGACTCCAACCATGGTGAGGGAGGTGCAGCGATTCTTGTGGTTTGCCAACTACTACCAGAGGTTTATCCGGGGCTTTGGTCAGGTAGCGGCTCCCATTACCTCGTTACTGAAGGGGGGACCGGTGCGTCTGCGGTGGTCAGCTGAGGCGGACAGGGCTTTTAGTCGCCTGAAGGACCTGTTTACCTCGGCTCCAGTGCTGGCTCATCCGGATCCCTCCTTGGCCTTCACGGTTGAGGTGGACGCATCCAAGGCTGGGATAGGCGCTGTACTTTCTCAGCGCTCGGGCACGCCACCCAAGCACCGCCCCTGTGCTTTCTTTTCGAAGAAGCTCAGCCCGGCGGAGCGCAACTATGATGTGGGGGACCGGGAGCTGTTGGCTGTGGTCAAAGCCCTGAAAGCATGGAGACATTGGCTTGAGGGGGCTGAACACCCTTTTCTCATTTTGACTGACCACCGCAATCTGGAGTACATCCGAGAGCCGACAAGGTTAAACCCTCGCCAGGCAAGGTGGTCTATGTTTCTAACCCGTTTTGTTTTCACCCTTTCTTACAGGCCAGGCTCCCAGAATACTAAGGTAGATGCTCTTTCCCGACTGTATGACACGGAGGAGAGTTCCGTGGAGCCCACTCCCATACTCCCGGCGTCATGTCTGGTGGTATGGGAGGTTGACGTGGACATCGAGCGGGCGTTGCATAACGACCCCACTCCTCCCCAGTGTCCAGAGGGTCGTGTGTGCGTACCGCTGGAGGTCCGAGATCGTTTGATCTATTGGGCTCACACGTCACCCTCCTCTGGTCATCCTGGCATCGGTCGGACAGTGAACTGTCTTAGTGGGAAGTACTGGTGGCCCACCTTAGCTAAGGACGTGAGGGTTTATGTTTCCTCCTGCTCGGTGTGCGCCCAGTGTAAGGCTCCTAGACACCTGCCCAGAGGGAAATTACAACCCCTACCCGTTCCACAACGACGTGGTTCCACCTATCGGTGGATTTTATGACTGATCTTCCTCCCTCCAGAGGGAACACAACCATCCTGGTCGTTGTGGATCGGTTTTCTAAGTCCTTTCGCCTCCTTCCTCTGCCCGGACTCCCTACGGCCCTACAAACTGCCGAGGCCCTATTTACACACGTCTTCCAGCACTACGGGGTGCCTGAGGATATAGTGTCTGATCGGGGTCCCCAATTCACCTCAAGGGTTTGGAGGGCGTTCATGGAACGGTTGGGGATCTCGGTTAGCCTTACCTCAGGTTTTCACCCCGAGAGTAACGGGCAGGTGGAGAGAATCAACCAGGAGGTGGGTAGGTTTCTGAGGTCATATTGCCAGGACCGGCGAGGGGAGTGGTCGGTTTTCCTAACCTGGGCAGAGATGGCAATAAACTCCAACCGCCACTCCTCAACTGACCTCACTTCTTTCCAGTGTGTGTTAGGCTATCAGCCCGCCCTGGCACTTTGGCATCAGAGCCAGATCGAGGTACCTGCGGTGGACGAGTGGGTTCGGCGCTCGCAGGAGACCTGGGACGCTGCCCATGAATGCCTGCAGCGGGCCATCAGGCGGCAGAAGGCGAGCGCCGACCGCTACCGCAGTGAAGCCCCGGTGTATGCACCGGGGGACCAGGTCTGGCTCTCGACCCGAAACCTGCCCCTTCATCTGCCCTGCCGGAAGTTGGGTAGGCGGTTTGTGGGCCCATTTAAAGTCCTGAGGAGATTGAACGAGGTATGTTATAGGTTACAGCTTCCTATTAATTATCGCATTAACCCCTTGTTCCATGTGTCTCTCCTCAGGCCAGCGGTAGCTGGCCCACTCCAGGAATCTGAGATACGGGAGGTTCCTCCGCCCCCACTAGACATCGAGGGGGCACCGGCATACTCGGTCCGTTCCATCCTGGATTCGAGACGTCGGATGGGGGGCCTGCAGTATCTCGTGGAGTGGGAGGGGTACGGTCCGGAGGTGCGATGCTGGGTTCCTAGGAGGGATATCCTCGATCCCTCCTTGTTGAGAGAGTTTCATCGAGATCATCCGACTCGCCCCGCGTCCTCCTGGCCGTCCCCGAGGCCGGTGTCGACGCACGGCTGGAGCCGCGCGTCAGGGGGGGTGTACTGTCACGGATTCTGTGGAGACTGCCCTATCTTCTGGTTGAGGCAGGCTACGGCGTTCGTCCTCACCGGAATTCTAACTGCTGCCGATCTATGTTTTATGTTTCTATGTTCACCTGGTTGTTGTCTAGTGTTGCGCACCTGTTTCCCATTATGGTATTATGTCCTTCCCTATTTAACCTGTTCGCCCCCACTGTGTGTTGTGCGTGTTTGTTCTTGTTACGAGTGTCGTTCGTCAGTGGGTTTGCTCCTCCCTGTGTTTGGAGGTTTTGCTTGTTTCTTTACTATTCAGTAAAGTAGATTTTCATTTCATTCTGTGTCCTGCGCTTGACTCTGGCCTACCGCATTCCACAGACATTCATGACAATGTGTCCTTTATTGAACGGTGATATACTATGGAGTGATATTAGTCTGGATGGAGAGGGAGATTCAGAGGAGGGAGGTAATAACACAAATGGAGGGTTAACACATAGCTACATGGATCTGTATCCACACACACACTGGTAGAGCTGCACTGCGAGCGGGGAACAGGTCCATGCTGGAAAAGTGAATGATCTTTTGCTGCAGTGAAAACAAGAATGAGGCTCTCTCTCTATCGTTCCATCTCTGTTTCCGCCATCTCAGTAAAGGTACTGCACTCATCACATTTACTACCTCCCCTCCATCCCTCTCTCCATCTCTCTCTCTTTCACACACCCCTATCTCTCCTTTCCTCCTCTCCCCTCTGTATGTCCTTCTCCCTCCACCCCTGCCCTGCCCTCCCCTCTCTCTCTCTCTCTCTTTCTGTTCTTTTGTCTTTTGGCTATTCACTTCCGCAGGACCATTACTTTGCTGGCGGTGCTGTTTGAAATCCCCCTCCTCTCCTCTCTCCCTCTTTCCATCTCTGAGTTGAAAGCCCCCCCCCGCCTCCACACTCCCCTCCTCTCCAGATGTCCTCTGTGCTGCTACCTCATGCTATCGCTTCATTAAGTCCAGGCAAACTGCCACGGACCGGACCACAGTCCCCCTGAGAGGAAGGAGGGAACCACAGTCAGAGAGAGAGAGGGTGGGAGAGAGAGAGAGAGAGAGAGGGAGAAGGGTGGGGGGGGCTACAAACCTCCAAGTAAAATTAGTAGATTACAATTCTGTTGAAGAATGGGATGGTCATGTTTTGTATTGGGGAAGGGGTTTTCATATCTTTCATAATAAAATATATGAAAACTGAGGAATGTGAAGGAAACGGAGAGATTTTTTATTTTATTTTTGAAAACTATTCTACAACGATTACATTTAATTTGTTGTATACAAACACGTCACCAATGGTCAGAACACATAATCTCTGAATAAATAACTGCATAGTAGATTATTGGAGTGGGAGAAGGGGATTGAAATGTGAGCTGAATTGTCCTATAGCGCTGCACGGGAATGCTATAGCTGCCGCGGTTGTCGGTTTCACCACCATGGACAGCGTGCATACCGTTCGTCAGTGAAAACACGTGACACCTTCGGCTATTTCCGGACGCGGCCGGAAATTTAGAAGAAGAAAAGTAGAGCTAGTAAAGGGAGGAAGCCTGAGCGCGAGATTTGCAGTGATTTCTGTTTCTGCTGGAACGTTACTGTAATGACGGAGTACATTCCAGATAATATACCATGCCCTTAATGTGTCTGTTGTTGCAATGTCTCCAAAACCATTAGACTATTAATACAAACACATTTAAATACGAAAAAGGTCTAATGTGATAGCTAATTACTACACCAGAAAGCGTGTATCAATGTAAACACCAATGTTACAGATGAGGGGTCTCCAACAGGTGGATCGCGAGCTACCAGTAGCTTGCAGCCCACCTGTGAGTAGCTCACCAAACAATTCTGAAAGTACATGCAATTTTCACCTGTTACACCGCAAACTGTCAAACAAATCTCACAAGTATCAGCCACGGCAAGCGCCCAGCTACTATTTAATCAACACAACATTGACATTATCCGACCTCTGGTTAACTACCATTGGCATAAAAAGCCAAACCTAACACAATATCTGCCAATTAATTTCCAGCAATATTGCCCGTCTGTCTGTGTGGTGTGCGCGTTTGTCTATCACTCCGTGTGTAGACAGTGGATGTGGTAACCATCTTGTTTGTGGGTTGACAGAAATACTTTCCCCTAAACCTTCTCAATTAAATGTTAACTCCAAAGTATGCTTACCTGGCAGAAGTATATAATGGGTAAGTATACCATTTGTATCTATTGTTATTTGCAAACTTTGCAATGAAATGAGCAGCAGCATTACAGAACCATCACTAGACTGGCACATTAGACAACACATTCCTCACTCGATAGATGTGCAATTAAAGGGCCAAATGCGCAATTAATGGGAATTACACACAAAATTCTTCCAGACCCTCCCAAAAAGGTCTTGTGATGTGATTTAAGCATTGACATCGACTCAGAACATCACATTTCGTTGTTTCTCTATGAACAATTGTAATTTTGAGAGTGAAAAACAAATCTAAAACCAGTAAAAATACAACTGAGAAAACATAATTTTGAAAAATGTAAAACATAATTTGGCTGAAAATTAAACCCCCTTAGAGTTGTTTATTAACCATTATTTTACCAGGTATAGTGACAGAAAACAGTGCACTACTTTCTCTTGTACACTAAGGACCCGGGGAAGAGTTGCAAGGGGAGAGGAGAAGAGAAGAATGTGCCTATTTGAAAGCTAGAAATAAAATGGTTGCTCGCAACATGTTTCATTTTTTAAAAGTATCTCTCGTGATAGGAAAGGTTGGAGACCCCTGTTATTGATGTTATCAACAAATGAATAAACTGAACAAATAAGCTTGACCAAATACTTCCTCATAGTCTCGTCACCATTGTGTTTGAAAAGGAAATTCCAGTATACTGGGATTCTTCTATGTTCCACATTCTAATAGATCATAAAAACCAATGCTGTCGTGCAGTTTACCATATTACCAACTATGTTACCAACATATATATCATTTTCTCTCTTGAAACAAATCCATAATCTATGTACCCTCATCATGTTGCCATAATTACTTAAATTATCATAACATAACATGTTAATAGTAAAGGTGCGATCTTCAGTTCGATACCCCGCCACTTTTTCGGTAAACAGCCGGGGGATGGGGCAGGAGAAATTTAACCACTCTCAAAGTCAAAGAGAAAGCTATGGATGCAATGGACTAACCATCCATGATATCAAAATGATAGTTTTAACCATGTGTTGAGGCTATAGAGTGTTTGTTTACAATTACATTGTTCACAAACAAAGGAGTAAAATAAGCTAATACTTTGGGTTCTGATGGGGTACGACAGTTGAACTAAGCTCATGAGGCATTTATAAGTTATATTTTTCAAGAATCAATGGGTATATCGTTAATTTATAAGTCAAAATATGTATGTAGCAACTGCAGATTGCTCCTTTAAATAGATTTTACAAAACAATGTTGCGGTCAATAGACCCTTCTCAGAGCGTACCATGTTACAGCCTACAAACATGTCCCCATAATAACTTAAATCATAACATTTTCATATCTACGTGAATATAGAGATTATGATCACATCAAGACGTGGGAGGTCATTTCAGCACCACGGACAGCACCCACCATACAAAATGACGAATAGGTAACAGGGCTACGTCACAACCATTCAGATACAGCTATGGTAGTACACTCATTCACACACACACACACAATATTAATTAAGTTAACATGCTGAGTAAGGAGGTGCATAGGCCTGCACTGTATGAGAGTGATAGAGGGGAGCGGGCAGGGATCACACACACAATAGCCCACAGTCGGGAGAGGTTAATACAATGACTGAACTAACAACCCAGAGACTAGGATCAGTACTGACACTGCACCGGGAGAGAGGGGTGGTGGAAGGAGGGAGGAGGCGGAGGGAGGAAGGGAGAGGGAGTGTGAGCAGGAAGAGAGAGATTAGTAGAGGAATACATGATTGTGAAGTAAAAAGCAAGAAACACAAATGGCTTAGAGGGAGAGAGGAGGGTGAAAGGGAGGGATGGAGAGAGACGGAGCGAGACAGGGGAAGCAGAAAGAGGAAGAGAGAGAGAGAGAGAGAAAGGGAGGGAGGGAGGGAGGCGTGCTGACTGAGCAAAACAAGGCTTCTACTGGAAAACAGGAAAATCCTTGCTGTGTGTGTGTGTGTGAGAGAGAGAGAGATGGTGGGATGCGACAACATCAGAATAGACCCAGAGAGAGAAGCAAGCCGAGAAGAATGAGAGTATAAGAAGCAAGCGAAAAAGATGGAGAGGGAGAACAAAAAAAAGGGAGATGAGACAGAAAGAGAGGGGCTGGATGGTGTGATTATAGTAGAGGGAGGAGAGAGAGAAAAGTGCACTGGTTCTGAGAGGGGGGGATTACCAGAGAGGAAGTGAGAGAGAGGGAAGGGAAGAGAGAGAATGTGTGTGAGACAGCAAAATAAGAGGTGGAATACAGCAAAAGAGAGGAGAGGAGGAGGAGGATTCAAAGGGGAAGTATGCAGATATGGAATACCACATATAAATATGAGTACCTCTGGGGAGACACAGTGCTGACAGAGAGAGAGAGAGAAAGAGAGAGAGAGAAAGAGAGAGAGAGAGAGAGAGAGAGAGAGAGAGAGAGAGAGAGAGAGAGAGAGAGAGAGAGAGAGAGAGAGAGAGAGAGAGAGAGAGAGAGAGAGAGAGAGAGAGAGAGAGAGAGAGAGAGAGAGAGAGAGAGAGAGAGAGAGAGAGAGAGAGAGAGAGAGAGAGAGCGAGAGCTGGAGGGAGAGAGATCTACCCAACCGTCTCAGTATGTGCCTGGCTTTTATGCACTGTAGTGTATCTGCATCTCTCTCTCTACAGTGCAGTGCCTCTCTCCATATCTCTGCCTGCATCTCCCTCACTGTGGTGTACAGGAGACATCTAGAGGACATACTGGGGTACTGCGGGCTGACAAAATGCTGCAGTCCCCCCCTTTCTCTCCCCTCTTTCTCGGTGCAGTGTACTGCTGGTTTACGATATCCATCTGTCTCTGGCTTTCACTCTATTGTATTCCCTTGCTTTTTAGCTGCCATGTTGGTAAGCTTTTAAATCTACCTCTCTCTCTCTCTCTCTCTCTCTCTCTCTCTCTCTGTCTGTCTGTCTCCTTAAAAAATATAGGGATGTCATTGTTCTTTGATGACCTGTTAACCGGTACTGCATAAAGAATTCTACTCTGCACCCTACCTCGTGTGTGTGTGTGTGTGTGTGTGTGTGTGTGTGTGTGTGTGTGTGTGTGTGTGTCTGTGTCAGCAGGCCCAGTTATAATGAATGAACAGCCGAGACCAGTGGGTGAGAGGTAGGGATGTGGGGAGAGAGGGAGGGGTGTGGGGAAAGAAGGAGGGGTGGAGGGAGAGAGGAAGGGGTGTGGGGAAAGAAGGAGTGGTGGAGGTGGAGAGGGAGGGGTGTGGTGAAAGAAGGAGTGGTGGAGGGAGACAGGTAGGGATGAATAATAAACAGAGGGAGACGAATAATAACGCACATACAGACCAGCACCGCAGGCGCTCACACCGGCTCCTCAACAGTAGGCATGAATCACCTTAAGACTAGGGGTACTGCTGTGGTGGAGAGAAAAGACTCACACAGCACACACAGCACACACAGCACACACACTCCTTCACACAGCAAATTGGCCAGTGTTGATTTTTCAGTGTGACATTTCTAGTGTTGATGCAGGAGTTAAATTCACTCTTTAAGAGTGAAATTAACACTCAGTGGTGTAACGCTGCCCAGTGACACAAGACTTCCAGACGAGCTAAACCACTTCTATGCTCGCTTCGAGGCGAGCAACACTGAAGCATGCATGAGAGCACCAGCTGTTCCGGATGACTATGTGATCACGCTCTCCGTAGCCGATGTGAGTAAGACTTTTAAGCAGGTCTACATTCACAAGGCCGCAGGGTCAGACGGATTACCAGGACGTGTACTCCGAGCATGTGCTGACCAACTGGCAAGTGTCTTCACTGACATTTTCAACATGTCCCTGACTGAGTCTGTAATACCAACATGTTTCAAGCAGACCACCATAGTCCCCGTGCCCAAGGACACTAAGATAACCTGCCTAAATGACTACCGACCCGTAGCACTGACGTCTGTAGCCATGAAGTGCTTCGAAAGGCTGGTCATGGCTCACATCAACACCATTATCCCAGAAACCCTAGACCCACTCCAATTTGCATACCGCCCCAACAGATCCACAGATGATGCAATCGCTATTGCACTCCACACTGCCCTTTCCCACCTGGACAAGAGGAACACCTACGTGAGAATGCTATTCATTGACTACAGCTCAGCATTCAACACCATAGTGCCCTCAAAGCTCATCACTAAGCTAAGGATCCTGGGACTAAAGACCTCCCTCTGCAACTGGATCCTGGACTTCCTGACGGGCCGCCCCCAGGTGGTAAGGGTAGGTAACAACACATCTGCCACACTGATCCTCAACACAGGGGCCCCTCAGGGGTGCGTGCTCATTCCCCTCCTGTACTCTCTGTTCACCCATGACTGCATGGCCAGGCACGACTCCAACACCATCATTAAGTTTGCCGACAACACAACAGTGGTAGGCCTGATCACCGACAACGATGAGACAGCCTATAGGGAGGAGGTCAGAGACCTGGCCATGTGGTGCCAGGATAACAACCTCTCCCTCAACGTGACCAAGACAAAGGAGATGATTGTGGACTACAGGAAAAAAAAGAGGACTGAGCACGCCCCCATTCTCATCGACGGGGCTGTAGTGGAACAGGTTCAGAGCTTCAAGTTCCTTGGTGTCCACATCACCAACGAACTATCATGGTCCAAACACACCAAGACAGTCGTGAAGAGGGCACGACAAAGCCTATTCCCCCTCAGGAGACTGAAAAGATTTGGCATGGGTCCTCAGATCCTCAAAAAAATTATACAGCTGCACCATCAAGAGCATCCTGACTGGTTGCATCACCGCCTGGTATGGCAACTGCTTGGCCTCCGACCGCAAGGCATTACAGAGGGTAGTGCGTACGGCCCAGTACATCACTGGGGCCAAGCTTCCTGCCATCCAGGACCTCTATACCAGGCGGTGTCAGAGGAAGGCCCTCAAAATTGTCAAAGACTCCAGCCACTCTAGTCATAGACTGTTCTCTCTGCCGGAGTGCCAAGTCTAGGTCCAAAAGACTTCTCAACAGCTTCTACCCCCAAGCCATAAGACTCCTGAACAGCTAGTCATGGCTACCCGGACTATTTGCACCCCCACCCCCCACCCCATCTTTTTACGCTGCTGCTACTCCGTTAATTATTTATGCATAGTCACTTTAAATCTACCCACATGTACATATTACTTCAACTACCTCAACTAGCCGGTGCCCCCGCACATTGACTCTGCACCGGCCTCCCTACTGTTATTTTATTTTACTTCTGCTCTTTTTTTCTCAACACTTTTTTTGTTGTTGTTTTATTTTACTTTTTTTATTAAAAATAAATGCACTGTTGGTTAAGGGCTGTAAGTAAGCATTTCACTGTAATGTCTGCACCTGTTGTATTCGGCGCATGTGGCCAATAAAATTTGATTTTATTTTATTTGAAAAGAACCCCCAGTGTTGGTGTTAATAACCATCATTCTTGTTTTACACTTTGAAGAGTAAAACAGTCCCATCAAAACCACACCCATCATTATCATATTTTCCAGCATGCTCTACTGGAAGCTTATTTTCTAGGATTGTTTTTAATATCTGTGTTTTTGCATGTACTTTGAGTGATTGATTGATACATTGATCTTATGCCACACAAAGATAGATACAATTTATTAGTTAGGTATTCTTCTTATCAACTTTTCTAACCCTGACAGTCATTCTGAATGCAGGTTGCGGGTGAATAAAAATGCCAACTGTTGAATATCCTAACTCATGCTGGATTCCAATAGGAATTACACATTACTTTGTAAGCCAGCAGGCCTGATGTGGCCTGTAAACCAGGAATTTCTAAACACCACTGTGTTAGGGTAAAACTAGGCCATCAAAGTAAAGCCTTATGATATACATTGACTATGGATAACATGATATACACTGAGTATGTTCTTTTCATGACATACAGTTGAAGTCGGAAGTTTACATACACTTAGGTTGGAGTCATTAAAACTCGTTTTTCAACCACTCCACAAATGTCTTGTTAACAAACTATAGTTTTGGCAAGTCGGTTAGGACATCTACTTTGTTCATGACACAAGTAATGTTTCCAACAATTGTTTACAGACAGATTATTTCACTTATAATTCACTGTATCACAATTCCAGTGGGTCAGAAGTTTACATACACTAAGTTGACTGTGCCTTTAAACAGCTTGGAAAATTCCAGAAAATGATGTCATGGCTTTAGAAGCTTCTGATAGGCTAATTTACATCATTTGAGTCAATTGGAGGTGTACTTCAAGGCCTACCTTCAAAGTCAGTGCCTCTTTGCTTGACATCATGGGAAAATCAAAAGAAATAAGTCAAGACCTCAGAAAAAAAATAGTAGACCTCCACAAGTCTGGTTCATCCTTGGGAGAAATTTCCAAATGCCTGAAGGTACCACGTTCATCTGTACAAACAATAGTACGCAAGTATAAACACCATGGGACCCCGCAGCCGTCATACCGCTCAGGAAGGAGACGCCTTCTTTCTCCTAGAGATGAACGTACTTTGGTGCGAAAAGTTCAAATCAATCCCAGAACAACAGCAAAGAACCTTGTGGAGATGCTGGAGGAAACATGTACAAAAGTATCTATATCCACAGTAAAACGAGTCCTATATTGACATAACCTGAAAGGCCGCTCAGCAAGGAAGAAGCCACTGCTCCAAAACTGCCATAAAAAAGCCAGACTACGGTTTGCAACTGCACATGGGGACAAAGATCGTACTTTTTGGAAAAATGTCCTCTGGTCTGATGAAACAAAATATAACTGTTTGGCCATAATGACCATTATTATGTTTGGAGGAAAAAGGGGGCTGCTTGCAAGCCGAAGAACACCATCCCAACTGTGAAGCACGGGGGTGGCAGCATCATCCTGTGGGGGTGCTTTGCTGCAGGAGGGACTGGTGCACTTCAGAAAATAGATGGCATCATGAGGAAGGAAAATGATGTGGATATACTGAAGCAACATCTCAAGACATCAGTCAGGAAGTTAAAGCTTGGTCACAAATGGGTCTTCCAAATGGACAATGACCCCAAGCATACTTCCAAAGTTGTGGCAAGATGGCTTAAGGAAAACAAAGTCAAGGTATTGGAGTGGTCATCACAAAGCCCTGATCTCAATCCTATAGAAAATTTGTGGGCAGAACTGAAAAAGCATGTGCGAGCAAGGAGGCCTACAAACCTGATTCAGTTACACCAGCTCTGTCAGGAGGAATGGGCCAAAATTCATCCAACTTATTGTGGGAAGCTTGTGGAAGGCTACCCGAAAGGTTTGACCCAAGTTAAACAATTTAAAGGCAATGCTACCAAATACTAATTGAGTGTATGTAAACTTCTGACCCACTAGGAATGTGATGAAAGAAATAAAAGCTGAAATAAATCATTCTCTCTACTATTATTCTGACATTTCACTTTCTTAAAATAAAGTGGTGATCCTAACTGACCTAAGACAGTGAATTTCTACTAGGATTAAATGTCGGGAATTGTGAAAAACAGAGTTTAAATGTATTTGGCTAAGGTGTATGTAAACTTCCGACTTCAACTGTGGACTGACCAGGTGAATCCAGGTGAAAGCTATGATCCCTTATTGATGTCACTTGTTAAATCCACTTCAATCAGTGTAGATGAAGGGGAGGAGACAGGTTAAGACTTGAGACAATTGAGACGTGGATTGTGTATGTGTGCCATTCAGAGAGTGAATGGGCAAGACAAAATATTGAAGTGCCTTTGAACGGGGTCAAGAACTGCAACGCTGCTGAGGTTTTCACCCTCAACAGTTTCCCGTGTGTATCATGAATGGTCCACCACCCAAAGGACATCCAGCCAACTTGACACAACTGTGGGAAGCATTGGAGTCAACATGGGCCAGTATCTCTGTGGAACGCTTTCGACACTTTGTAGAGTCCATGCCCCGACGAATTGAGGCTGTTCTGAGGGCAAAATGGGGGATGCAACTCAATATTAGGAAGGTGTTCCTAATGTTTGGTATACTCAGTGTATGTACAGTGGGGGAAAAAAGTATTTAGTCAGCCACCAATTGTGCAAGTTCTCCCACTTAAAAAGATGAGAGAGGCCTGTAATTTTCATCATAGGTACACGTCAACTATGACAGACAAATTGAGATTTTTTTTTCCAGAAAATCACATTGTAGGATTTTTTATGAATTTATTTGCAAATTATGGTGGAAAATAAGTATTTGGTCACCTACAAACAAGCAAGATTTCTGGCTCTCACAGACCTGTAACTTCTTCTTTAAGAGGCTCCTCTGTCCTCCACTCATTACCTGTATTAATGGCACCTGTTTGAACTTGTTATCAGTATAAAAGACACCTGTCCACAACCTCAAACAGTCACACTCCAAACTCCACTATGGCCAAGACCAAAGAGCTGTCAAAGGACACCAGAAACAAAATTGTAGACCTGCACCAGGCTGGGAAGACTGAATCTGCAATAGGTAAGCAGCTTGGTTTGAAGAAATCAACTGTGGGAGCAATTATTAGGAAATGGAAGACATACAAGACCACTGATAATCTCCCTCGATCTGGGGCTCTACGCAAGATCTCACCCCGTGGGGTCAAAATGATCACAAGAACGGTGAGCAAAAATCCCAGAACCACACGGGGGGACCTAGTGAATGACCTGCAGAGAGCTGGGACCAAAGTAACAAAGCCTACCATCAGTAACACACTACGCCGCCAGGGACTCAAATCCTGCAGTGCCAGACGTGTCCCCCTGCTTAAGCCAGTACATGTCCAGGCCCGTCTGAAGTTTGCTAGAGTGCATTTGGATGATCCAGAAGAGGATTGGGAGAATGTCATATGGTCAGATGAAACCAAAATATAACTTTTTGGTAAAAACTCAACTCGTCGTGTTTGGAGGACAAAGAATGCTGAGTTGCATCCAAAGAACACCATACCTACTGTGAAGCATGGGGGTGGAAACATCATGCTTTGGGGCTGTTTTTCTGCAAAGGGACCAGGACGACTGATCCGTGTAAAGGAAAGAATGAATGGGGCCATGTATCGTGAGATTTTGAGTGAAAACCTCCTTCCATCAGCAAGGGCATTGAAGATGAAACGTGGCTGGGTCTTTCAGCATGACAATGATCCCAAACACACCGCCCGGGCAACAAAGGAGTGGCTTCGTAAGAAGCATTTCAAGGTCCTGGAGTGGCCTAGCCAGTCTCCAGATCTCAACCCCATAGAAAATCTTTGGAGGGAGTTGAAAGTCTGTGTTGCCCAGCGACAGCCCCAAAACATCACTGCTCTAGAGGAGATCTGCATGGAGGAATGGGCCAAAATACCAGCAACAGTGTGTGAAAACCATGTGAAGATTTACAGAAAATGTTTGACCTGTGTCATTGCCAACAAAGGGTATATAACAAAGTATTGAGAAATTGTTGTTATTGACCAAATACTTATTTTCCACCATAATTTGCAAATAAATTCATTACAAATCCTACAAGAAAATTACAGGCCTCTCTCATCTTTTTAAGTGGGAGAACTTGCACAATTGGTGGCTGACTAAATACTTTTTTTCCCCACTGTATTGTATTGTCATAGAGTTCAATTTTAATGATAGCATTCGCCTAGGTACTCACTTGGTAAAAGCCACAGGCCTTTAAAAGGAAAGAATTCAATAACCATGTCTCTGTCACTAACAAATAGTCATGGGTGGTAACTCTACAATTCACTCGAAAAGAAAATACAAATTAGCCTTTAGACCATACAGTGTTAAAACAACTCCCCAAAATGATTTACTGTAACACTACAGCTGTTCATTTCTTACACTGAGAAAGTGTAACAGCGTCAGCACTACGAAAAGTGAGTCCAGTTTACTCTAAATCAAGTGTTATGCTTTTCACAGAAGGTGTTGTGTATTACTGTACAGTAGAGCTATACAAACACCACAATCAAGTTTATTTGAACACTTTAAGAGTTGAATGGGGAACACTACAACAGAGTTCAATTTTAAACACATGTTATTGTATTTTAAAACCAGTACAGTGGGACTCATATGTTCACTGAAAATATTGTACATTTTATACTTTCCGAGTTAAAAGTACACCATTGATTTTGCTGTGCAGACACACAGGGCTTGCGCGCACGCACGCACACACACACGCACAAACACACACACACAGTAGACACACAGGGAGTACAGTAGACCCTGAAGGTTAGTGGTTTGACCTCTGTCTTTGAGCCAATCACCAATGACCTGTCCTCCTCAGTGACCCTTAGGTACAGAAAGATATATTATATCTGGTGCTAACATGCGTATTTTGTCCTGATCTTGTCCACATTCTGATTTCACCCACATTTTTAGACAGATGTAGACGATTAAAAGACGTATTGTGATCTGATGGTGATCAGTCAGGAATGCATTGTGTCCGGATATCTCAAGTCGTGTTAGACTTGACAGTTAATGCAGTTTTTGTATTCTGATCATGGAGTTCTGATCATGGAATTCCGATTAAATGTGTCCATCCTGTCCACATTGTGTCAGGATACCTTTTTCCCACGCTATATTCAAATGCCAATATGCATTCTGGCAAAATATGATAATAACACAACAACAACTTGATGATTGTAGCTAGCTTGTAGCTAACTAGCAAGCTAGCTAGCAAAGCTAAAGGGATTGCAAACGGTTAGCATAACTCTAGCCAAACAAACATTTGTTTTTCTAAATGTTAGCTAGCTGGCTAGTATTTATGAGACCAGCAAATACTTTCTTCACACGCTAGGAACGTATTTCCTCCAACGTTATAATGAAAAGGTGCCTCTCGACTTGTGGGCGGAGTGCTGATGACGCCGCTCACTGTATGCACTTTTTGTAGTGTGATTGTGTCCAGACTGAGGAGAAGTCCGCACACAATGCGTCCATAACCACCTCCTGAAGTGGTCAGCCAGATCTGAACACAATCAGACCACAATGCGACTTTTGTGCATCTAGACCTATCTTTTCAATGCGATCATCGTATTCTGATAGCAGAAGTCACATGTAAGTGTCAAGTGTAGACATGCCCTTACAAGTGTAGACAGATCTGGACAGTGAACCCATTTAAAATAATTGACAGGTGGCACCCTTGACTTATGGCATCAAGAATTTAAATACATAAATAAATATTATTTTCAAAGAATATCTGTGAAATAATTTGCATACAGGGAGTGACCAGGAAATTTGGTCACAAAACGTGGACAACGTGGACGGATAAGAGACACATTTTAATACCATGTGTAAACACACGTCTGAAAATGTGTGCACAATCTGAATGTGGACAAGATCTGGACACAGGATCAGGCACCAGGTTAGCACCAGGTATATACGAGGCTAGAGAGAGAGAGAGAGAGGCAGAGACACAGAGAAAGCGAGAGATAGAGAATGAACGAAGAACAGAGAAAGAGAATATAGAACTGTCTCAAACCAAGAACAAAGAGAACAAAGGTGAGAGAATCAAATGAACACACCCTAGGAGAAGAAAAAGAGAGAGATGGAAAGAACGAGAGAGAGGGAGAGGGAAGCGATTCCTGACAGAAACGACTCCATCCCGTCTATTCCCATATCTAGAGCTAACAATATCCTTAAGATAGCTTTAACCCCTCTCCTCCTCCCCCCTTATCTCCTCTCTTCACTCATCTCTCGTTAAAAGCTAATTAATAAAACTGCCCTTCGCGGTTAATTACCTCCTCTTTATAGGCCCACGTAAAGCACTCTGGGAATAGAGGGAGAGAGAGAGAAGGAGTGATGGGAGAGAAGGAGGGATATAATTGTTTTAAGGCAAATCACATATGAACTTGATGGAACCTATTCTTATCCCAGGGAGTCAGGGAGGGAGGAGAGAGGATAGTGTGTGTGTGTGTTTGTGTGTGTGTGTGTGTGTGTGTGTCAGTCTGAGGTGAAAGGTCGGGCCTTGTGGCCTTGTGGGGTCAGTGGAGGGCAATAGGTTGAACAGGAAAATAAAGAAACAGAGAAAGTGTGGGAGAGAGAGTGATTTCTAGTAGAGGAGGATAGATTAAAGAAAAGGACGAGAAAGAGAGCATTATAGGGAGATTAATATTTTAGACATTTAGCTGACGCTCTTATCCAGAGCGACTTACAGTTAGTGAGTGCATACATTATTTATTGTATTTATTTTTTCATACTGGCCCCCCGTGGGAATCGAACCCACAACCCTGGCGTTGCAAGCGCCATGCTCTACCAACTGAGCTACACAGGAAATATCTGAAAAGATAGGGATCATCAGCAGACATGAATGGAATGGCCACTCTGTATGTCATAGCTAGTCATAACCAGACCTATATATATATATACTGTATATACTGTATATCTTTATATATATATATATATATATATACTGTACCTACTGTATATCTACACTCACCGGACAGTTCATTAGGTAAACCACCCCGTTCACAAAAATGGATCACTCCTACAGACAGTGAGTCACGTGGCCGTGGCTTGCTACAGTGCCTTTGGAAAGTATTCAGACCCCTTGACTTTTTCCACATTTTGTTAGGTTACATCCTTATTTTAAAATTGAATAATTAGTTTTTTTCCCTCATCAATCTGCACACAATAGCCCATAATGACAAAGCAAAGACAGGTTTTTAGACATTTTTGCTAATTAAAAACCAACAACCCTGAAATATCACATTTACATAAGTGTTCAGACCCTTTACTCAGTACTTTGTTGAAGCACGTTTGGCAGCGTTTACAGCCTCGAGTCTTCTTGGGTATGAAAATGGAAGCTTGGGGAGTTTCTCCCATTCCTCTCTGCAGATCCTCTCAAACTCTGTCAGGTTGGATTGGGAGCGTTGCTGTATTGCTATTTTCAGGTCTCTCCAGAGATGTTCGATCGGGTTCAAGTCCGGGCTCTGGCTGGGCCACTCAAGGACTTGTCCCGAAGCTACTCCTGCATTGTCTTGGCTGTGTGCTTAGGGGCATTGTCCTGTTGGAAGGTGAACATTCGCCCCAGTCTGAGGTCCTGAGAGCTCTGGAGCAGGTTTTCATCAAGGATCTCTCTGTACTTTGCTCTGTTCATCTTTGCCTTGATCCAGACTAGTCTCCCAGTCCCTGCCACTGAAAAACATCCCGACAGCATGATGCTGCCACCATCATGCTTCCCCGTAGGGATGGTGCCAGGTTTCCTCCAGATGTGACGTTCCAAACTTCTTCCATTTAAGAATGATGGAGGCCACTGTGTTCTTGGGGACCTGCAATGTCGCAGACATCTTTTGGTACCCTTCCCCAGATCTGTGCCTCGACACAATCCTGTCTCGGAGCTCTACGGACAATTTCTTCGACCTCATGGCTTGGTTTTTGCTCTGACATGCACTGTCAACTAAGGGACCTTATATAGACAGGTGTGTGCCTTTCCAAATCATGTCCAATCAATTGAATTTAGCACAGGTGGACTCCAATCAAGTTGTAGAAACATCTCAAGGATGATCAATGGAAACAGGATGCACCTGAGCTCAATTTCTAGTCTCATAGCAAAGGGTCTGAATACTTATGTAAATAAGGTATTTCTGTTTTTAATTTTTAATAAATTTGAAAGAAAATCTAAAAACCTGTTTTCGCTTTGTCATTATGGGGTATTGTGTGTAGATTGCTGCGAATGTTTATTTATTTAATCAATTTTAGATTAAGGCTGTAACGTAACAAAATGTGGAAAAAGTCAAGGGGTCTATTGAACTTATCCTCTGCAGCAGAGGTAACTCTGGGTCTTCTTTTCCTGTGGCGGTCCTCATGAGAGCCAGTTTCATCATAGCGCTTGAGGGTTTTTGCGACTGCACTTGAAGAAATGTTCTAAGTTCTTGAAATTTTCCGGATTGATTGACCTTCTTGTCTTAAAATAATGATGGACTGTCGTTTCTCTTTGCTTATTTGAGCTGTTCTTGCCATAATATGGACTTGGTCTTTTACCAAATAGGGCTATCTTCTGTATACCACCCCCTACCTTGTCACAACACAACTGATTGGCTCAAACACATTAAGAAGGAAAGATATTCCACAAATTAACTTTTAACAAGGCACACCTGTTAATTGAAATGCATTTCAGGTGACTACCTCATAAAGCTTGTTGAGAGAATGCCAAGAGTGTGCAAAGCTGTCATCAAGGCAAAGGGTGGCTACTTTGAAGAATCTCAAATATAAAATATATTTTGATTTGTTTAACACTTTTTGGGTTAGTACATGATTCTATATGTGTTATTTGATTGTTTTGATGTCTTCACAATTATTCTACAATGTAGAAAATAGTTAAAAATAAAGAAAAATCCTTGAATGAGTAGGTGTGTCCAAACTTTTGACTGGTACAATATACAGTGGGGAGAACAAGTATTTGATACACTGCCGATTTTGCAGGTTTTCCTACTTACAAAGCATGTAGAGGTCTGTAATTTTTATCATAGGTACACTTCAACAGTGAGAGACATAATCTAAAACAAAAATCCAGAAAATCACATTGTATGATTTTTAAGTAATTAATTTGCATTTTATTGCATGACATAAGTATTTGATCACCTACCAACCAGTAAGAATTCCGGCTCTCACAGACCTGTTAGTTTTTCTTTAAGAAGCCCTCCTGTTCTCCACTCATTACCTGTATTAACTGCACCTGTTTGAACTCGTTACCTGTATAAAAGACACCTGTCCACACACTCAATCAAACAGACTCCAACCTCTCCACAATGGCCAAGACCAGAGAGCTGTGTAAGGACAGGGATAAAATTGTAGACCTGCACAAGGCTGGGATGGGCTACAGGACAATAGGCAAGCAGCTTGGTGAGAAGGCAACAACTGTTGGTGCACTTATTAGAAAATGGAAGAAGTTCCAAGATGACGGTCAATCACCCTCGGTCTGGTGCTCCATGCAAGATCTCACCTCGTGGGGCATCAATGATCATGAGGAAGGTGAGGGATCAGCCCAGAACTACACGGCAGGACCTGGTCAATGACCTGACGAGAGCTGGGACCACAGTCTCAAAGAAAACCATTAGTAACACACTACGCCGTCATGGATTAAAATCCTGCAGCGCACACAAGGTCCCCCTGCTCAAGCCAGCGCATGTCCAGGCCCGTCTGAAGTTTGCCAATGACCATCTGGATGATCCAGAGGAGGAATGGGAGAAGGTCATGTGGTCTGATGAGACAAAAATAGAGCTTTTTGGTCTAAACTCCACTTGCCGTGTTTGGAGGAAGAAGAAGGATGAGTACAACCCCAAGAACACCATCCCAACCGGGAAGCATGGAGGTGGAAACATCATTCTTTGGGGATGCTTTTCTGCAAAGGGGACAGGACGACTGCACCGTGTTGAGGGGAGGATGGATGGGGCCATGTATCGCGAGATCTTGGCCAACAACCTCCTTCCCTCAGTAAGAGCATTGAAGATGGGTCGTGGCTGGGTCTTCCAGCATGACAACAACCCGAAACACACAGCCAGGGCAACTAAGGAGTGGCTCCGTAAGAAGCATCTCAAGGTCCTGGAGTGGCCTAGCCAGTCTCCAGACCTGAACCCAATAGAAATCTTTGGAGGGAGCTGAAAGTCCGTATTGCCCAGTGACAGCCCCGAAACATGAAGGATCTGGAGAAGGTCTGTATGGAGGAGTGGGCCAAAATCCCTGCTGCAGTGTGTGCAAACCTGGTCAAGACCTACAGGAAACGTATGATCTCTGTAATTGCAAACAAAGGTTTCTGTACCAAATATAAAGTTCTGCTTTTCTGATGTATCAAATACTTATGTCATGCAATCAAATGCAAATTAATTACTTAAAAATCTTACAATGTGATTTTCTGGATTTTTGTTTTAGATTCCGTCTCTCACAGTTGAAGTGTACATATGATAAAAATTACAGACCTCTACATGCTATGTAAGTAGGAAAACCTGCAAAATCGGCAGTGTATCAAATACTTGTTCTCCCCCCTGTATATATACAGATGTATGTGGACACATAACGCACAGCCATGCAATCTCCATAGAGAACATTGGAACTGTCACGGATTCTGCCGAGGCTGCTCCTCCTCCTTGCTCGGGCAGGCTTCGGCGTTCGTCGTCCCCGGAGTACTAGCTACTGCCGTTCGATGTTATCGGTGTTTGTTTAGTTTTGTCTTTATTGTTTACACCTGTTCGTCATTATGTTAATTGTTTCCCTTATAATTACCCCTGTCTCTCATCTGTACTTTGTGTGTGATTGTTTTCCCCTTCACGGTTGTCTATTTTGTGAGCGGGTTATTTCCTCCCTGCGTGGAGTTATTTTCTGTGTCCTTTTGGATCCTTTTCGTATTTAAAGTACGTATCCGAGAGTTCTGTGTCCTGCGCCTGACTTCGTTTACCGCATCTCACAGACAGTCGTGACAGAATCACACACCAAGTCCATGGAGTCAGCAGGAGCGACGGCACCGACTGGATCACTCGAGGAGCGCGTCCTACAACAGGCAGCGATGCTCCAAAATCTTGGTGCCGCTATGGATAACGTTATGAACACTTTGGGACAATGGGAGAGAGGAGGTTTGCCCACACCTCCTCCAACGATACCACCACCATCGGCTACTCCTATCGTCTCACATCCGGAGTCCAGTGGGATTCGGCTCTCGCTCCCGAGGGCTTATGATGGCACCACAGCCGGGTGTCAGGGTTTCCTACTCCAGGTGGAACTTTACCTGGCAACCATTCACCCGGCACCCTCGGGATACGAGAGCGTGTCCGCCCTCATCTCCTGTCTGTCTGGCAAGGCACTGGAGTGGGCCAACGCCGAGTGGGGAGGGATAGACGCCGCTACTGTGAACTATGCAGAGTTCACCCGCCGCTTCAGGGCAGTGTTCGATCATCCCCCGGAGGGGAAGGCGGCAGGTGAGCGTCTATTCCACCTCAGACAGGGGAGGAGGAGCGCACAGGAATTCGCACTGGACTTCCGGACTCTGGCTGCCAATTCGGGATGGAATGAGAGGGCCCTCATCGACCACTACAGATGCAGCCTGAGGGAGGACGTTCGTCGAGAGCTGGCCTGCAGGGACACCAACCTAAGCTTCGATCAGCTGGTGGACATGTCGATTCGCTTGGATACCCTGTTGGCTACCCGCGGACGTCCAGCGCTGGGGCCGTCCATTCCATCCCCCAGCACCTCCGAGCCGAGCCCTATGGAGCTCGGGGGTGCTGGTAGTAGGGAGGCCAGGAAGGAGGCTGTCCCCTGCACCAACTGTGGCCGCCGAGGACACACGGCGGTTCGGTGCTGGGGAGGGTCTCCTCGGATTCGAGGCAGCAGGCAGCGCACTGATGAGTCATTCCCGGTGAGTAAGGTCCCAACTCACCCAGAGCTCTCTGCTGTTCATATGTGTATCCAAGTGATGTTTCCAGAAGTTTCTTCTTACTCCCAGCATAAGGCGCTAGTCGATTCAGGCACAGCTGGGAATTTTATCGATCGCCATTTCTCATATAAGTTAGGGATCCCTATATTACCAGTCGATATGCCCTTCCCTATCCATGCCCTAGATAGCCGGCCTTTGGGGTCGGGATTGATTAGGGAGGTCACAGCACCACTGAAGATGAAAACGCAGAAGGGTCATGAGGAGACTATACAGTTGTATTTAATTGACTCTCCTGGGTTTCCAGTGGTGTTGGGACTTCCCTGGTTAATATCTCATGACCCCAACATTTCATGGCAACAGAGGGCTCTCAAGGGATGGTCTGATCAGTGTGTGGGGCGGTGTGTAGGTGTTTCCGTAGGGGCAACGATGGTGGAGAGTCCGAACCAAATGCCCACAATGCACATTCCTCCTGAGTATGCCGATTTGGCAAGCGCCTTCTGTAAGAAGAAGGCGACTCAATTACCACCTCATCGACAGGGGGATTGTGCGATAGACCTCCAGGTTGGCGCGGCGCTCCCTCGCAGCCATGTGTATCCTCTGTCTCAGGAGGAGATGGCTGCTATGGAGACATACGTCGCCAAATCCTTGAGACAGGGATACATACGGCCTTCCACTAAGTTTCTTTTTTGTGAAGAAGGATGGGGGTGTATTGATTACCGTGGTCTCAATCAGATCACTATTAAATACAGCTATCCTCTCCCTCTGATTGCTAGTATGACGGAGTCATTACACGGGGCGCGCTTCTTCACAAAATTGGATCTCAGGAGCGCTTACAACCTGGTGCGCATCCGGGAGGGAGATGAGTGGAAAACAGCCTTCAGTACCACCTCGGTTCACTATGAGTACCTCGTCATGCCATACAGTCTAATGAATGCTCCTTCAGTCTTCCAATCATTTGTAGACAAGATTTTCCGGGATTTGCATGGACAGGGGGTAGTGGTGTATATTGATGACATTCTGATATACTCCGCTACCCGTACCGAGCATGTGTCCCTGGTACGTCGGGTGCTGGGTAGACTGTTGGAGCATGATCTGTATGTGAAGGCAGAGAAATGTCTGTTTTTCCAGGAGTCCATCTCCTTCCTGGGACACCGGTTGTCTGCGTCAGGGGTGGAGATGGAGATTGACCGCGTTTCAGCCGTGCGTAATTGGCAGACTCCAACTACAGTAAAGGAGGTTTAGCGGTTTTTGGGTTTTGCCAATTACTACCGGAGGTTTATCCGGGGTTTTGGACAGGTAGCGGCTCCCATTACCTCCCTGCTAAAGGAGGGCCCGGTGCGTTTGCAGTGGTCGGCTGAGGCGGACAGGGCGTTTAGTCATTTGAAGGACCTGTTCACCTCAGCTCCGGTGCTGGCACATCCGGATCCCTCTTTGGCGTTCCAAGTCGAGGTGGATGCGTCCGAGGTGGGGATCGGTGCTATACTGTCTCAGCGCTCGGGCATGCCTCCAAAACTTCTCACCTGTGCTTTCTATTCCAAGAAGCTCAGTCCGGCGGAGCGCAATTATGACGTGGGGGACAGGGAGCTGCTAGCTGTGGTCCAGGCCCTGAAGGTGTGGAGACATTGGCTTGAGGGGGCTAACCACCCTTTTCTCATTCTGACTGACCATCGTAACCTGGAGTACATCCGGGCAGCGAAGAGACTGAACCCTCGTCAGGCTAGGTGGGCCATGTTTCTGGCCCGGTTTGTCTTTAAGATCACGTATATCCCCGGGTCACAGAACGTTAAGGCAGACGCCCTGTCACGACGATATGACACAGAGGAGAGGTCCATTGAGCCCACTCCCATACTACCGGAGTCTTGTCTCGTGGCACCGGTGGTGTGGGAGGTCGACACGGAAATCGAGCGGGCGTTACGTACCGACCCTTCTCCCCCAGAGTGTCCAGAGGGACGGAGGTACGTGCCGCTCGAGGTCTGTGACCGACTGATTTATTGGGCTCACACGTCACCCTCCTCTGGTCATCCTGGTATTGGTCGGACGGTAGTACTGGTGGCCCACCTTAGCTAAGGACGTGAGAGTTTACGTTTCTTCCTGCTCGGTGTGCGCCCAGTGTAAGGCGCCTAGACACCTGCCCAGGGGGAAGTTACAACCTCTCCCCGTTCCACAACGGCCGTGGTCTCACCTGTCGGTGGATTTTGTCACGGACCTTCCCCCCTCCCAGGGGAATACCACGATCTTGGTCGTTGTGGATCGGTTTTCTAAGGCCTGCCGTCTCATCCCTATGCCAGGTCTTCCTACAGCCCTACAAACGGCCGAAGCCCTGTTTACTCACGTTTTCCGGCACTACGGGGTGCCTGAGGATATAGTGTCTGCTCGGGGTCCCCAGTTCACCTCTAGAGTGTGGAGGGCGTTTATGGAACGTTTGGGGGTCTCGATCAGCCTTACCTCTGGTTTTCACCCTGAGAGTAATGGGCAGGTGGAGAGAGTAAACCAAGATGTGGGTAGGTTTCTGAGGTCCTACTGCCAGGACCGGCAGGAGGAGTGGTCGGGGTATATTCCCTGGGCAGAGATAGCCCAAAACTCACTCCGCCACTCCTCCACTAATCTCACTCCTTTCCAGTGTGTGTTGGGCTATCAGCCGGTTCTGGCACCCTGGCATCAGAGCCAGATCGAGGCTCCTGCGGTGGATGAATGGTTTCGGCGCACATCCATCTGCAGCGGGCCATCAGACGGCAAAAGGCGAGCGCCGATCGCCACCGCAGTGAGGGTCCGGTTTATGCACCGGGAGATCGGGTCTGGCTCTCGACCAGAAACCTGCCCCTTCACCTGCCCTGCCGGAAGCTGGGCCGGCGGTTTGTGGGGCCATTTAAAGTCCTGAGGAGATTGAACGAGGTATGTTATAGGTTACAGCTGCCTGTTAATTATCGCATTAACCCCTCGTTCCATGTGTCTCTCCTCAGGCCGGTGGTAGCTGGTCCACTCCAGGAGAATGAGGTACGAGAGGCCCCTCCGCCCCCACTAGACATCGAAGGGGCTCCGGCGTACTCAGTCCGTTCCATCGTGGATTCGAGGCGTCGGATGGGGGTCTGCAGTATCTCGTGGAGTGGGAGGGGTATGGTCCGGAGGAACGGTGCTGGGTCCCTAGGAGGGACATCCTAGATCCCTCCCTGTTGACAGAGTTCCACCGGAGTCACCCAACTCGCCCTGCTCCGTGTCCTCCTGGCCGTCCCCGAGGCCGGGGTCGGCGCACGGCTGGGGCCGCGCGTCAAGGGGGGGGTACTGTCACGGATTCTGCCGAGGCTGCTCCTCCTCCTTGCTCGGGCAGGCTTCGGCGTTCGTCGTCTTCGGAGTACTAGCTACTGCCGTTCGATGTTATCAGTGTTTGTTTAGTTTTGTCTGTATTGTTTACACCTGTTCGTCATTATGTTAATTGTTTCCCTTATAATTACCCCTGTCTCTCATCTGTACTTTGTGTGTGATTGTTTTCCCCTTCACGGTTGTCTATTTTGTGAGCGGGTTATTTCCTCCCTGCGTGGAGTTACAGTGGGGAAAAAAAGTATTTAGTCAGCCACCAATTGTGCAAGTTCTCCCACTTAAAAAGATGAGAGAGGCCTGTAATTTTCATCATAGGTACACGTCAACTATGACAGACAAATTGAGAGAAAAAAATCCTGAAAATCACATTGTAGGATTTTTAATGAATTTATTTGCAAATTATGGTGGAAAATAAGTATTTGGTCACCTAGAAACAAGCAAGATTTCTGGCTCTCACAGACCTGTAACTTCTTCTTTAAGAGGCTCCTCTGTCCTCCACTCGTTACCTGTATTAATGGCACCTGTTTGAACTTGTTATCAGTATAAAAGACACCTGTCCACAACCTCAAACAGTCACACTCCAAACTCCACTATGGCCAAGACCAAAGAGCTGTCAAAGGACACCAGAAACAAAATTGTAGACCTGCACCAGGCTGGGAAGACTGAATCTGCAATAGGTAAGCAGCTTGGTTTGAAGAAATCAACTGTGGGAGCAATTATTAGGAAATGGAAGACATACAAGACCACTGATAATCTCCCTCGATCTGGGGCTCCACGCAAGATCTCACCCCGTGGGGTCAAAATGATCACAAGAACGGTGAGCAAAAATCCCAGAACCACACGGGGGGACCTAGTGAATGACCTGCAGAGAGCTGGGACCAAAGTAACAAAGCCTACCATCAGTAACACACTACGCCGCCAGGGACTCAAATCCTGCAGTGCAAGACGTGTCCCCCTGCTTAAGCCAGTACATGTCCAGGCCCGTCTGAAGTTTGCTAGAGTGCATTTGGATGATCCAGAAGAGGATTGGGAGAATGTCATATGGTCAGATGAAACCAAAATATAACTTTTTGGTAAAAACTCAACTCGTCGTGTTTGGAGGACAAAGAATGCTGAGTTGCATCCAAAGAACACCATACCTACTGTGAAGCATGGGGGTGGAAACATCATGCTTTGGGGCTGTTTTTCTGCAAAGGGACCAGGACGAGTGATCCGTGTAAAGGAAAGAATGAATGGGGCCATGTATCGTGAGATTTTGAGTGAAAACCTCCTTCCATCAGCAAGGGCATTGAAGATGAAACGTGGCTGGGTCTTTCAGCATGACAATGATCCCAAACACACCGCCCGGGCAATGAAGGAGTGGCTTCGTAAGAAGCATTTCAAGGTCCTGGAGTGGCCTAGCCAGTCTCCAGATCTCAACCCCATAGAAAATCTTTGGAGGGAGTTGAAAGTCTGTGTTGCCCAGCGACAGCCCCAAAACATCACTGCTCTAGAGGAGATCTGCATGGAGGAATGGGCCAAAATACCAGCAACAGTGTGTGAAAACCTTGTGAAGACTTACAGAAAACGTTTGACCTGTGTCATTGCCAACAAAGGGTATATAACAAAGTATTGAGAAACTTTTGTTATTGACCAAATACTTATTTTCCACCATAATTTGCAAATAAATTCATTAAAAATCCTACAATGTGATTTTCTGGACTTTTTTTTCTCATTTTGTCTGTCATAGTTGACATGTACCTATGATGAAAATTACAGGCCTCTCTCATCTTTTTAAGTGGGAGAACTTGCACAATTGGTGGCTGACTAAATACTTTTTTCCCCCACTGTATTTTCTGTGTCCTTTTGGATCCTTTTCATATTAAAAGTACGTATCCGAGAGTTCTGTGTCCTGCGCCTGACTTCGTTTACCGCATCTCACAGACAGTCGTGACAGGAACAGATGGTGAAGTGTGATTCATCACTCCAGAGAATGCGTTTCCACTGCTCCAGAGTCGAATGGCGGAGAGCTTTACATCACTCCAGCCGACGCTTTGCATTGCTGCATGGTGATCTTAGGCTTGTGTGTCCAAACTTTGGACTGGTACTGTATATCTACAGTATATCTATGCATGTGTGCTGTATCTAATGTAGCTGTATATCTGGCAAGTACCTCTCCTCTTCTCCTCTCTGTCATCTGCACTGATATCCTCTGGTAAAACCCACAAGGGTAATTTCTAGGTTACTATACCCTGCTTAACAAAGTGGAAATGGAAGGAGTGTCAAGAGGAGGAGAGAAAGTGGGGTGATGGGGGACAGGGGAATACCAATAAACAGAGAGAGAGAGAAATACAAAAGGAGGTGGAAACTGAGCTGCACTTCCTAACCTCCTGCCAAATGTATGACCATGTTAGAGACAGATATTTCCCTCAGATTACACAGATCCACAAATAATTTGAAAACAAACCCAATTTTGATAAACTCCCATATCTATTGGGTGAAATACCACAGTGTGCCAACACAGCAGCAAGATTTGTGACCTGTTGTCACAAGAAAAGGGCAACCAGTGAAGAACAAACACCATTGTAAATACAACCCATATTTATGTTTATTTATTTTCTAATTTGTCCTTTAACTATTTGCACATTGTTACAACACGGTATATATACAAAATATGACATTTTAAATGTCTTTATTCTTTTGGAACTTCTGAGTGTAATGTTTACTGTTAATCTTTATTGTTTATTTCACTTTTGTTTACTATCTACTTCACTTGCATTGGCAATGTTAACATATGTTTCCCATGCCAATAAAGCCCTAAAATTGAATAGAAATTGAATTGAGAGACAACACCTAGCAGAGTACTGTCTTTGGGTCGAGCTTAGTGTATGTGCTCTGTGTGCATATACAAACAAACACACATTTAACACACAACACAGGCGTGTAACAAAATTGTGAACAGGTTCTCCACTTTTTCTTCCTTCTGTAGGTTCAGATTTCCTGTCACGTGATTTTACCTAATGTAAGGCAACCCTGCAACTGTTGATCATTCCTGAAACCCCCAACTATTGATCATTCCTGAAACCCCCAACTATTGATCATTCCTGAAACCCCCAACTATTGATCATTCCTGAAACCTCCAACTATTGATCATTCCTGAAACCCCCAACTATTGATAATTCCTGAAACCCCCAACTGTTGATCATTCCTGAAACCCCCAACTATTGATCATTCCTGAAACCCCCAACTATTGATCATTCCTGAAACCCCCAACTATTGATCATTCCTGAAACCCCCAACTATTGATCATTCCTGAAACCCCCAACTATTGATCATTCCTGACACCCCCAACTATTGATCATTCCTGAAACCCCCAACTGTTGATCATTCCTGAAACCCCCAACTATTGATCATTCCTTAAACCCCCAACTATTGATCATTCCTGAAACCCCCAACTATTGATCATTCCTGAAACCCCCAACTTTTGATCATTCCTGAAACCCCCAACTGTTGATCATTCCTGAAACCCCCAACTATTGATCATTCCTGAAACCCCCAACTATTGATCATTCCTGAAACCCCCAACTATTGATCATTCCTGAAACCCCCAACTATTGATCATTCCTGAAAACCCAACTATTGATCATTCCTGAAACCCCCAACTGTTGATCATTCCTGAAAACCCCAACTATTGATCATTCCTGAAACCCCCAACTATTGATCATTCCTGAAACCCCCAACTATTGATAATTCCTGAAACTCCCAACTATAGTGTTACTATTGCTGAGTTATTGTGCACGTGGTCTCAGTATCGACACCGTTATTTCATAAGTCATCTAGCCAATAAATATGGGCACATCTTTTCTGTAGCATATTCCCCATCCTTTAACCAAAATCTATAAATTATGCCAAACATATGTCATTTCTATTCAGCACATATATACTATTCGCTCTTCCACTTCTTAAACAAATAACATATTTGTATTGTAGCCCATTTCCTATTTTTGTTCTGGACAGCCAATGCGCCACAATCAACCAAGCAGAATGTCTGGCATCGGGAAACAGCTCTCTACTCTCCACCGGCATGCACTCAAGCACGTTTCTGTCTATTTTTAACACTTCCTCCTTCAAAAAAACATCCCCACTTGTTTTTTCTTCTCCCTTCAAATGGTCAGGAAATACCACACACTGAAATTGTGTAGGCCTATCCAATATCCGTGCCGACCGAATTTATAGAACGAAAACGGCAGGGTTGCAAACTTGCAAATGTTTCTGATTAGCGGTTGCTCCCTTTCTGATTTATGTTTATTATTGTATGCTATTAATTTTGATTTCCATGCAAGCGAATCCTTGGTAGCCCAATCACTCGTTCTGTTTCTCTCCCTCTCTCCCTCCCTTTAGCTCTTTTGAAGGGATAAGTGGCACATGTCAATCGAGGAGAATCGTCGAGGAGAGTCGGCGAGGAGAGTGAATGTGGATAGAAATGCGTTTGCTCGAAATGAGATGGTCCAGATCTCCACTCGCACATCATTAGGCAAATGGCGTTTACAGAGCTGGATTCCTAAATAAATGGGTCAAGTGCTCAAAGCAAATGTAGTTAGTTGTGCATGACATTTATAGATAAAACAATAAGTAGCATATTGTTTTTAAACTTGAGCATGTGTTTCTCCTCTGACAAAACAAAAGCTGATTCCAATGGGTGTGGTAGATTTTAAAACTCTTCTGTGGTAGGATATACATAAGTATCCTTGATTAAAAGTGGCTATCAAGGAGATGAGGACACTCTTCCATTTGCCTACTAACGAATTAACACACTCCTCAACGACTTGACCACTTATCGGTTTCTGGGTCAAGGAGGAGAGAAGACTGAGGAGAGAGGATAGTATTTTATCCAAATGAGAATCGCACCATGCAGCCTGGTCTCATAGACTAGACTTAACATAGTAAACGTAAATCCGGGACCCTCAAATTTGTATGATATGTTACATTTGGTACATTTAACATTTTACATTAAGCAGTGCTTAATTTGTAAATCGGGAGGTGCCGGAACAAAAAGTGAGCATGAGGGGGCTGACTTGGGGTCAGGGACGGTCCTGGCCATTCTGCAGCACTAGGGGAGACAAAAAAGTTGCTACCCTCACAAAACTAGAACAGTCCCAGTAAGCAAAATTATTTATTTTCCAGACTTTGAAGTTAAGTTCTATTTAGATTCTGAATGAAAGGTGAAAATACGTATTTTCCAGACGTTGAAATCAGTTCATTTGCGGTTCATTTGCGGTTCTGAATGAAAGTTTAAAATATCATATGTATAGTCATGTATAGTCGTCTATGTTTGGGCCAAATCAAGGTCCAGACCGGACATAATCTGAACCAAACATAGATGTCTATGATTGTGTCACGCCCTGGCCCTGGCTCTGGGGACTCTGTTATGTTGAGCCAGGGTGTGTAGAGTCTATGTTTTGTGTTTCTATGTTCAGGATCTAGTTGATGTGTTTCTATGTTGGCCGGGGTGGTTCTCAATTAGAGGCAACGTGAATCAGCTGTTGCTTGTTGTCTCTGATTGGGAACCATACTTAGATAGTCGTTTGGCATTTGTGTGGTGTGGTATCTTGTTCCGTGTTGGTTTGTGTATGTACCCAAGGACTTCACGTATCGTTTTGTTGGTTTTTGTTCGTGTGGTGAAATATAAATAAAAGATGTTCGCATTCCACGCTGCGCATTGGCCCGTTTCTTCAAATGACGATCGGGACAGAAGATACCACCTCGACTGGGTCAAGCAGCGTGAAGAGGAGAGAGGTTGGATTTGGGAGCAGAGGATGGAGAGTCTGGCGAGAGCCATGGAGGCCATATCCACGGGGGAGAGGCACCCCCAATAAATTTTTAGGGGGGGGGGGGGCACATGGCATGGGCGACGGGGCTGCTGGAGGCAGATAAAGGGCGAGTTGGTGGACGAGGAGAGAAGGCCACCGGGTTACGGGAGCCATTGGTGATTAGAGGGAGGGAAAGTGTAGAGGCACGGCGAGAGGTACTGGAGTGTGTTGCCAGTCCGGTCCGGCCCGTTCCTGATCCCCGTATAAGGCCAGTGGTGTGTGTTCCCAGTGCGGTCCGGCCTGTTCCTGCCCCTCGCACCAAGCCTGTGATGCGCGTCGCCAGCCCGGCCCGGCCGGTTCCTGCCCCTCGCACCAAGCCAATGGTGCGCGTCGCCAGCCCGGCCCGGCCTGTTCCTGCTCCCCGCACCAAGCCTGTGTTCCTGCTCCCCGCACTTATTTCTCATTTGCCTGAACGACAGCCAGTCAGCCTGAATATGTGTGTGCCGAGCCTTTCTCCAAATTGAATTCTTGAAGTGGAGTAACTCTGCCAGATCACAGTCGAACCAGGGGCTGAACCTATTTTTAATTCTCATTTTCTTTATGGGGGCGTGTTTGTTAACAATACCACTGAAAATATCAAAAAAGACGGTCCAAGCAACTTCGACAGAGGGGATCAAGCTGATTCTATACCAATTTACAGAGGCGAGGTCATGAAGGAAGGCTTGCTCATTCAAGTTTTATAACAAGCTTCTATGACAAATCAGGACAGGTGGTTTAACTGAGCGGCCATTACAAATTCAGGCTGTAAAACAGTGATCACAAAGGTCATTACAGAAAACACCAGACTGATACCTATCAGGATTATTTGTGAGGATAACATCAAGGACAGTAGCCTTTTCTGGGTGTTTGGAGTCATACCTTGTGGGATTGGTAATAATCTGAGAAAGATTTAGGGAGTCCCATTGCTTTAAGACTTGGTCAGGTGGTTTAAGCATGTCCCAGTTTAGGTCACCTAGCAGGACAAATTAAGACTTAGTGTAAGGGGCCAGGAGAGAACTTAGGGTAAGTAGGGTACAGGCCAGTGCTGATGGTGGACGATAACACCCAGCAACAGTCAACAAAGAGCTAGTTGAAAGCTGAATGCTTAAAACCAGCAAATCAAATTGTTTGGGGACAGACTTGGTAGAGACAACAGAGCACTGAAGGTGTTCCTTGGTTAAGATTGCCACTCCACCACCTTTGGAAGATCTGTTTTCCCGAAAAAGGTTATAACCAGAAAGGTTAACATCAGTGTTCAATATGCTTTTTCTTAACCACGTCTCAGTAATGACCAACACATCTGGATTGGAGCTGTGAACCCACACTTTCAATTGATCAATTTTAGGTAATAAGCTTCTAGTGTTAACATGCAGAAAACCCAGGATTTTACGAGAGCAGAAATCAGTGAAGCAGAAATCAGAGCACAAGTCAGAATTGGGGCTAGCAACAGTAGATGGGCCAGGGTGTACGTACACATTTCCAGATATCATCAGCAGTAATAAAATCAGGGCAGAGGACAGGTAGAGCTCTGCAGTGTTGATTTTTTATGACATTTGAATGTGCATCAGATGGTAACAAGATCATATTGTACAGCAATTTCATCAGGCAACATGAATACAAAGCCGGCGAGAGGTGGTTAGAATAGGATGGGAGGCCAAGAGTCTGTGTAACTAATAGAGAGTCAGAGTCGCGAGTGTGGGAACAAACATTGTCTGTCCTGCGGTCGGGTAAACAAGTAAGTTCATAATCAACAAAGCATTCAGGAGTCATGGGGCAAATGGCATAAAGCACAATAAAAAAAATACGACTTGGGGCTAGCCATTGTAAGTTCAAAGAGTCACTCGCCCCAACAAAATAACTTGAGAGAGTAGCTCTCTATGAGTCCAGTAGGCTATAAAAGTCTGAGATAAAATAAATCAATAGTAGGCCCATACTACTTAATTAAAGGGTTTCTGAGTAAGCACACATAATAAGCTTCACAAGTTAATTAGCCTACATAAAATTCAGATCAGTCCAAAGTTTGCGGTGTGTGTGTATGTGTGTGTGTGCTGGAGGCGAGCGAAAGCTCGGGAGAGAGGGGGGAGTGTTGTGGGGGTACCTGTACCAGACAGGGGGAGACAAGCCAGGGCAGACGGGGAACAGTTCGCCGGGTGGGATCTGCAGTGCAGCACGCAACGGGAGTAGGTGTCACACCCGCTTGGGAGTAGCTTTTTTCGGGAGGCTGAGTAGGAGAGGAGGCGTTCAACCTTACCCGACAGGTGCGTAGTAGAGCAAATAAAAACGTCCGAAGCGAAAAGCTTGTTGAAAAACCGTGGTAAAATTGGCTTGAGTTTCGATATTTGCTTGACATTCGGGCCATCAAACATCAATAGCTCGCGAACGATTTCCTGAGACAGCTGCTCTGGACAGGACCAAGAAAAGACACTTGCCAGCTGGTCAGCACATGCTCTGAGTACGCGTCCTGGTAATCTATCTGGCCCTGCAGCCTTGTGAATGTTAACCTGTTCAAAGGTCTTACTCACATCGGCTATGGAGCGCGGGATCACACAGTCGTCCAGAACAGCTGGTGCTCTCATGCATGGTGCATCAGGCATTTAACTCATCTGATAGGCTCGCGTCACTGGGCAGCTCACGGCTGGGTTTCCCTTTGTAATCCGTCAGAGCCAGCGTAGTAGGATTCGATCTTATTCCTGTATTGATGCTTTGCCTGTTTGATGGCTCTTCGGAGGTCGTAGCGGGTTTTACTATAGTGTCCTGCTCCTTGAAAGCAGCAGTTCTGGCCTTATGCTCAGTGCGGATGTTGCCTGTTGCCTTAGCTTCTGGTTGGGATATGTACGTACATACGGTCACTGTGGAGATGACGCCGTCAATGCACTTATTAATGAAGCCGGTGACTGATGTGGTAAACTCCTCAATGCCATCGGATGAATCCCAGAACATATTCCAGTCTGTGCTAGCGAAACAGTCCTGTAGCTTAGCATCCGCTTCATCTGACAACTTCTGTATTGAGCGTGTCACTGGTACTTCCTGTTCGAGTTTTTGCTGGTAAGCAGGAATCAGGATAGAGTTATGGTCAGATTTGCCAAATGAAGGGCAAGGGAGAGCTTTGTATGTTTCTGTGTGTGGAGTAAAGGTGATCTAGAGTTTTGTCTCCTCTAGTTGCACAGGTGACATGCTGGTAGAAATGAGGTAAAACAGACTTCACTTTCCCTGCATTCAAATCATTGGCCACTAAGAGCGCCGCCTCTGGATGAGCATTTTCTTGTTTGCTTATGACCCTATACAGCTCGTTGAGTGCAGTCTTAGTGCCAGCATCAGTTCATGGTGGTAAATAGATAGCTACGAAAAATATAGATGAAAACTCTCTTGGTAAATATTATGGTCAACAACTTATCATGAGGTATTCTAACTCAGGCGAGCAAAACCTTGAGACTTCCTTAATATTAGAGATTGCGCACCAGCTGTTGTTAACAAAGAGACACACCCCTCCCCCCTAACCTTACTGGTGCTGCCGTATGGTCTTGACGATGCATAGAAAAACCAGCTAGATGTATATTATCCATGTCCCTGTTCAGCCACAACTCAGAGGATAGTAGTTCTTCAGGTCCCGTTGATAGGATAGTCTCGAACGGAGCACGTCCAGTTTGTTCTCTGGTGATTGTATGTTCGCCCATAGAATCGAGGGTAGAGGCGGATTATTTATTTGCCGACGTAGGCCTCTCTTACGCCGTATTTTCCTTTTCCGAGTCTCAGACACTAGGGCCTGGTCCAGGGTGAGCAGTATGTCCTGCGCCGCCGACTTATTCAAGTAGAAATCTTCATCCAAATCGAGGTTAGTGATCGCTGTTCTGCTGTCCAGAAGCTCTTTTCGGTCATAGGAAACTATGGTGGAAACCTTACAGTGAGGGAAAAAAACACACTGACGAAGGAAGGGAGGCTATTGAGATGCACCCCTTGATGTACAAGGGCACTGCATAGCCTTCTACAGTATACACACACACACATACACACACACACACACACACACACACACACACACACACTGACTCTGCAAACACAACAATGATATGAATAGGGCTCTGCTTACATACTATAACAGCAGTGTATCAGCTATATTAAGACTTTGCAGTAAGGAGACCCTGTGCTTGTACAGTGAGGGAAAAAAGTATTTGATCCCCTGCTGATTTTGTACGTTTGCCCACTGACAAAGAAATGATCCGTCTATAATTTTAATGGTAGGTTTATTTGAACAGTGAGAGGCAGAATAACAACAAATCCAGGAAAACGCATGTCAATAATGTTATGAATTGATTTGCATTTTAATGAGGGAAATAAGTATTTGACTCCCTCTCAATCAGAAAGATTTCTGGCTCCCAGGTGTCTTTTATACAGGTCACGAGCTGAGATTAGGAGCACACTCTTAAAGGGAGTGCTCCTAATCTCAGCTTGTTACCTGTATAAAAGACACCTGTCCACAGAAGCAATCAATCAATCAGATTCCAAACTCTCCACCATGGCCAAGACCAAAGAGCTCGCCAAGAATGTCAGGGACAAGATTGTAGACATACACAAGGCTGGAATGGGCTACAAGACCATCGCCAAGCAGCTTGGTGAGAAGGTGACAACAGTTGGTGCGATTATTCGCAAATGGAAGAAACACAAAAGCACTGTCAATCTCCCTCGGCCTGGGGCTCCATGCAACATCTCACCTCGTGGAGTTGCAATGATCATGAGAACGGTGAGGAATCAGCCCAGAACTACACGGGAGGATCTTGTCAATGATCTCAAGGCAGCTGGGACCATAATCACCAAGAAAACAATTGGTAACACACTACGCCGTGAAAGACTGAAATCCTGCAGCGCCCGCAAGGTCCCCCTGCTCAAGAAAGCACATATACAGGGCCGTCTGAAGTTTGCCAATGAACATCTGAATGATTCAGAGGAGAACTGGGGGAAAGTGTTGTGGTCAGATGAGACCAAAATCGAGCTCTTTGGCATCAACTCAACTCGCCGTGTTTGGAGGAGGAGGAATTCTGCCTATGACCCCAAGAACACCATCCCCACCGTCAAACATGGAGGTGGAAACATTATGCTTTGGGGGTGTTTTTCTGCTAAGGGGACAGGACAACTTCACCGCATCAAAGGGACGATGGACGGGGCCATGTACCGTCAAATCTTGGGTGAGAACCTCCTTCCCTCAGCCAGGGCATTGAAAATGGGTCATGGATGGGTATTCCAGCATGACAATGACCCAAAACACACGGCCAAGGCAGCAAAGAAGTGGCTCAAGAAGAAGCACATTAAGGTCCTGGAGTGGCCTAGCCAGTCTCCAGACTTTAATCCCATAGAAAATCTGTGGAGGGAGCTGAAGGTTTGAGTTGCCAAACATCAGCCTCGAAACCTTAATGACTTGGAGAAGATCTTCAAAGAGGAGTGGGA
Source organism: Coregonus lavaretus (assembly GCF_964263955.1). Classification (NCBI taxonomy): domain Eukaryota; kingdom Metazoa; phylum Chordata; class Actinopteri; order Salmoniformes; family Salmonidae; genus Coregonus; species Coregonus lavaretus. The sequence goes on along the minus strand of NC_140015.1, from coordinate 3,522,940 downwards.
CAAAATCCCTCCTGAGATGTGTGCAAACCTGGTGGCCAACTACAAGAAACGTCTGACCTCTGTGATTGCCAACAAGGGTTTTGCCACCAAGTACTAAGTCATGTTTTGCAGAGGGGTCAAATACTTATTTCCCTCATTAAAATGCAAATCAATTCATAACATTTTTTACATGCATTTTTCTGGATTTTGTTGTTGTTATTCTGTCTCTCACTGTTCAAATAAAACTACCATTAAAATTATAGACTGATCATGTCTTTGTCAGTGGGCAAACGTACAAAATCAGCAGGGGATCAAATACTTTTTTCCTTCACTGTATATATTGCACCGCCATTCTTTCCAGAATATATCTTCAATGCTCTTCAAAAATAACTTCATAATATAATATTCATTATACCAGACTGAATATTGATGATGTAAATCAAGTGTTATTAAGTGTTAATGAAATCCTATGTAACTACTGTTGATTTTTAAACTAGATAGCTAGCTACACACACTCGACCGGTGACCTAGTTTCAAGCCATGCATGTTTGGATACCGGTGTGGTGATACTGATGATTTGTCACCACAGATGGTTTGTTTACATAGCAGGTTAGGATAATTCATGTGGCAGGTTAGGATCATTAACGTGGCAGGTTAGGTGAATTAACGTGGCAGGTTAGGATCATTAACGCAGCAAGTTAGTTGAATTAATGTAGCATTAGGAGAATGAGGTTAAGGTTAGGAAAAGGGTTATTGTTAGGGTTAGGCTTAGCGGCAATGCTACAGTTGTCAACAACTGTTGTCCCCGACATGACCACTAGTTGGAGCTTTAGGCCTACTCCATCTAGCCACAACTACAGAAACTTAAACAAACTATCTCGGGGGTGACAAATCATCAGTATCACAACACAGGGCAGACCAACAGGCGCAACCAATGGACGGGGTGGGTGGTGGCGAACTTGACGATGTCACGACGACTTGCGGGCAATGGGTTCAGAACATCAACAACAAAACTTTATACAACACTCAGTGGCCAGTTTATTAGGTACATTGCCTGGTCCGACAAATCCCGGTTCCTGTTGCATCATGCTGATGGCAGGGTCAGAATTTGACATAAGCAGCATGAGTCCATGGCCCCATCCTGCCTGGTGTCAACGGTACAGGCTGGTGGTGGTGGTAAAATGGTGTGGGGAATGTTTTCTTGGTGCAATTTTGGTCCCTTGATACAATTACATTTAAATTTTACGTTTTAGTCATTTAGCAGACGCTCTTATCCAGAGCGACTTACAGTTAGTGAGTGCATACATTTTCATACATACAATTGAGCAACGTTTGAACACCACAACGTATCTGAACATTTTTGCTGACCAAGTGCATCTCTTCATAGCTACAAGAGGGTCTGACCCGGAAATAGATGGGTGTACCTAATAAACTGGCAGCTGAGTGTATCTACAGCGCATTCGGAAAGTATTCATACCCCTTGACAATTTCCATATTTTGTTACGTTACAGCCTTATTCTAAAATGGATTAAATAAATACAAATCCTCTTCAATCTACACACAATACCCACTAATGACAAAACAAAAACAGGTTTTTACAAATCTTTGCAAATGTAGAATACCTTATTTAGATAAGTATTCAGACCCTTTGCTATGAGACTCGAAATTGAGCTCAGGTGCATCCTGTTTCCATTGATCATCCTTGAGATGATTCTACAATTTGATTGGAGTCCAACTGTGGTAAATTCAATTGATTGGACATGATTTGGAAAGGCACACAGCTGTCTATATAAGGTCCCTCATTTGACTGTGCATGTCAGAGCAAAAACCAAGCCATGAGGTCGAAGGAGTTGTCCGTAGAGCTCCAAGACAGGATTGTGTCGAGGCACAGATCTGGGGAAGGAAACCAATACATTTCTGCAGCATTGAAGGTCCCCAAGAACACAGTGGCCTCCATCATTCTTAAATGGAAAAAGTTTGGAACCACCAAGACTCTTCCTAGAGCTGGCCGCCCTGCCAAACTGAGCAATCGGGGGAGAAAGGCCTTTGTCAGGGAGGTGACCAAGAACCCGATGGTCACTCTGACAGAGCTCCAGAGTTCCTCTGTGGAGATGGGAGAACCTTCTAGAAGGACAGCCATCTCTGCAGCACTCCACCAATCGGGCCTTTATGGTAGAGTGGCCAGATGGAAGCTACTCCTCAGTAAAAGGCACATGACAGCCCGCTTGGAGTTTGCCAAAAGGCACCTAAAGGACTCTCAGACCATGAGAAGCAATATTCTCTGGTCTGATGAAACCAAGATTTAACTATTTTGCCTGAATGCCAAGTGTCACATCTGGAGGAAACCTGGCACCATCCCTACGGTGAAGCATTGTGGTGGCAGCATCATGCTGTGGGGATGTTTTTCAGCGGCAGGGACTGGGAGACTAGTCAGGATCGAGGGAAAGATGAACGGTGCAAAGTACAGAGAGATGATGAAAACCTGTTCCAAAGCGCTCAGGACCTCAGACTGGGGCGAAGGTTCACCTTCCAACAGGACAATGACCCTAAGCACACAGCCAAGACAACGCAGGAGTGGCTTCGGGACAAGTCTCTGAATGTCCTTGAGTGGCCCAGCCAGAGCCCGGACTTGAACCCGATCTAACATCTCTGGAGAGACCTGAAAATAGCTGTGCAGCGACTATCCCCATCCAACCTGACAGAGGTTGAGAGGATCTGCAGAGAGGAATGGGAGAAACTCCACAGATACAGGTGTGCTAAGCTTGTTCCGTCATACCCAAGAAGACTCCAGGCTGTAATTGCCGCCAAAGGTGCTTTAACAAAGACTGAGTCTGAATACTTATGTAAATGTGATATTTCGGGATCACGTGACCCTTGAACGAGATGGCCGCATGAACTAGGAGCTCCGCACAAGTAGTTTCCAATTCCTAATCTTACCTCCACTTCAAGTTTAAACTCATTTAGCTTTAGTCAAAAAGTCATGGCGGCTTCAAAAGGCAACACTACAGGTGACATTTTTACCCGGACTCGAGTACTAGCGACGGAAAAAGCCTCCAAGAAGCAGCTAGCTTCAGAAAAAGCTAGCGCCATTAGCCAGGAGAAAGAGGACCCGTCCCCCCCCGAGGCCCAACCTCGCACTCTGTCGAAGACATCTTTTCTGAGCTGAGATCCCAACGTACAGAACTCAACACTAAACTAGATGCCATTAACGCTCAGCTCAGTGCGATAGGGGGCAAGGTGACAATCCTGGAAAATGCCTTGCCTGACATAAACAACAAGATAACCATAAACGCGGGGCGCCTGGACGAGGCAGAGGGGCGAATCCTATCCACGGAAAACTTATTGACAGACGCCATGGAAACAATAGCATATGCTAAAAAAAAAATAGAGCAGCTGGAAGAGAAAACAGAGGACCTGGAAAACAGGGGGCGAAGGAATAATTGTGTTCTATTAAATCTGGGCGAAAAAGAAGAGGGAAACATGCCACTGATCCGCTACCTGCAAGACAAACTTCCCGAGTGGCTCCACCTGTCCACCGACAGGCCCATAGAACTCGAGAGAGCTCACCGAGCACTGAGGCCCCCACCAGCAGCCAGACAACCACCGCGCCCAATCACCATACGTTTCCTGAGATTCACCGACAAGGAACGAGTCCTACAGACGGCGAAAACCAACACCATTACAGTGGGAAACGCCAAACTCACCTTACTCCAGGACCTGTCAGCTGGAATACGCCGAAAGCGCCGAGGTGAAGAAATGCTCCATTGACCGAGGCATCTTTAGGGGATTCAAATACCCAAACGAGCTCAGGATTCTTCACCAAGGAGCCCTGCGACACTTCAAAACTCCCGAAGAGGCAAAATGTTTTTTGAAAGACAACCCCGGTCAATGAGAAATGGACCATTGACTAAATGCGATTAATGCGATTACTGTTATTACTAAAGGAGGTAAGACAACATATAGCCGATATCCAAAGACCCACCGCCCTGCTAAATTTCATTATAGCCGTCCAATCTATATTTATGTTCCTTTAGCTGAGAGGGATAGGCCCCATATTATAACTTAGGCCTACTGTATGTAGGCTGGGCTATTGATTTTATTTTCTCCCTTTCTTAATGTGGTCTGGACGGGGGCTACGTTGTCAGTTACTCAATGCGGGCGGAGAGGATGAGGCATTTCTTTGGTGGGGAGGGGGAGACGTTGTGCGTTGCTAACTGTTCCCGGTCTTTTTTTTTGTTGGAACACAGAATTGTGACTGAGCGGGGAGGTAATAGATCCAACGGGATATGTCGAGTTGTTTGGGAACTCGGCTGGGGTGTTCAGAGATTGTTATTTTATGTAAACCATTTATTTTCCTTTTATGTGAACGCAGCTGTAACTACGATCCACCTTTACCCAGAGATGACTTGCACTAAAGTTCGATTACTGTTCGATGACGATGACTAGTACCTTAAATCTATTGACATGGAACTGCCACGGTCTAGGCCATGCAATAAAACGGAAAAAAATACTATGTGCTCTAAAAAAGGAAAAAGCAGACATCGCGCTATTGCAAGAGACACACCTCTGTGATGCTGAACATGCCAAACTCCGCAGAGCTTGGGTGGGACAGGTGTATTTCTCATCTTTCAAATCCAACAGTAGAGGTACAGCAATACTTATCCATAAGAATGTTCCATTCATAATTGACAAAAACATATCTGATCCGGAGGGGAGATTTATCTTGATAACTGGGTCACTGTATGGGCAACCAATTACTATCTTAAACATATACGCCCCTAACACAGATACTCCTGCTTTTATGTCGAAAATGATAACTCTGTTCAATGAGCATTGTGTTTCCTTTGGAGTGTTGGCCGGAGATTTTAATTGTACCCTGAACCCAACCCTAGACAAATCATCTCAAATCACCACCACAAATCCTAGATCTGCAAAGATGTTGAACTCTCTTACTAAAGAGATGGGACTGATAGATATCTGGAGAGAGACTAATAGCTCAGCTATGGACTATACATACTACTCTAATGTCCATAACACCTACTCCCGTATAGATTACATTTTTATCCCAAAGAGTTTCATAAATTCAGCCACGTGTACAATCGGACCCATAGCGCTTTCGGATCACGCCTTTGTCCACCTCCGCTTTGACCTCTGCAAAAACATCCCGAGATCAAAGAGCTGGAAATTCAACACCTCCATGCTATCAAACGAAGCATTCCATACATTGGTAACTACATGGATAGACAACTACACACAAGACAACAAAGATTCTCCTGTTTCTCCGGCCACAATGTGGGACGCTGCTAAAGCCACACTAAGAGGTCATCTAATTGCATATGCTTCCTCTAAGAAAAAAGCAATGGAAGCACACAGGCTAGATCTGGAGAGGGAGCTGGAACGCTGTGAAAAAGTACATAAACAATCCCCAGACAGCACCTCCTGGAGTCAACTTAAAGCAGCCAAAGCCAAACTGAATTTGGACTATACTCGGGAGATTAAAAAAAAAGTTTTCTTTACTAAACAGAAATACCATGAGTATAGCAATAGGCCTAGTAGATTGCTTGCTTATCAATTTAAAAAAGAGCAGTCAGAGCGTACAATTATGGCTATCCGAACAGCAGAGGATGAGGTCACATATGATCAAAAAAGATCAATTTAACTTTTCATGATTTTTACTGCAAACTATATACCTCTGAGAGAAAACACACGGAGGCAGAACTCCACTCCTTCCTAGAGGGAATCTCGCTACCTAAACTATCAGAGACCGACCAAGAAGATCTCAACTCCCCCTTCACTCCTGAGGAGATCCTGGAGGCAATTACCTCCATGCCACCTAACAAGTCCCCAGGCCCAGATGGATTCCCCAGAGAGTTCTACAAAGCTTTTTGGCCCCAGCTTAGCCCTATTTTCATGCCAATGCTGGAGGATTTTTGCAAAAACAGAGTTCTCCCAGACTCAACGCACACAGCTCGCATTACAGTGTTGCTCAAAAAAGACAAGGATCCCCTATCCTGCTCCTCCTTCCGGCCCATAAGCTTGTTGGATTTCGACTACAAAATAATCACCAAATTGCTCGCCAAAAGACTAAACACTCTTCTTCCCAAAATAATAAAAGCGGACCAGACGGGATTTATTAGAGACAGATACTCTTCTGATAACATTCGCCGTCTTTTTGATATTATTGATCAAGTAAACGCACAGAAGACCCCTGTCCTGCTGGCTTCACTGGATGCTGAGAAGGCGTTCGACAGGATGGAGTGGAGCTTTCTGTTCTCAGTCTTAGAGAAGTTCAACATGGGCCCAAACTTTATTAAATGGATCAAATCACTATACTCTCATCCAAATGCCATGGTGACTACTAACGGACTGAACTCTGACAGATTCCCTTTGGGACGGGGCACAAGACAAGGGTGCTCGCTGTCCCCCCTGCTCTACTTGTTGGGGGCGGAGCCTCTGGCAGAGTTGATAAGGAGCAATCCAAGTATTATGGGTGTTCCTGCAGGCGGCCTGCAGCACAAGATTTCGCTTTACGCGGATGATGTCTTGCTCTACATATCCAACCCTGAGAAATCCCTTCCTCCCATCTTAGATACAATTGCTCAGTATGGCACGTTTTCAGGTTATAAGATTAATTTTAACAAATCCACTGTCTGCCCTCTCAATATTATACTCACCAGTTCTATGAAGACACTATGCCCATTCCAATGGAAGACACAGGGGTTTCAATACCTTGGGATATTCATAACACCAGATCTGAATAGGCTTTTCAAAGAGAATTATCTTCCACTCCTGGATCAAATCAAGAACAACCTCCAAACCTGGATCTCCCTCCCAATTAGCTTAGTAGGAAGAATTAATGTAATCCGTATGAACATCCTCCCTAGACTGAACTATTTATTTCAGATGCTCCCATGCTATCTCCCAGCTTCCTTTTTCAAAACAATTAACCAAAGCATCACCAAATTTATATGGGGCAATAAAAAACCTAGGATCAAGCTTTCCACTCTATCGAAACCTGAATCTAAGGGTGGTCTTGCCCTTCCCTCCCTTCAATTGTACTACTGGTCTGCCCAAATCCGCAACATGCTAACATGGATCACAAACAGACAAGAGTCAACGTGGAGCCAGATAGAAGCCCAATCTTGTGGTTCATTGCCACTAAGCTCAACTATATTCATTGATAACTTTAGTGAAGTGGGCAACATAGCCAAAACATTTGTGATTTACAGTACCCTACGAGCGTGGAGGGACTGTAAGAAATACTTGGGCATCTCCTCCCAAATATGTTCTCACTCGCCTATAGTAGGCAACCCAGACTTGCCAAAAGCCCTGAGAGATGCCAACTTTAATCTTTGGCATACTCTAGGAATCAGGACCTTTTCAGACCTATTTCATCAGAAGACCACTACACTGAAATCCTTTCAAGAGCTCTGCAATGAATTCAATGTGCCAAGATCCCATTTTTTAAAATATCTACAAATTAGACATGTCATCTCCTCATTTACTTCCAAGAGGAGGTTTAGAACTCAGTTGAATGAAGTTGAAACCCTTCTTGTCACAGCACAATCCATTAAAGGCAAAATATCCTATATCTATAGACTCCTTTCTGAGAAAGGAGGATCCTCCTTTACTCCTTTGAAAATAATATGGGAAAAGGACCTTGGTCTGACTATCAGTGATGAGTTATGGGCGGAGGTTTGCGACAGGGTATACTGCTCCTCTACTAATGTAAAAATGAAAGAATCTAATTACAAATTTTTGTACAAATTTTATTACACTCCCCTGAGACTCCATAAAATGAAAACAGACATTTCTCCTAATTGTAATAGATGTACCTCTGAAAGTGGAACCTATATGCATGTATTTTGGAGCTGCAGAGAGATTGCCAGATTTTGGCAATCTATACATACTGCTGCACAGAAAATACTAGATGTACAGTTTGATATGACCCCGTGTCTCTATCTTCTTAATGCCCAGCAGGACTTTGTTCTTGATCCTGACAGAGAAAATTTGCTCATGACCATTACATACTTTGCTAAGAAATGTATTCTTCTATTGTGGGCCTCTAATACTTCTCCTACATTTAAAATGTGGATTGACCAGATTGTTGACTTTCTCCCTCTTGAAAAGCTCACTTATGACCTCCACAAGAGACAGCCCAAGTTTGATAGACTCTGGTCTCCACTACTCAACTATATTTCAAATTGGACAGAGTGAATGGGGGAATCAGGGAGATGGGCAGATGCGTGTCGTGTAAGGTGCTGTAAAACCTAAAAACTAATTATTGGCTCGTCATCTCAGCTAAGGCTGGAAATAGCTAATAAGAACCTTGATAGTGCTGCTGCAAGTTCTATAATTTAAATTTTGTTATAATTATTATTTGTGTGTGTATGTATGTATGTATGTATGTATGTATGTATGTATATATGTGTATGTATATATATATACATATATAAAACAATTTTTTATTATTATAATTTTTTTATTTTTTATTTTTTATTCACATCTGTGAATGTGGAATGTGTTTGGTTGGTTGATTGAAAACTTAATAAAACTTTAAATTGAAAAAAAATAAATGTGATATTTCAGTTTTCTATTTTTATAAAAACCAATTTTTGCTTTGTCATTATGGGATATTGTGTGTAGATTGATGAGGGGGGAAAAAGCAATTTAATCAATTTTAGAATAAGGCTGTAACGTAACAAAATGTGGAAAAAGTCAAGGGGTCTGAATACTTTCCGAATGCACTGTATACACATTATACCGTGCCATTCGGGGGTCTCTATTTTTTTCATGTGACCTCCTATGTGTAAAGACATAATATTTTTTTATTATTTTTTTTTTTTTTTTATTTGGCATGACCACAACCAGTCATGATGTTTTCATCTTATTGTCAAACAAATCACTTCAAAATGTAGGCTACCTGCGCATGTTCATCCACTCCAAAATAATTCCAGCATCCAAACAGTCTGACTCAAGCCATTTGATGAATGGAAAGAGACTGTTACAAAACACCAAAAAGTGTAATGACATTAGTTGATTGTCATTGGGTCTACACCCAATTAATTGAATTAATTGATGTGTCTTGCTGACAAAAGGACCTTTTTTTGTCAGCCTGGTCTCATAGACTAGACATAACATAGTAAATGTAAATCCGGGACACTCAAATTAGTATCATATGTTACATTTGGTATGGTTACATAACACAGGAGGTTACTTAACACAATAACGAAAGTAATGCGAACGTCTAGCAACCTAAAGGTTGTGTGTTCGAATCTCATCACGGACAACTTTAGCATTTGAGCGAATTAGCTACTTTGCAACTACTTAGCATGTTAGCTAACCCTTCCCCTAACTCCTAATCTTAACCCTAACCTTAACCCTAACCTTAACCCCTAGCCTAGCTAATGATAGCCACCTAGCTAACGTTAGCGACATAGTCACCTAGCTAACATTAGCTACAACAAATTGTAATTCGTAACATATCATACGATATGTAATTCGTAACATATCATACGAAATGGATAATGGACATCCACAAATTAATACATACCATATGAAATGTAACATATCATACTAATTGGAGTGTCCTGGATTTACATTTACTATGCTACATCTACCCCTGAGTCCAGGTTGTTTTTGTAGAAAGAAAAGTTGGGACACCTGAAAAGGGGCTGAGATACGGGACTGTCCCGGGATGACAAGCCACATGGGGGAAAACATTTTTTAACCATGACACAGAGGTGGGGGTGTTCATTTAATTTGGAATAAGCTTTTATTTCGACTGTAGCAGTGCAAATGGCATTTTAAACAAATAGGAGAATGGTTAAATGTGCATTATTTAGAGCCGCCCATGCATTTAGGGGGCGCTCATGTCCCCCCCCCCGTGCCGCCCAATAATTCATACTCTGAATAGATGCGGTAAAGCGGTCAATGGAACTCGACCAAAACAATGGAAATGCCATGGAAACGAGTGGGGAAAAAGCTGTGGGTGAAAGATCCAAAGTCTCCTCATTGCTCCCCAGCTAAATTAGGCTATTGTTTACATGTGTATTTCACACTATGTTGAGGTAGAAATCAGAGTATAATGCTTGTATGGATGTCAACCCCAACACATGTTCATGTCATCGTCACCAATCAACTGCATTACAGTTAAAAACAACTTTTACTACCACCACCGTTTTCTGTATGCTAGCTATGCTGCCAGCTAATATGAACGGGAGTAACATTTAGTAGTCTCTTCTTCTAAACCTGAAAAGGGACAACTTCTAAATTGCTTGACATACAGTGGGGAAATAAAGTATTTAGTCAAATCAAATCAAATCAAATTTTATTGGCCACATGCGCCGAATACAACAGGTGCAGACATTACAGTGAAATGCTTACTTACAGCCCTTAACCAACAGTGCATTTATTTTTAACAAAAAAGTAAAAATAAAACAAAAAAAGTGTTGAGAAAAAAAGAGCAGAAGTAAAATAAAATAACAGTAGGGAGGCTATATATACAGGGGGGTACCGGTGCAGAGTCAATGTGCGGGGGCACCGGCTAGTTGAGGTGGTTGAAGTAATATGTACATGTGGGCAGAGTTAAAGTGACTATGCATAAATAATTAACAGAGTAGCAGCAGCGTAAAAGGATGGGGTGGGGGGGGCAGTGCAAATAGTCCGGGTAGCCATGATTAGCTGTTCAGGAGTCTTATGGCTTGGGGGTAGAAGCTGTTGAGAAGTCTTTTGGACCTAGACTTGCCACTCCGGTACCGCTTGCCGTGCGGTAGCAGAGAGAACAGTCTATGACTAGGGTGGCTGGAGTCTTTGTCAATTTTGAGGGCTTTCCTCTGACACCGCCTGGTATAGAGGTCCTGGATGGCAGGAAGCTTGGCCCCAGTGATGTACTGGGCCGTACGCACTACCCTCTGTAGTGCCTTGCGGTCAGAGGCCAAGCAGTTGCCATACCAGGCGGGGATGCAACCAGTCAGGATGCTCTCGATGGTGCAGCTGTAGAATTTTTTGAGGATCTGAGGACCCATGCCAAATCTTTTCAGTCTCCTTAGGGGGAATAGGCTTTGTCGTGCCCTCTTCACGACTGTCTTGGTGTGTTTGGACCATGATAGTTCGTTGGTGATGTGGACACCAAGGAACTTGAAGCTCTCAACCTGTTCCACTACAGCCCCGTTGATGAGAATGGGGGCGTGCTCTGTCCTCTTTTTTTTCCTGTAGTCCACAATCATCTCCTTTGTCTTGGTCACGTTGAGGGAGAGGTTGTTGTCCTGGCACCACACGGCCAGATCTCTGACCTCCTCCCTATAGGCTGTCTCATCGTTGTCGGTGATCAGGCCTACCACTGTTGTGTCGTCGGCAAACTTAATGATGGTGTTGGAGTCGTGCCTGGCCATGCAGTCATGGGTGAACAGGGAGTACAGGAGGGGACTGAGCACGCACCCCTGAGGGGCCCAGGTGTTGAGGATCAGTGTGGCAGATGTGTTGTTACCTACCCTTACCACTTGGGGGCGGCCTGTCAGGAAGTCCAGGATCCAGTTGCAGAGGGAGGTGTTTAGTCCCAGGATCCTTAGCTTAGTGATGAGCTTTGAGGGCACTATGGTGTTGAATGCTGAGCTGTAGTCAATGAATAGCATTCTCACGTAGGTGTTCCTCTTGTCCAGGTGGGAAAGGGCAGTGTGGAGTGCAATAGAGATTGCATCATCTGTGGATTTCTTATAAGCGTCCGGGTTAGAGTCCCGCTCCTTGAAAGCGGCAGCTCTACCCTTTAGCTCAGTGCGGATGTTTCCTGTAATCCATGGCTTCTGGTTGGGGTATGTACGTACGGTCACTGTGGGGACGACATCATCGATGCACTTATTGATGAAGCCAGTGACTGATGTGGTGTACTCCTAGTCAGCCACCAATTGTGCAAGTTCTCCCACTTAAAAAGATGAGAGAGGCCTGTAATTTTCATCATAGGTACACGTCAACTATGACAGACAAAATGAGGAAAAAAAATCCAGAAAATGACATTGTAGGATTTTTAATGAATTTATTTACAAATTATGGTGGAAAATAAGTATTTGGTCAATAACAAAAGTTTCTCAATACTTTGTTGTATACCCTTTGTTGGCAATGACACAGGTCAAACGTTTTCTGTAAGTCTTCACAAGGTTTTCACACACTGTTGCTGGTATTTTGGCCCATTCCTCCATGCAGATCTCCTCTAGAGCAGTGATGTTTTGGGGCTGTCGCTAGGCAACACGGACTTTCAACTCCCTCCAAAGATTTTCTATGGGGTTGAGATCTGGAGACTGGCTAGGCCACTCCAGGACCTTGAAATGCTTCTTACGAAGCCTCTCCTTCGTTGCCCGGGCGGTGTGTTTGGGATCATTGTCATGCTAAAAGACCCAGCCATGTTTCATCTTCAATGCCCTTGCTGATGGAAGGAGGTTTTCACTCAAAATCTCACGATACATGGCCCCATTAATTATTTCCTTTACACGGATCAGTCGTCCTGGTCCCTTTGCAGAAAAACAGCCCCAAAGCATGATGTTTCCACCCTCATGCTTCACAGTAGGTATGGTGTTCTTTGGATGCAACTCAGCATTCTTTGTCCTCCAAACACGACGAGTTGAGTTTTTACCAAAAAGTTCTATTTTGGTTTCATCTGACCATATGACATTCTCCCATCCCATCGATCATCCAAATGCACTCTAGCAAACTTCAGACGGGCCTGGACATGTACTGGCTTAAGCAGGGGGACACGTCTGGCACTGCAGGATTTGAGTCCCTGGCGGCGTAGTGTGTTACTGATGGTAGGCTTTGTTACTTTGGTCCCAGCTCTCTGCAGGTCATTCACTAGGTCCCCCCGTGTGGTTCTGGGATTTTTGCTCACCGTTCTTGTGATCATTTTGACCCCACGGGGTGAGATCTTGCGTGGAGCCCCAGATCGAGGGAGATTATCAGTGGTCTTGTATGTCTTCCATTTCCTAATAATTGCTCCCACAGTTGATTTCTTCAAACCAAGCTGCTTACCTATTGCAGATTCAGTCTTCCCAGCCTGGTGCAGGTCTACAATTTTGTTTCTGGTGTCCTTTGACAGCTCTTTGGTCTTGGCCATAGTGGAGTTTGGAGTGTGACTGTTTGAGGTTGTGGACAGGTGTCTTTTATACTGATAACAAGTTCAAACAGGTGCCATTAATACAGGTAACGAGTGGAGGACAGAGGAGCCTCTTAAAGAAGAAGTTACAGGTCTGTGAGAGCCAGAAATCTTGCTTGTTTGTAGGTGACCAAATACTTATTTTCCACCATAATTTGCAAATAAATTCATAAAAAATCCTACAATGTGATTTTCTGGAGACAAAAAATCTCAATTTGTCTGTCATAGTTGACGTGTACCTATGATGAAAATTACAGGCCTCTCTCATCTTTTTAAGTGGGAGAACTTGCACAATTGGTGGCTGATTAAATACTTTTTTCCCCCACTCTAGGTGTTTGAAAGAGCTGTCAGTCAAGGCAAGCTAATGAATATAAGCTCCCCGCCCACTCAGCCTGTCTTTTCAAACTTCCTGGTAGTTAGCCATGAGAGAAAAGTACTTTCAGAATGGCTGTTCAGGACCTTTTAAAGTTTCAAAAGATTCAGAGTTCAACCTTAACATGTGATATCAACGCAAGAGAACAGATATACCGGAATTACATTTAGGTGTGGGCAAAAATAACTATTTGAACGCCAACATTTTGTAGAGCAAATAACACTTGCATCAATAAATCAGTTGCCAGTTTCCCCACAGTCAGATGAAATCATCCCACAAACCTCTTCATTTAAAAATTTATTAGCTAATGATAGACGGAGTTCTGGTCTTATACATTGTAGAAGAAAATATAACGACTCTTCTTTCCTATGAAGAATTTAATGGACATCTCCATGAAAAAAATCATTAATTCATTCGTCCATTCATTAATTCGTCCATTGATTATTTATTAATTAATTCACTCATCCATTAATTAACAATTCACTCATCCGTTATTCATTCATATTTGACTCTATGTGTCCCCTCCCCCACAGATGTGGTAAACCTGGTCAGTGATTCACCTGGTGCCCTCAGTTTGGAGAGACAGAGGATCAGTTCATCTTTAAATACAGTGACATGGATCATGCAGTCAGTGACTCTAAGGAAACGGTTCTGGAACTCATTCTGATGCAGCTATTAAATCCCCCAACTAAGGATCGCTACATTGGTGTCAGAGCTACCCAGAGACCAATTGGATGTATACAGTTATTGAAGAAAGGTAATAGTGTAGCATCCTTAGTGCAATATCAGATACTTTATTAGTAAATAAAAAATGTATTAGCGTTAAAACTCTTATCTGAAGAATTTGACGTCTTGGTTGCCCCTTGGTGGAGGGACCACTAGCATCGCGTAGGGAAAACCCCAAATGACTGAGGGGAACCATGATGGCACCTGTCGGAAAACAATGGTCTGGGGTGGGAAAACCCAAATAAAAGTGTCATAATTGATTGCTATTAATAAATTAATATGATACCAATTGGGAAACCGTGGGAACATGATTGAATTATATTTTATAGAGCTGCCAACAACCTTTAATTAATGCACAGCCTGATATTCAAATACACATTTCATATTCAGATACATTATTGGATCTGGGCAAGTCACATGCAACACAAATACAGGTAGTTACTGTATATTAGTGTAACTATTTAATACGTTTACATTTTTATTGTCTGTGTCTTGATTGACACGTAGGCCTATGTACACTGCAGATAAATGATGTTGCAACACACACACACACACACACACACACACACACACAGATGTGGTAAGCTATGATTCTGTCAGCTTAGTCTGTAAATCTCTGACTTCCTTATCTGAATGCTCTCTCTCAATTCAATTCAATTCAATAGATTGACATGGCAAGTTACATTACTTACATTGTCAAAGTATACATATAACAAAAATGGTGGGACCAACAGCAATAATAATAGTAGTAGTGGAAATGGGATTACCATTAACAGCAACTACAACAACAATATTAATGAGAATAACAATACATTAAAGCAATCGTAGTGGACCAGTCTCAAGATGACTGAGAAGACACATGACATGGTATGAAAGCCAAAACAAAACTAAATGGGAAATATGATTGACATTACATCACTGGCTGTCGCTCAGGTGTGCAGGAGGACACACAT